>NC_041388.1:616653430-616755427 GCF_002162155.2 Triticum dicoccoides | reverse complement strand
TCATTTATACTACCACTCCCTCTGTTTTATGCGGAGTAAATAAAAACAGAGGGAGTATACTATGGATGAGGATCCCCTGATGTGGCTGAACCCATTGAGTAACTGACATGCGGGGCCTAGCAAGCATGGGGTCCGCCAGTAAGTGACCGAATGGGAGGGTAAGGCAGGGATACCTACGTCATAGGATCCACTTCCACTACTACTCCCTCCTTCCATTTACTATACAGGGCCTAATGCGTTTTTCGACGCTAACTTCGACCGAATGTTAGAGTAATAATATATGACATGCAACTTACACAAAGCATACTGTCGAATTCGTATGTTAAAGGAGCTTCCAATGATATATTTTTCACATTATACATCTCATGTACTATTGATCTTGTCAATAGTCAAATGCGGTTTTGAAAAACGCATTAGAGCATGGTTAATAATATAGCCAGTCGGTGGCTATAAGGAACTGCCATGTCATCTATAGCCATCATCTATTATATGCACTTATACAGTAGTGTGGGCTATAAGGTTGGCTATTTCCCGCAAAAAAAATTATAAGGTTGGCTATTGTATTAGTACTTTTTTCCATCTCTTTCTTCATATTTATTGTATTTAACTAGCGTATATAGCTAGGCTCTTGCATGAGAGCTCACTCCCCTTACTTTTTCACATCTCTCTCCTCCACATAGGCCCTATATAAATGGAAGGAGGGAGTACTACTATGACCACTGCATACTCTAGTACATATGTTGTCAGTACTCCACTAGTACTATTGGACAGGGAGCTTAAAAAAGTTACTATTGGACTGGCTATACGTGGCGAAATCCTAGTAGGACGAGCATGCGCGAGAACAAGCACATTCACGTGGTTGAAAACAAATTGGAAACCATCTCGAGTACAAATCTAGGAGTACGTACGGATCTAACAATATTGATTGGGCGTTATTGAATGTTGATACTTTTTTGATCAAAGTAGAGATACTTTGACTACACATAAAACTTATATGTAAACTAGAAAGGATAGGAGGGAGTATATTGTATGTTCAAAAACGAAACGAATATAGAATACCCTTTATATATGATTTGCGGATGCTCTGATCACCGGTTCAAAATTTTGAATCCGCCTTAGGTATCACACATGCCCCCACTCGTTCTCTCTCGATTTCATCTCGGGGTCCGGAGATCGATTGAAAGAGGACTAGGGTGGGTACAATACGTTCGTTTCGCTTATGAACGTACAATATACTCCCTCTGATCCCCACAGACGCCCCCCCTCGCGCGGGTCATTTCTATCATAGAAACAGACCAAACCTTTATCTCCTTGCACGACACGCAATTGATCTCTGAACATGAATCGATCTCGTCAACATGTGTCGGGGCATGAACTGAATGAGATGTCAAAACTAAGACGCGAAGCGACACGTAGTGGAGGAAAAGTGAAACTCTAAATGAACCGTTTGTTTGTATTCATGTCGGACAAATTACAAAACATTGGAAATACAAGCATGGTCTAGGCCCACATGCGAATGATACTTGGCAGAATGTTCAAATGAGGCATGCGGGAGGATGGACTCGACCGGAGGGCGACATGATCGATGGAGAAGAGGGTTGGAGAGGAATGAGAAATAAGCAAACGCCACATGATTATACTTGAACGGCTCAAATAAACAATAAGTTGTCTCGCTTGGCCTATAGAGTGAAAGGCCTAATGCGCAACACGGAGCACTGATGCTCGAATATGGCCAGGAAAATAGGGAAACCGACATGTGGGGCACACCTGTCGGGACGACGTAGCGTAGACTAGTCCAACGGAGGAGCTGGCCCACGACCTCCTCGCCACCGGCAACCGTTCATGTGGGTCGTGGGGGCCAACAACGTGGCGCAGCTCCAGCACCACCTCTGGACATGACGACCGCGGTGAGTGACACGCTCATCGTCGCTAGACACGGTCGGTTTCAGTGTGCCGAGGGTGGCGTTAGTGTTGTGGCACGACTAACAGTATGTTTGGTTTGTGCCCAAGGTTGCCCCGTCAAAGCATTGGGTAGCCAATATTTTGGTTGAGGTTTTGGTTGCCCATGATTTGGCCGACGTTGGGAAGAAAAATGAACTAGAGTTGGCTAGAGTTCATTAGCATGCCAAAAAATGGCAACCATCCAAACAAAGACCAATCTTTGGGTCATGACCAAAATTTTGGTAAGGTGCACTTTGGCCACAATCCAAACACACCCCAACACCCGGCTCATCGAGGATGCACGGGGCGCCGGGACGCGTCTGTGGAGTGGTGTAGCGCGGCTAACTACATCCGAAGGACCTGAGACCATGCCGGGTCATCTTGCTTTTTCAATGACATGTGTCGATCGCATGTGAGCAAAGGGAATCTCCAACGTTGCCACGACAGCAGCTGACTACCCTGGCACACCAAAAACCCTCGTCCCTCACGCTGTCGTGCGGTGCGTTCCCAGCTGGCGCCAGCTGCCCGCATTCATGTCGTCCGACCGTATGTCGTCGTTAAGAGGCTCGGTGCCCGAGGAACCAACTCCGGCGACTTAATGACGCACCAGGACGCTTGGCCTCACCGGAATGCTCTACTTAAAGCGGAAACCACTGCAAAAAAAGACACATCCGTGACATTTTGGGCCGAACGAATTTTGTTTCCGTCATACATATGACACTTCTATGATGATAATTGTGACAAAACCCGGTATCATCATAGATGTGGTGGGCTCCTACTTCTATGACAAAAAATCATGACAGAAAATGGGCTTTTCATCCTGGGCGGGCCGGAGATGCAGCTGCATGACATTGTTTGGGCCGTCCATGACAGAAAAAACTGTGGTAGAAGCGAGGGCGAGGAAAATTTCAGGGAGTTCCCGGTTACGGTGGGAGGTCGGGGGCCGAGCGATGAGCGTTTCTCTCATACACGTACACGCGTGTGTGCGAGGCGTTGGCTCTAACTAAACCCGAGCGATTGCACTGCAGGCTACACGTTACTGAACCCAAGCGATCGATCGATGGCTGTTAACTGAACTCGATTGAGCGATACTTTTGCTACTGCTGCTAACTGAAGTCGATCGATGCTACCTCTGGATGAACAGTGAGCGTTGCCGGGGGGGTTGGATGAACAGTTCCCGGTGGGGGTGGATGAACAGGACCCCGTGGTGTTACCTCTGGATGAACAGGACCCCGATCGTTCGAGCCGGTTGGGGCTGGATGAACAGGACCCCGTGGAGGGCTGTATGAACAGGACCACCCCGTGGAGGGCAGGATGAACAGTAGATGGTGGAGGGCAGGATAAACAGTAGCCCGTGGAGGGGTGGTTGAACAGGAGCCCATGGAGAGGGCAGGTTGAACAGTAGCCGGTGGAGTAGCGCGCGGTGGAGGCTGGATGAACAGGAGCCCGTGGATGAACAGTCGCAGGTGGAGGCTGGAGGAGGTCGACGGTGGATGAACAGTAGCTCGTGGAGGCTGGAGGGGGTCGACGGTGGAGATGAACAGTATCCCGTGGAGTCCCGTTTTGCGGTAAGCCACACCCCTCCCGATGAACAGGACCCTCGTTTTGACCGTAGCACTCCAACACAAGTCTGTTTCATCCGTTTTGTGGTACGCCACACCCCTCCCGATGAACAGGACCCCCATTTCGACCGTAGGAGGTCCGTTTCCTCCGTTTTCCGGTACGCCAGACCCCTCCCGATCAACAGGACCCCGTTCCGAATGTAGGAGGTCCATTTCCTCCATTGTGCGATACGCCAGGCCTTGTTTCATCGCCTGTTCTGTCCAAGCCCTCCCGATGAACACGACCACGCATTCCGTTCCGACCCAGCCGGTTGGCTCCCACGCATTCCGTTTCCTCCCATTAACACGAGCATTACGTTACCTCCCCATGAATACGACGCATTCCGTTGCCTCCCCATGAACACGACGACGACGTTGTTTCTCCGTTCCGACCCAGCCATGTACACGAGCCCTGGCCGTACGTATATGCGAGTAGGCGTTCGAGACCCCGCCCGTATGTACACATACGTGGCCGTATTTTCTTTCTTGCACCCTGGCCGCTGTACGTACCTGTACATGCTACATGCGCGCCTCTACTACGACACGTGCGAGCCTCTACTACGACACGTGCGCGCCTCTACATCGACCAGTATGTACGTACACGTTCGTGACCAGAATAAAAACGCTATGTACGCTTCGACCAGGTGGGTCCCGACTGTCAGGCACTTCCTTGCCTGCGAAGATGTAGCTGGTGGGTCCCAGCAGTCAGGGGGCGAATCGTTTTTTTCCGGACGCACTTCCTTGCGTGCGAAGATGTAGCTGGTGGGTCCCAGCAGTCAGGGGGAAATGTTTTTTCGCGAAATACAGTGGCCCGTCCGGTGGGTCCCAGCTGTCAGGTGGAGGAATCATTATTTTCCACGTAATAAGGAGGCACTTCCTTGCTACGGCCGTGGACCCAGCTGTCAGCCTCTCCATGTACAGTCCATGTCCGATGGAAGTCGTTCCTTGACCACGTTGACCACGCCGCACCGAGAGCACTAGGGTGGTGGACGACGGCGAGGCCTAGGAAGGGGACGACACGGAGGCAGGGAAGACTCGGCAGTTGTTTCCCACGCGGAGGGGAGTACGACTGTACGAGGGTTTACTGGTTCGTCTGCCGTCGCCGGAGAATAACAGCAGGTGTGGGTGAGTAGAGGGATGGCTAGGCCAGCGATGGTAGTACAGTCAGGCAGTGGGGCCTGCGCGGCAGCACAGCCGGCCGCGAGGAGGAGGGAGCAGACAGTCCCGCCGGCGCTTGTTTGAGCGGCTGGAGCAGGAAGAGCAGAGATTGAAGAAGCACGACGGCCATTGGATGGACATCCAACAGTAAGTGCTTGTGCGTCAACCTTTTTTTTGGAAAGCCTCAAATCTGTGGAAAATAGCATACAACCCATCTGCCATTATTTCTAATAATTTACAGCCCATTTGCTAATTCTTAATCTTTTTTTGGAGCTCATATTCTTCTTGTTAGCATTACAGCCCATATTGTGGCAACGGTTAAAAAATTATACGAAATTTTGCATATTTCAGTGCGGTCCGAACTGTTTTTAATCCCAAAATTTCGACTCACATTCAAACTGATTTTAAAAATAAATGTATATTAATATAAAATCCAACAAATTCTCCACGCATAAAAATTAATGTAATTTAAAATCTTGAAATGAAAAAAAGATATTTGAAACTAATTGCCGGTTTGATGTGTTTTAAAAATGTACAACCCATTTCTCATTACTGATGGGTCATTTTCTCGGCCAGCCGAATGAAAGCTCTCCTCGTCTTGAAAGATTTGCAGCCCAACAGGCCTGACAAAGCGATTTACTTGGCAAATCACAAAAAACTGGTTTGTAGCCGTGGACCCAACTGTCAGCCTCTCCACGTGCAGTACTCTTCCGATGGAAGTCGTTCCTTGACCATGTTGACCACACCGCGCGGAGAGCACCACGGCGGTGGACGACAGCGAGGCCTAGGAAGGGGACGACATGGCAGTGGAAGCCCGCACGGAAAGGACTACAAGGGTTCACTGGTTCGGCTGCGGTGTGAGGCTGCCGTCGCCGCAGGGCCTGGCCAGCGGTGGGAATAGTAGGGGGCGGTGAGGCCTCTGCGGTAGCATAGCCGGCCACGGGAGGCAGGAGCATGCGGCACGATCGGTGCGGCTTTGGGCGGCTGGAGCAAGAAGACCAGAGGTTGAAGAAGCACTACGGCCGTTGGATGGACATTGTACGGTCACTGGAGCTAGAATCGTCCATATTGACTAAGTTGACAAAGCCCTTCGTCCCCATCTACTTAGTAGGCCCACAAGTCAGCCTCCCAGCAAGGTGGGTCCCAACTAGCCGGCGAAGTATTCATTTTTTTGTGCGTAATAAGGAGGCACTTCCGGTGGGTCTGAGCTGACAGCGGGGGGAACATTTTTTTTTGCGAAATGAGGTGGCCCGTCGGTGGGTCCCAGCAGTCAGGGGGAAACGATTTTTTTCACAAAATACTGGTGGCCCATCTGGTGGGTCCCTGCTGTCATATGGAGGAATCATTATTTTTCGCGTAATAAGGAGGCACTTCCTTGCTGCCGCCGTGGACCCAGCTGTCAGCCTCTCCACGTACAATCCACGTCCAATGGAAGTCATTCCTTCCACGTTGACCACGCCGCGCCGAGAGCACCAGGGCGCTGGACGACGGCGAGGCCTAGGAAGGGGACGACGCGGAGCCAGTGAAGACGCGACAGTGGATGCCCACGCGGAGAGGAGTATGAATGTTCACTCGTTCGGCTGCGGTGTGAGGCTGCCGTCGCCGCAGGGCCTGGCCAGCTGTGGGAATAGTAGGGGGCAGTGAGGCCTCCACGGCAGCACAGCCAGCCACGGGAGGCAGGAGCAGGCGGCACGACCGGCGCTGCTTTGGGCGGCTGGAGCAAGAAGACGAGAGGTTGAAGAAGCACTACGGCCGTTGGATGGACATCATACGGTCACTGCAGCTAGAATCGTTTATATTGACTAAGTTGACAAAGCCCTTGGTACGTCAACTTAGTAGGCCCACAGGTCAGCTTCTGAAACGGTGCGCCCTAGATGTCAGGGGGAGGAATCATTTTTTGGGCGGGTGAAGCTAGAATATCCGAGATTGAAGAAGAAGCACGACATCCGTTGGATGGACATCCAACGGCCACTGCTGCTAGAACCATGTGTTGACTATAAGTTGACAAAGCCTTGCATACGCGTCAACTCTGGTTTTTTAGGGGACGCATCAACTTAGTAAGGCCAGAAGTGTGTGGCAGAGAACTTATAGCCCATTTGAGATTTGTAAGAATGTGTAGCCCATTTTTGAATTCTAATGGAATTTACTACAGCCCATTTACAGTTTGTTAAAAGTACAGCCCAATTCAACCAACCGTTCAAAACAGAATTCAATAAAATTTCCCACATTTTGATGGGATCCAAAATATTTTTATCCCGAAATTTCTAGTCAGATTAAATACAATTTCAATATAAATTTATATTACATAAAAATCCAACAAAACATTGCGCTCGCAACAATTAATGAAATTAAAATTTTCAATATCCAAAAATAATATTTTATAAAGTAATCACGTGTTTGGTGCATTTTTTATAGTTACTGCCCAGTTTTTAAATTCATCCCATTTATTATTTCTTAAAGCCCATTTTCTTGTTAAGCCTAATGCATCCCTCCTAGGAAAGATTTGCAGCCCAGCGGGGCAGAGAAGAACAACTTGACCTTGCCTGGGTATTCCTAAAAAAAGTATACTGGGCTAGCCATTTTCAGCTTGAAAAAAATTAATATCTGGGCTGGATATCTGGCCTGGGCTAGACGGGCCACAACCTGGCCAGTTAATACCTGCAGCGATGTTTTCGTTGTTATTCAGAGGAGAAAAATTAATATCTGGGCTAAACATCGAAAAACTCTGCAGTGCTCACACCTCAAAAACACAAATACTGCTCGAGTTGCTTGGTCCCAGCTGTCGGCCGCTTCTTGTGCAATTCTCTCGTTTATTGACTAGTATTACATAGGTTGACAATGGTGTGGGACCATGATGTCAGGAAACCAGGGGGAAGCAAAATAAATAACTCCAGCGAGCGCTTCCACCTCTGCCTCGTTGTCTCCCGTGGAAACCCCTTTCCTCCCTTTTTTTGCTTGGGAAGGACCAATGCATACAGCACGTCCATGCGGTTATTAGGCAAGAAATAAAAGCGCTTTGCATGCTATGAATTATGATGGCCTGCATGGGTAGCTAATAAGGCATCCTCTTAACTGCTGTGATTAAATGTTGTGTTTAGAAGACAGAAATATTATTCTTTCCCACCAATCTGCTTGCACCTAGGTCGTGATGCACCTTCTAATACGACTTATTCACCTAGACGGAGGGAGTATAGTTTTATACATATATATATAATAAGGAGGCACTTGCGTACGTGAGGCTATGGACCTGGTGGGTCCCCATTGACATCCTCTCCAAGTAAAGTCATCTCCTCGCCCGCGCGCGCTTTCTGCCCGAAACAGTCAGCGCCGCCCGCCCCGCTTCCCGGTGCAGGCGATTGCTCCGCCTTCAAATGACACAAGTGTCGTCCATCCGTCCATCTGCCACCCACATTAATGATACGCGGTTGCCGAGGTGGCTACTCCGGCGCCACACGTCCGTCCCTCCGCCCGCCCACCATTGCTATATAAACTGCTGCGCCGGCCATAGCCGCAGTCATCCGCATCCGTTCCCTTTCTCCTGTCCACACCACTACTGCCCATCATGGCTTCCTCGCGCTCCAGCGCTCTTCGGGACGAGCGGACAACGGACCACAAGGAGATGGCAACCATTGCTGCCGACCGGCTGGCCGGCAGGTAGCCAGAGCACGACGACGTCCCAATGGAGAACATGGTAGTCGATGATCCGGCGCCAACCCCCTCCTCTGCGCCATCCTTGCCGGTGCATTGCACCATGACCATCGGCGAGGCCCGTGCCCAATATATGGATAGTGTGTGGAAGATGTGTCAGGAGCAGTTCTGGGAGGCGTAGACCGACGCCGCCTACAACCACCATCTCCTCCAGGAGCACCTGCAGGCGGAGGAGCAGATCGCCGCGGAGCGGGCGGAGCAGGAGGCGCTGCTCGACTCGTATCGCTCCGCCCGCAAGGACCGCCTCGAGTGCTGGCGGGACCGCGTGCGGGTGGCGGAGGCTGCGACCGCCTACAAAGAGGCTAGCAAAGAGGGTGATGAAGCGGGCGAGGCGCTATTTGGCGAGACCGAGGACGAGGCAGAGGACAATGCCGGCTCCGACGAGTCCCCGCTCCGCTAGCGTCGACGAGGCCCTGCTTCGCCGAGGCCCCGCGGCGCCAACAACGAGGCAGAGGACATCGCCGGCTCCGCGGAGGCCCCGCCCCACTGCCAACGAGGCTGCGCCACACAGAAAACGAGGAAGAGTAGAACACGGTAGGTCACCGCCGCTCAGGTCCAAGTAAGGCCACCGCTGCTACCCTCCTATTGAAGCCAAGCTAGGCGGGTTGACCATTGACGGCCGGTTAGTTTCTTGGCAGCGACGTGGAGTCGGGGAGTTCTGCTGGAGAATACCGCTGCTTCTACTTAACTGCTGGTGCAGTTGGCTGACTGACACGTGGGCCCAACAGGCCACATGTATGTTACGCAAGTGCACCTGTAGTTAAGTCACTGAAGCATCTGTTCGGCTTAGCGGGACACATGTGGGTAGCTTCAGTTAATTAATTATACCACTAGCGCACCCCTTTTTAGTTGAAGAATGTATGAAATGTAATGAAATCTGGCATGTTTATATGAAATCCGACCATGTATGAATGAATTTATTTTGATTAGTTCGAATTCCTGTATCACTGGCATTGGATGAACATGCAAAACAATATGTACTAGCATTATTCCTAGGGTGATCACCTCGTTTGTAGCAGTTCCACATGTACTCCCTCCGGTCCTTTCTAGTTGCATACAAGTTTTGTCTACAGTCAAAGTATCTCTACTTTGACCAATCTTATACAAAAAAGTATGCACCTTCACAATGTGCGAAGTAAAAAGGAACAAAAGGAGTACAAAGAGTTTGAGCAGGTTTTTAGCGTTTCTGTACATTGCAATCAAACACACAGGCCTGGCAATTCATAGAGAACATTCAAAACAATCGATGATTATACATCTCAGCGACTCACATGTCAGAGGCAATATTTACTTCACAACTAAAGAATAAAGAAAAAATTGATCGACGCTGCTGACAGCAAGGGCGTCCCATTCGAAAATATCAAACGCATGTCTTGCTAAAATCAATGAGCAAAATTTGACAAGGTTGTCCCATTCCAAAATATCAAATGTGTCGGGGAAACTGATCCACGAACACCTATGGGGCCGGCGGACCGGGCCCCTTTCGGTTCGGTGGGGGGCGGAGATCGCACGAAGAGCGGATCGAGGCGAAGCACACGAGCAGTTTACCCAGCTTCGGAGCTCTCCGGAGAGATGACACTCCTACTGCTGCTTGTCTGGTTGTATTATCTGGTGTTCTTGCTCTCCAAAGCGAGAGTGTGATGTTCTCTGAGCTACAGATGGATCGAAGCAAACCGTCTGAGGCCCCGAACCTATGAGCCGAACCCCCTCTACGTTGCACATGTGCCTCCTTTTATACGCTAAAGGGGTCACCGACAGGTGGCAACGCAGAGGAGGGTAAAAACGTAAAAAGCGAGGTAGTTGATACAGTTGCTTGTACAGTGCACCCTACCTAACCCTGACGGCAGGGGACAAGGGAATTAAATGCCCGTCTGAATCGCCCGAACAGTGCAGAAAAGGACCGTTAGGGGCGCCACCGTTCGCCACGATGGCAATCTTGTCAGCTTCGCATGCCGCTGCGCACAGCTGGCTGCACAGCCTCCTGCCACGCGCGCCCGGGGAGGCCCCCAGAGCGACACGTTGGTGGATGCGCTGGAGCATGGACGCAGAGTGGCCGCCTGCCGCAGCAAGCGCCTTGCCGCTGTTGCTATCTTGTCGGGCCCGGAGGCTTGTCGCTCGCCGGGCTTCGAGGTACTTTGGTTGGTCTTCCCGGCAAGCTCCTCTTGCCGGGGCCTTGCTGCCTTGCCAGAGCAAGTGGCGCGTCACGGCAAGTTCCTTGGTGCGCCTTGATTGGCCTTCCCGGCAAGCTCCTCTTGCCGGGGTCTTGTCTCCTTAGCTTATATACTTTGCTCTTGGATGGCTCCAAGGGAACTTTGGAGGCTCTTGGCGTTCGCCCGGCAAGCCTTGCCGCGGGGTGCTGCAACTGCCCGTGCACAAGTTCGGGGTACTAGGGGTACCCTTATTCTAGTACACCGACAGGAGCCCCCGGGCCTGGGCCAGACACGGTGCTGAGCGCTGTTGGGCCAGGCCCAAGACAGGGCACGGGCACATGCGGGCTGGGCTACACCAAATCTCGCTCCGTATCCACCGCGCTCCCCCATAACGGCATGCGTTGAATGCGGCATCGTGGGGGAGATCGTGGGTGGTTGTTTATTAGGAAGGGCGAAACGTCCGCCCCGTCCCTCTTTATAAGCAGAGGAAACAGGGGCAGTTCATTCCCCCCGTTGGTTGCTGCTACTCCTTCTTCACAAACTCCGCCGCTCCCCCCCCCTTCTTCTCGAAGCCGAGAGAGCAGCGCTCCGCCCCTCCCATTGTCACCAGCATCTCCACGCCGTCGACCTCCCTCACCACCTCCGCCATGGGCCCGAAAGCCGATAAGGGAAAGGGTGTGAAGTCGGCCGAGGCGCAGCGGCTCGCGGCGCTGCGGAAGGAGCGGGCGATCTTCACCCCCCAGCTCGGCGTGCAGGAGCTGAGGGGGTACTTCTACCTCTTTTGGGCGATGGAGACGCGTGCGCATCCGTGCACGAGGGTACTCCCAGCTAGCGCTTCGAATCTGGCTCCAAATGGGTACCCGATCTTCCCACTATTCTTCTATTGCGGGCTCTGCCCGCCTTTCTCGGAGTTCTTCTGTGACATTATGAACACGTATGGCTTCCGCCTCCTTGACTTCACCCCCAATGTTGTCCTGACCATGGCAGTTTTCGCACACTTGTGCGAAAACTTTGTCGGAGTCCACCCTAGTGTTGCCCTTTTCCGCCACTACTTCATTCCTCGGGTAGAGATAGGAGAGCCGCTTGCCGGAGGGATTGCCTGGGTCTCGAGAGTCGGCAAGAAGGAGGCGTACTTGGATGGTGAGCTCCACAGCAAGTGGGAGGAGTGGAGAGCGGAGTGGTGCTGGATCGTCGAGGAGAATCCACAGCCCTTCACCGCTGTGCGCCAAACTCCAATAGTGCGCGGCAATGACTGGAGCAACGTGGCCCCGGAAGACGAGAGGCTGAAGATCGCCATCACGAGGATTCTTCGCCTCAGGCTTGCCGGGGTCACCGTAGGTGCTGTCGGGGCAGATTTCCTCCGCCGCTGCATTGCCCCCCTGCAGGAGAGGGGGAGGCCCGCCTGGGAGTTCAAGAACTCGACGGACATCATGAGACTGCGGCCGGGCCTCAACTACAACTTCACCGTCTTGGAGTTGGACGCAATGCTCTTGGAGTTATTCAAACGCGACCCCCAGCACCCATTCACACTGCCGAGGGGCGTAGTTCCTTTGTGCAATAACTCTTCGCTTGACCGGATCCGCGCCATGATGCCGTTGTGCGATTCACACGGCATCGTCCCGACTTGGCAAGAGCCTGCAGATGAGGTTGTGCGAGCGTTCTTCGACACCTTGGAGGAAGTACCGGTCCGCGCTGACGAGCAGAAGAGCCTCACCCGTGACACCACCGACGAGGAGTTGCAGCTTATCGCCACTAGGGCGGAAGAGGCTGCGGCTGCAGCTGCCGCGGGCGCATTCGGGTTCACCGTGTAGGACGCGGAGGCTGCAGAGGCGGCAAACCTTGCCGAACGTGCGGAGTTCATGGGTGAAGAGGAGCCTGCCGGTTCCGAAGCCGAGCGAGGCCGGCGAGGAGGAGGCTGAGCCTTCAGAGAGTTTGCCGCAGGTGGAGCCCCCGGCCCCTCCAAGGAGGCGCCTTCGCAGGGCCGGGGACGCAGCGGGGCGGCAGCCGGCTGCACAGCCACCGAGCCGCACGACACGCTCTACCGCGGCAAGCAATGTTGCCGCGGGAGCGCCTCACGCGACAGCGGCAACTGGAGCGGGATCTTCCCGGGCCACCGCCACTGCCCCCGCCAAGCGGGCAAGGGATCCTACTCCTCCACCTCGCCACGCCGGAGGAGGGCCGGACTTCGATCTTTCCGCGCTCAGCTCCGACGAGGAGGAAGAAGAGTAAGTCTTTTTGGTGCTCTTGTAGTTCTTCAATCTTGCTGTTTATATCTTGTATCTGACTTGCTCCAATCTGGGCTTCTTTCTTTTCAGGACGCTGGCCCAGAGAGCGGCGAAGAGGGCCAAGGCCGCGGTGATCGTCATTGAAGATGACCCCACCTTGTCGATAGGGGGTGGGTCCGAGATCACCTTGACGGACCCGGCAATCACTCCTCAAAGCAGCCCCCAGCGCAGCCCCCAGCGTAAGTTCATAGTTTAGCCTTCTGTTGCCGGGCGCGCTTGAGTGCTTTTTCCTTTGTTGACATCCTGCTTGTTGACTTGTGCAGGAGCAGAGCAGCCTCATCAGGAGCGCCCGGAGGCCGGTCCCGAAGTGCCACCTGCTTCGACTGCGCCGCCAAGGGAGGAGTCCCCGGCAAGGGAGCGCTCTCCGGCAAGGGGGGACTCTCCGGCAAGGGACGGCACTGCTGATCCTGCGGCGACCGAGGCCGCAACTGAAGATCTTGGCGCAGGTAATCCACTTGCCCAAAAACTTTCCCTTGGGTTCTGCTTCTTCTGTTTTTCTTTCCTTGAATTTTTGATTGATTTTCCTCCCTTCTTCGTTCTTCAGACCCATCTTCGGCTGAGCCAATGGAGACAGAGGGCGCCGGCGAGGAAGGTGCCGGTGCTGATGAGACCGCCGGTGAGGAGGCCGCCGGGGCTGCTGCTGCGGAAGCCGGCGAGGGATCGGGTGATCGCACTGACGACCCTGAGGCCGCAGGAGCGCCGGGCGCTGCACCGACCGCCGAACCCTCTGCCGCTTCCGCGGAGCCGGGCTCCGAGGAGCCCCAGCCCAGCGCCTACTTGCAGGCTGGTGACAACATCTTCATCAAGCTACCCTGGGCGTCGAGCTCCAGGGCGCCAGTCGAGGGGGAGACTTTTGACGGGGAGGTGCTCGCCTCTGCTGGGCTGTCATTGGTTGACGTGCCTGGCAGCAGCAGCAGTGAGCCTGAGGAGGGGCAGCTGCTGCGGAAGCTGCTGTCACTCTACCGCACCCAGCAAGCCAAGCTGGCTTCCCGGGAAGCGCTTGTCGCGAAGGCGGGAGTGGACATGGAGAAGCGCGCGGAGGAGCTCCGTGGCCAAAATCAAGAAGCTCTCCGGTCTCTGGCGCAGGAGCGGGAGCGAGTAGACGAGGAGCGCACGGCCTTTCTCCTCGAGAAGGCCGAGGCTGAGGAGGAACAAAGGCTTGCTGCCGAGAAGCAGTCCGCGCGGGAAGGCGAGCTAGTGCAGCGGAAGGCCCACCTCGACAGCTACGAGGAAGAGCTCGCCGAGCGCGAGCGAGCACTTGGCGGGGCGCTCAAGGAGGCAAAGGATGCCGCGGCAACTGCAGAGGCCGCCAATAAGGAGCTAGAGGAGAAGGTGGCGCGGCTGGAGGCCGATATTGGGAAGAGCGGCGAGGAGATTGCTGCTCTCAAGCATGAGCGCGAGAAGGATGCTGCCGCCCATGGTGAGCTGCACGGCCTTCTCGCTGAGAGGGGCAAAGAGCTCAGCGCCGCCAGGGATTCCGAAGCGGACCTGGAGCTGAAACTGGCCACGCTGACGCAGACGCTGGAGGCCGCCAAGGAGCGGGAGAAGACCTTGGCGGAGAAGGTCAAGGCTGACGCGGCGCTGCTGGAGAGCATTGCAGTCACCCAGAACTCCTTCAGAGACACAGTGGAGCACTGGACCGAGGGTCTGGTGAACACTGCCACCGTCATCAACGAGGAGCTGGCGCAGCTGGGGATGGATGACTTTGGGTATCCTTCCGACGAGAGCCTTCAACCCAGCGCCAAGCTCAGCCTATTCTTCAAGGGCGTGGCGACGGCACTCCAGCGACTCCGGGAAAGGATCCCGAAGCAGCTGGCCGACGAGTCACGCAAAATCTGCGCCGGGGTTCTCCAGAAGGTGCTGATGAAGGTAGCCTTCCGCAATCCAGGCCTCAGCTTCACCAACGTCCTCCGATCCTTGCCGCCTGACGCCGATCTGGATGCACTCAAGGCCCTTGTCACACCCATTGTGGACAAGGTGAGCGAGATCAAGCGAGTCGAGGGCGGACGCGTAGATTAGGCCGCCCATTTCTTCTTTTCCCTTGTCGCTGCTAATCATGTCATGAAAACAGTCTATTAGAGCTGCGACAAGTTATCTTTATAACATAACTTTATTTCTGTTATCAATTGCAATGTTATTTCCTCTACTGGATTCCTCCCTTTGTATGTTTTCACCCTACGCTTCTAGGGAACTTGTCGGCGCAGGCGCCCGAGCCGCGAGCGCTGAGTGCGGAACTTCAGCAGCCTGCTGGCGGCGCTGCTTCCGACAAGAAACCTTGTCGTGACTAGTTGCAGCACGCTTAAGCTGTTGAGCGGACTCGAAACAAAGTAAGGGCGCAACTAGCCACGAGTTGGTTCCTCCGCGCACAGGTTTTCCATACAAAGCAGGGTCGTTCGAGGAAGATAACTCAAAAAATTTAAAAAAGAAGTGATTGCTCAAATTTTGGCAACTTAGGTTTTCTGTCATTTGCTTCCCGGTAAGGCAAGTCTTCGCTTGAACGACGCCTGGCTCATACCACAATCTTCTCCTTTCCCCCCGGCAAACTTGTGTGCGGGAGAACCTTCTTTTCCTTTAAAAGAAAAAGAAAGAAGAGAAAATAATAATATGGAGCTCTTCGGCTCGTTACTGCTTACCGGATGTAGGTGCTGCACAAAGTGTCAGATAATTGCATGCAAGAAAGGAACTAACGCATGAAATGGACAAGCTGTGCGGAGCACATGGGGTTTTACTTATGCACGGGATCTGCGCCCGGCTTTGTACAAAGGATTACATGCAACAGCGGTAAGACTTGTACAAAAGGTGGTTGCCGGAACGGGTTCCGGCAACCGCGCCTTATGGGAAAAACTTACGAAGATGTTCTATGTTCCAGGAGTTGCTCACTGGAATGCCATCTTCGGTCTCAAGGCGGACAGCGCCAGGCCTTGTGACTTGTCTCACCCGATAAGGGCCTTCCCACTTCGGCGTCAACTTGTTGGAATTCTTGGCGGATTGAACGCGCCGAAGAACAAGGTCGCCTTCCTCGAAGCTTCTGGCTTTAACTTTGCGGCTATGATAGCGGCGCAAAGCTTGCTGGTATCGAGCAGCTCATACAGCAGCCTGAAGACGATCTTCCTCAAGGAGCAGCGCATCGTCTTGCCGCAGCTGTTCTTGCTCAAGCTCATCATAAGCGAGCACTCGAGGTGATCCGTATACGAGTTCCGTGGGGAGAACTGCCTCTGCTCCATAGACTAGAGTGAAAGGTGTCTGGCCAGTGGCTCGATTTGGCGTCATTCTGATTGACCAAAGAACCACCGGCAGCTCCTCGATCAAGTTCCTTCCGCATCTGTGCAGCCTGTCGAAAGTTCTGGTCTTGAGTCCGCGCAGCACTTCAGCATTTGCCCTCTCTGCTTGACTGTTGCTTCTCGGATGAGCAACAGAAGCGAAGAAGACCTTGGCGCCAAGGTCTTGGACGTATTGCATGAAGGTGCGGCTCGTGAATTGTGTGCCGTTGTCGGTGATGATCCTGTTGGGAATCCCGAAACGGCAAACGATCGACCTGAAGAACTTGACTGCTGACTGTGCTGTCACCTTCCTCACTGGCTGCACTTCCGGCCACTTTGTGAACTTGTCGATTGCGACGTACAAGTACTCAAAGCCCCCGACAGCTCGGGGGAAGGGGCCGAGGATATCGAGCCCCCAGACCGAAAATGGCCAGGATAAAGGGATCGTCTGGAGAGCTTGAGCTGGCTGGTGTATCTGTTTGGAGTGGAACTGGCACGCTTCACACTTGGTTACTTGTGCAGTTGCATCCTGGAGGGCTGTTGGCCAAAAGAAACCTTGCCGGAAAGCTTTGCCGGCAAGTGCTCTTGCGCCTATGTGGTGGCCACATATGCCTCCATGTATCTCTGCCAATAGCTTTTGTCCATCTTCCCGGCGAATACACTTCAATTTCACACCGTTGAGTCTTCTTCTGTACAGTATGCTATTGACAAACTGGTACATACTTGACTGCCGGGCTACTCTTTCCGCTTCTTCTTGCTCTTCGGGAAGTTCTCCTGTCTGAAGGAAACGGACAATCTGCTGTGCCCCTGCTGGAGCTTGTGGCTCGACAACAAGGACTAAAGGCACATCTGCTGCTGCGGGAACATCTGCTTCTACGGCAAGGACTTGCGGCCCTGCCGGAGCTTGATGTTCCCCGACAAGCTTGCCGGAGCAAAACTTGTCGGGAGCGTCTGCTTCAACGGAACAAACCATAAGGCTTGCCGGGGCAGACTGCCCCTCAGCATCTGTGGTGTTGATCTTGGGGACTTTCTTGGCGGCGGCTTCGGGGAGCTCTGCCGGAAAGTAGTCACCAGAAACCAACTTCCTCTTTTTGCTTTGTCTAGTTGATGGTGTTACGGATGGTTGAGTCAACTTAAGCACAAAGATCCCTGGTTCCACAGGTAACTTTAGTGCGGCGCACTTTGACAGGCCATCAGCAATATCATTCTGAGTTCTTGGGATATGCTCCATTTGTAGGCCGTCAAAGTGCTCCTCTAGCTTCCTCACTTCATCGACATACGCTTCCATCAACGGACTCTAGAAGTTCTTGTTCACTTGTCGGACGACAAGCTGTGAGTCACCCCTGACAATAAGCTTCTTGATCCCAAGGTCTGCTGAAATTCTGAGACCGGCAAGCAATCCTTCATACTCTGCAGTATTGTTGGTTGCTTGCTCTTTGGGAAAGTGCATCTGGACTACATACTTGAGGTGCTCTCCGGTGGGTGCGACAAGCAGCACGCCTGCACCGGCGCCTTGCAGCGAGAAGGCACCATCAAAGTACATCAGCCACTCTTTGCTTGCCTCTTTGACGGGGATGCTCGTTTCTGGAATTTCTTCATCTGGGGTTGGCGTCCACTCTGCTATGAACTCTGCCAATGCTCTGCTTTGGATAGTTGAGGTACTCTCAAACTTGAGGCCAAAACTTGACAGTTCCAGCGCCCACTCGACAATCCTGCCCGTTGCTTCTGGATTTGCAGTATCCTCTTCAGTGGAAAGCGAGTGACGACTGTGATCTCATGTGCTTCGAAGTAATGGCGCAGCTTTCTCGAGGCCATGAGGAGGCCGAAAAGCAACTTCTGCACACCAGAGTACCTTGATCTAGCTCCTTGCAGAAGGGAACTGACAAAGTAAACTGGGCGCTGCACCATTTTCCTTGGCATCTTATCATGCTCCTGCGCAAACTCATGTTTGTCGGGGCCAGAGCTTGTCGGCGAAGCCCCCTGCTTGTCGCTGGATGGATCTGCCGTGGTTGCTAGCTCACCATCCGCCTCCCTCTCCGCCACTAACGCAGCACTAACCACTTGATTGGTTGCTGCTATATACGGCAGCAACTTCTCTTGCGGCTTAGGTGCGACAAGTGTTGGAGTGGAGGACAGGTATCCCTTCAAGTCCTGCAGCGCAGCCTCCGCTTCCGGAGTCCATTTCATTGGACCTACCTTTTTCAAAATTTTGAAAAATGGCAGGGCGCGCTCAGCAGATCTAGAGATAAACCTGCTGAGAGCAGCCACGCAACCGGCAAGCCTTCGTACATCCTTGACGCGCTTTGGTGCTTCGATCTGCTCGATGGCTTTGATCTTGTTGGGATTGGCTTCAATTCCCCGCTGAGACACGAAGAACCCGAGAAGCTTGCCGGAAGGGACTCCAAATACACACTTCTCGGGGTTGAGCTTGAGGTTGATCTTGCGCAGATTTGCAAATGTCTCGTCTAAATCTTGAATTAGGGTCGCCCTATTCTTACTCTTGACCACTATGTCATCCATGTAGGCTTCCACATTTCTGTGCATCTGCGGTTCAAAAGCGTGGTGGACTACCCTTGCGAATGCTGAACCAGCATTCTTCAAACCGAAAGGCATCCGTACGAAGCAGTACGTGCCACACGGGGTGATAAATGCGGTTTTCTCTTCATCTTCTTCTGCCATGAAGATCTGATGGTATCCTGAGTATGCATCAAGAAATGAAAGCAAATCACATCCGGCCGTGGAGTCAACAATCTGGTCAATACGCGGCAAGGAAAATGGGTCTTTGGGACAAGCTTTATTAACATCAGTGAAGTCAATACAAAGTCTCCATTTCCCATTAGCCTTGCGCACAACAACAGGATTGGCCAACCACGTGGGATGGAGTACTCCTTTGACAAGGCCTGCTGCTTCCAACTTCTTGATTTCTTCTGTTATGAATTCTTGGCGTTCCACTGCCTGCTTCCTGACTCTCTGCTTGACGGGCCGCGCATGAGGACAGACGGCAAGGTGGTGCTCAATCACTTTCCTGGGAACACCGGGGATATCAGATGGTTGCCACGCAAACACGTCGACATTCGCCCGCAGGAAAGCAACGAGCGCGCTTTCCTATTTGGGGTCAAGAGTGGCGCTGATGGTGAAGGTACCACCAGTGCCATCCTCCTTGGCGGACACCTTTTTGGTCTCAGGTGGAGCCGCCATTGCTTTTTTACACTTGCCGGTGGAGCTTGATGGTGCGTCCTTGATGGTAGTGCAGCACTCCGAAGAGGTGCGCTTGCCGGAGTGGGCATCAGAGCTCTTGCCGGACTTGGTCTTCTTCTTCCCCCCGAGAGCTTCAGCGGCAAGTGTCCTTCGTTCTCCTGCAGCTGCTGCTTCCCGGTAGATCTTGTCGGCACAAATAAGAGCATCCTTCTTGTCGCCAGGGACAGAGATGACACTTATTGGGCCTGGAATTTTCAGTACGTTGTATGCATAGTGAGAGGCTGCCATGAACTTGGCGAGTGCCGGACGGCCCAAGATTCCATTATAAGGTAATGGAATGTCGGCAACATCAAACGTGATCCTCTCAGTCCTGAAGTTCAGCTCACTGCCAAATGTTACCGGCAACATGATCTTTCCCTTTGGCTTGCTCCTTCCCGGGTTAATTCCTTGAAACGTGCCGGTCTCTTCGAGCTCGCTGTCAGGGATTTGGAGCTTCTGGAGCACCATGGAGGAGATCAAGTTCAAACCGGCCCCGCCGTCAACTAGCATCTTAGTGACCTTGAGGTTGCGGATTGTTGGTGAAACCAACATCGGCAAGCACCCGACCGCAGTTATGCGATCCGGGTGGTCCTCAATATCAAAGATGATAGGCGTGCTGGACCATTTCAGAGGCTTGCATGACTCGACGGGTGGTTCTGCTGCATTAACTTCCCGCACCCACTGCTTGAGCTGGCGGTGCGAGGCATGCAGAGAAGCACCACTGTCAATGCACAGGATGTCTGTGGCTTTCTGGAACTCCTGCTCATCAGTCTCCTCATCATCCATATCTTCATCATCGCCGTCATCTTCATCCTTGTCGCGGCCGCGAGGAGGTCTGTCTCCTTGCCGCTGCTTGGCCTTGCTGCGGCGTCCTCCTCGGCCGGGACGTTTCTTGCCGGATCCACCAGCTCCTTCCTGGGCCTTCTCTTTGTCGCGCCGCTCGTATTCAGCTTTCTGTTGCTCAACAAGCTGCTCGACTCTCTTACAGTTCTGAAGATCATGGCCCTTGGTGCGGTGAATCTTGCAGTACTGCTTGTTGGCGCCGTCCTGCTTGTCGGCGACCGCTACCTCCGCGGCAACCTCCTTGCCGGAGTTACCAGCTTTGGCTTCCTTGGCGCCGCCACCATTGCCGGACTGCTCAACAACTAGCACTTCTTTGCCTTTCCTCCTTCTGTTGTTCCGCCGCCGGGTTTTCCTTGTCGGGGCGGCATCTTCGCTGTCAGATCCTCCCGCTCCTATATTTTCTCCGGGGAGTCTCCTCCCTTCCTCAGCACGTGCACACTTGTCGGCCAGTGCATATAACTCACTGACGTCCCTGATCTTGCACATCGCCATTTCCTCCTGCATCCTGCGGTTCCGCACGTTCTGATGGAACGTGCTGATCACCGCGGCAGGGTGGACGTCTGGGATGTTGTGCTGCACGCTACTGAATCTCTGAATGTACTTGCGCAGGGGCTCTTCTTCCTTCTGGGCGAGCAAATGAAGATCACTCTCCTGGCCATGAGGCTTGTGTCCGCCGGTAAAGGCGCCGAGAAACTGATGGCATAGATCAGCCCAAGAGGATATGGAGTTGTCCGGCAAGTGCATGAGCCAGGATCTGACATTGGGCTTGAGCACCAGCGGGAAGTAGTTGGCAAGGATCTTGTCATCTCGTCCCCCAGCAGCTTGTACCGCAATGGTGTATATGCTGAGGAACTCTGACGGATGCGTCTTGCCGTCGTACTTCTCCGGTACGTCTGGCCTGAAGTTCTTTGTACTGGGCCACTGGACTTGCCGCAGCTCACGAGTGAACGCAGGGCAACCTACCGCGTACGGCAGATCGCCTGGTTCCCCTGGCGCATGCATGTCAATAGAGGGCCCAGCGCGCTTGTCGAATTGACGTCGCGCTTCTCTTCGGCGCTCGATGCAGGTTCGAGCGTCTTCTTGTTGTTGATCATGAAGAACTTGGCGCTGATCACGACGAGCTCGTGGATCCGACGATGCAGTGGAGTCGCTGTCGAGGTGGATCCGATGAGTCGGCGATCTTGGCCTTCGGGGCGGTGATTGCATGGTAGTTGCACCTCCGCCCATTTCGTCACCACCGGCTCGTGTCCGGCGGTCCTGCCGCAGCGGTGACACGCTCGGCTGCCGTCGAGTGTCGCCGTTGGCGTAGCCGATGAGACTCTGAATGGTGGTCCTCCATTCGTCGATCTTGCCCGACGTCGGAGGGTAATCTAGGAGAAGTTGAGCTCGCGCCAAAGCTTCTGCTGGAGTGGTGGGTGGCAGTGGCGGACGGCGCGAGGAGCGGGACATGCTCGAACTTCTAACTATGTTAGAAGGAGCAGTATCCCGTCCAGGCGACTGCGCCCCGCTCGTGCTAGCACGCTGGCGTGCATGCTGGTCTTGAGCGGCCCGAGATCCACCAGCTTGGTCTTGGGCTATCATGCGTATGGCACTGCTGGTGCCATGATGCTGTTCATTTTGCGCCTCCTGAGAGTGGCGTGGAACGTGTACAGTCGCCGAGGTTTGTGCAGCCTTGTTCTTGGACCTGGCGGCATCATGGGCTTCCTCGTCGACGTCCTTTCTTCCGCCGGCGTCCATCCCACCACTCGTTTGCTCCAACGGTGGCGGAAGTGACGTGGACGGAGTGGCTACCGCCGAAGTCTTCTTCTTCGGTGGCATGTTGGTGAAGGGAATGAAGATCTAGCTCGTGTGAACACCGGATCAGGTTCACACAATCTCGATGCCCCCTACCTGGCGCGCCAAAGATGTCGGGGAAACTGATCCACGAACACCTATGGGGCCGGCGGACCGGGCCCCTTTCGGTTCGGCGGGGGGTGGAGATTGCACGAAGAGCGGATCGAGGCGAAGCCCACGAGCAGTTTACCCAGCTTCGGAGCTCTCCGGAGAGATAACACTCCTACTGCTGCTTGTCTGGTTGTATTATTTGGTGTTCTTGCTCTCCAAAGCGAGAGTGTGATGTTCTCTGAGCTACGGATGGATCGAAGCAAACTGTCTGAGGCCCCGAACCTATGAGCCGAACCCCCTCTACGTTGCACATGGGCCTCCTTTTATACGCTAAAGGGGTCACCGACAGGTGGCAACGCAGAGGAGGGTAAAAACGTAAAAAGCGAGGTAGTTGATACAGTTGCTTGTACAGTGCACCCTACCTAACCCTGACGGCAGGGGACAAGGGCATTAAATGCCCATCTGAATCGCCCGAATAGTGCAGAAAAGGACCGTTAGGGGCGCCACTGTTCGCCACGATGGCAATCTTGTCAGCTTCGCATGCCGATGCGCACCGCTGGCTGCACAGCCTCCTGCCACGCGCGCCCGGGGAGGCCCCCAGAGAGACACATTGGTGGATGCGCTGGAGCATGGACGCAGAGTGGCCGCCTGCCGCGGCAAGCGACTTGCCGCTGTTGCTATCTTGTCGGGCCCGGAGGCTTGTCGCTCGCCGGGCTTCGAGGTACCTTGGTTGGTCTTCCCGGCAAGCTCCTCTTGCCGGGGCCTTGCTGCCTTGCCGGAGCGAGTGGCGCGTCGCGGCAAGTTCCTTGGTGCGCCTTGATTGGCCTTCCCGGCAAGCTCCTCTTGCCGGGGTCTTGTCTCCTTAGCTTATATACTTTGCTCTTGGATGGCTCCAAGGGAACTTTGGAGGCTCTTGGCGTTCGCCTGGCAAGCCTTGCCGCGGGGTGTTGCAACTTCCCGTGCACAAGTTCGGGGTACTAGGGGTACCCTTATTCTAGTACACCGACAAAATGCCTACGATTGTGGAATGGGCAGGGTTTGCCATCAGTTCGGACATTGATGTAGCACCTCGTGCTAAATAAACCAGCTATTCTTTTTGTGCAGTTCCACCAAAATCAACCAAATTCGCGCGTAGCTTGTATGATTTCGCCCTTATATGTTGCAACACCTTGAACTTATCGGCACCTCCTTTCTTGTGGTGGAAATGAATGATTTGATGTATTCATGAACGTTTTGGGCAGTTCCCGTTGAAATCAAGCTGAGCACCCATGTTTGCACAAATATAAAAAAGTGATTAGTATAGAGCAAACTGTACTATGAATTGACAGTTTCAACAGGCACATACATGGTCCATGCAGAGCACACTTTTAGGAAAATGGAACTCACCAGAAAGAATCCTAGAACAACATTGTACTCGCGCATCACAGCAAAAAATGGAGATTTTGTCAGTCCTTCTGAGCTGAAGTTAGTTTGGTCTTGTGGGGAGTAATGTAACCATCCTTCAACTGCTCCTTCTGATGATAAGATAGACAGGGCTTCGTCATCCTGGCATAATCGGAACTAGTCACTTCATGTACTCCATATTCTTCTTCAGAGGAAGATGATCCTGTTGTGCAAAGACAAGAGGACTACTAAATGCTAGCATCATAGTTTGCTCGAAAAAGGAAAGGAAATATTTAAAACAACACAGATGAAGCACTTCTCAAGGACAATACCACTTTTTCATGATAGTATCTAAACAGTAGCACAACACCAATAGAGATGACAAAGCTCAATCGTATGGATGAAATCAGTGGGCGAGTACCAACCTTTGTCAGGAGGCTCATTGTGTAGAGCATACAGGTGAAGCAATTCTCCGGATCCATCTGTTGCAATCTACGGTGGTGGCCATGATTACTATATACTCCTCGATTAGTTTAATGTTTCCAACATCTTCTTGTGCAGTTCCACTAAAATATATGGTATCTTCAAAGAAGATCCCTGTTTGCACAAGTAGAGATAATTACATATTACATTAAAGTGGCATCAAATCAGTGGCAAAACAATTGCTCGTTCCAGCCATAGCAATAAATTAATATGCAAAACTATATCATTACTTGTGTCATCACAGTTCCAGTCCTTCATTACAGCACCGGGAGTTGATTTTTGTTTTTCTTCCCCTTGTTCTTCCCCTTCATCACTTGGTTCAATAACAAACAAGCTTCGCCTTCAAAGTAAGATTTGGCATGTCAATTAGGGAGCACAAGTATAGTACTAAACTTATTTTCTGATGAAAGTGGCAAAATACAGGCCAGCAGTTGTGAAATATCCTTATCTTACCTCAATGGGATATTACGGTGCACATACAGATTGGAAGTCTTGTCTCCATTTGTGCAGTTCACTAAAATCAAGCAACATTATCGTACAAGTAGCACAACATATGAATGCACACTTCAGAAACATGTGAAAGAAGGCTAGTACTGGCCTCACATGATGCGGAATTCAAACAACTCACAAGAAGAAGATCTGAACCAAATTCGCCTTAACGGATAGGAAGTAAGATCACCTCTTGTGCAGTTCCACTAAGATCAAGCAATCAAGCAACGTTGTCGGTGTGACATTTTGGTTGAACTGCACAAAACACTCTTAAAACAAAAGTGTTTTGTGCAGTGCAACAAAAGGTCACAATGGCAACGAGGTGAAGCGGATAACCCAGTTTACACAGAGGTGCAAAGGAAACAATTAGTGGTCAATAATGGTGGATGACATAGAAGCCAAAAAAAAGAAGCATCTACCTTAGCTAAATGGGAAAGAAAGCAAGACAGTAGCATTTCTCAAACAGTGGTATTGATTAATATTAACATAGAGATTATATTAACAATAAAATTCGTTAAACATGTAATTTGCTTTTAACTATGGCATTGCATCAATTTTCCAGCGGCATTATTAGAGGGTGTTTGTTTATAGGGACATTTTGGTGTTGAGACTAAAAAAACTCCATGTCAGTCCCATCTAAACCAAAGAGGAGGGACTTTTAGGTACTAAAAGTGGGCATTTGGGACTAAAGAAAGAAGACCCCGAGGGAGTCTTTTTGGGACTTTTTCCAACAGTTTCCCCTGCCACGCATCGCACCTTGTCTCTATTAGTTCATTACTAGGGGTAACATGGTGTTTTAGCATGTCATTTAATAACCTATAGTCCATGTTTAGTCCCTGGAACCCAGCAGGTAGGGACTAGGGAGTTTTTAACCAAACAGGGCCTTAGATTAACAACCGCTAATGAGTTGCACGGGACAGTGGATGCACCAGCACCATGTGCATCTACCGATGTACTGTGGTCATGCACAGTCTGTTGCAACAAAGAACAAGCAACCAAGGAGCATATTTGTGTTGGTTTCGATTTTGTTATCTTTAGACGCCTTTCCCTATGTGAGCGCAACAAATCTATTCCTGCTCAAACTCTACAGCCTTGTCCCTTCCTTTCCTTTTTGAACTAGAACTTTCACCCCTTCCTTTCCTCTTTGAACCACGTCCTAGATTTATGCGATACAACTTTCCCCACAACTTTCCCCCATTCCTTTCCTCTTTGAACCACGTCCTAGATTAATGATATACAACTTTCCCCCTTCATTTCCTCTTTGAACCACGTCCTAGATTCAAGCTATATACAACTTTTCCCACTACTTCCCCCCACTCCTTTCCTCTTTGAACCACGTCCTAGATTCATGGTATACATGCAGCTAGAGCAATGCATGTGGAGTAAGTAAATTATACCTTAAGATTCTTGGGGCGTGGTTCGGTGGGCGACGGGACGGCGGCGAAGAAGAAGGGGTCGGAGGCCCTCCCGCGCTGCCGCTGGGTGGAAAGTGAACAGCTGCGCCGGTAGTCCATCGCCGACGGCGATAGTGTTAAGCCTCCTTCCCTTCCCGGCGGATGGATCCTGTCGGCTCTTTGAGCAGCAGTGAGGGGAGAGAGAGGCCAACTAAGTCTTGTTTAGATCTGGAGAGGGCGAGAGAGTGTGAAGAGAGCAACTACAAGCGTTGAGGCTCCAGCGGGAGAGGGCGAGAGAGTGAGCGAACAGGCTAACCAGCTACACAACCCTCCTGTTATGTTCAACGAGAGGGAAATAACCTTTTATACATTCCTGCATTCGTGTGATAAGCATGCCGTGTTTTGTGTGTGTGTGGGAGTCATTGGGATTTCAATCATAATCATGTCATGTGGCTTTGGTGGTAAGACTATCCACAGTGGTGCAGAAATAATGCAGCCTTAGTCACCTTACCTCTCTCCACGTAGTACGTTGGGTCCCACCAGTCAGAGGGTGAAACAAACAAATTAATAAGAAAAATTAAAAGCGCCAGCGGTGTATCTTACCTCACGCATCTCGCTACTGCTCGGGAACACTGTCCAATTGATCCCTCTGTTCGCTCACGTACTATTTTAAGTGAATCCTTATTATAACATGCACACAAATATTGGGCACTTGTATTCGACTTAAGTCAATGTGCCACCGTATCTCGTGTACTTAATACTCCCTCCGTCTAGGTGTAATAAGTCACGTTAGAAGGTGCAACGGGACCAAGGTGCGTGTGTGTGTGTGTGTTTAACACCATGTGTGTGTTAGAGAGAGCGACAGATCAACCTACTCCTACAGAGAGATGTTGTGTAGTGTACGATTTTAGCCGCGAGAGTCGGTGCATCCTCTCGTTTCCAGGCGTGTCCGGCAGGGACATGCGGACAGCTGCCACGCCCGCTCCTGACTAGCCTGGCCCACCCAAAGCCCCTCCATCGCCCGCGCGCGCTTTCCACCCGAAACGGTCAGCGCCGATCCAAAGAATCGGTGCCACATTCATGCCCGGGCAGAGCGGACGCGACCTCTCACTGGCGCAAGAGTAATGGTTGCTTCGTCCGTCCAACTTACTGCTGGGTCTATGTGATTTGATGGCTCATTGGTCTTTATTACTGAGGTGGTAGGACTGCTGGATGTCCCACGCTTTCGGCGAAAGGAGGTATACTACTACTACTAGATTACAATTTTCTCCATTATTACAGCGGAGGCGTGCAAGAGCAGTGAAAACACGCAGGCTCAGTGATTACATGGCCCACCTCACACTATCACCGTGCGACACCTAACTCTTTACATAGTACTCCCTCTGTTCCTAAATATTACTAGACGAGTCCCCGCGCATTGGCGCGGAACAGCGGTATATCTCTCTGCGCAAAATTGTCGATTTCATAGAACAAAAAAAACTCTATAACCTCATGACAAAAGTGGTAGCCAAACTAAATAAACTCCCATCATCATTTAGATCATCCCACGTAAGGAAAAAAGATCAGCCAACTCCTACTGCATAATGGGATTATATTTTTCTTTTTGACATGTTAATGGGACTTAAAAGCTCACTTACATGCATGCTACTGGTGCATGCTTGCATGCAGACATGTTGATGTGATTTAAAACCCACTCACATGCATGTGGCACAGTATTTCTGCATGCTTGCATGTGGCTTAGTGCGGAGCCTCTCAACATCAAGATCAGACGGGTATTATGGACTGAATTAGTTCATCTAACGACTACATCAATTTTGATGACGTGGCTCAAGGAGAGGATAGAGAATTCCTAGTAGTGGGGGCTAGCTATTACTAGTAGATATAAGTCTTTGTAGAGATTCCACTACATACGGAACAAAATGAATGAATCTACACTTAAAATGCATCTATATACATCCGCATGTGGTTCTTAGTGAAATCTCTACAAAGACTTATATTTAGGAATGGAGGAAGTACTAGTATAGTACGTACTGTAATTTATCAGCGAGAGAAATTTGTACAATGCTATGAAGCTTCCAGCTCTGTTACATGTATCTTGCGTCCAAGGTTGCCCGTTGCAACATTTCATCAAATACAAAGGAGACTAACATGCATGCTATTGCATCTCAATGATTGACAGATCATAGCAAATATGTACTCCCTCTGTTCCAAAATAAGTTTCTCAACTTTGTGCAAACTTTAGTGCAAAGTTGTACTACTACTAAAGTTGACACTTATTTTGGAACAGAGGCAGCTAAAGAAAAAAATGATGCATGCAGTCCCTAGCCCTTGAACCGTTAACCCTTACCAGGCTTCAATTTGCTGGCAACGTTTGAGCTTCCTAATAAATGAAGTTTGCAACCTTTTGACCATTGGATCATTTTGTGCAGTTTCACCAAAATCGAGATGAGCATCCCTGTGGCAAAGAAATTGAACAAGCGTGATTATAATAAGATTACTAGGACTAGTTGATGAGACATAAACTCATCACAAATACAGTATGTAGAAGCTAGTAGAGGTATGTGCGGGGCAAAGAAGTAGAGAAATATCCACAGGGAGTGATGTGGGCAGCTGGAGCAGTGGTGCAAGCTGGCTGTAAAGGGAGTTGTACCTGTGGGACGTAGCTCAACCTTGAGGATGGAGGCGGGAGGCGGCAACTGCCCACGTCGCGGTAGTGAGCAAGGGACGAAGGCAACCTCACTGGCTTTGTGAGAGAGAACGGCGGGGACCCCTGATCGGGACGTGCCGACAGTGGGTTTTCGCCGTCGGCGACGACCACCACATCTACAATACGCATCCACCCCTTCCCCAAGCGGACGTGATCTGCCGGGATGTTAGAGATGTGGCCACAGTCGTTTTGTGTGAGAGAGTGTGAAGAGAGCAACCCCAGCAAGCAACCGTGTAGGCTGGCCCGTCCTCACTATGTATATAGTGGAGCGGTTTTCTTTTCTCTCCATATGAACCTATCATATTGCGTACGTGACACTGAAGAAAAAAAAATTATTTATAAATGACGCGGCACCTACTACTCGTTCTCCTATAACCTTGTGCTTGGCATCTCCAAAATATTGACCTTGCGATTGGCTCTTCGCCTCTTCGGGAAGTCGAGCAATAATGGTAGTGCGGTATATATCGTTCTGGCTATATGAGACCGAATGAATTGCTGCACGTCCACCACGTGGGCGAGGGTCGAGGGGCGAGGGAGAGTGCTACATACGGAGCAAAATGAGTGAATCTACACTCTAAAATACGTCTATATACATCAGTGTTTGGAGTATGTACTAGTAGTTCATATTGAAATCTACTAAAGGACATATATATTCCAAACAATATGATATAATCTCTATAACCAAGGTAGTAGGGACGAGGAGTAAACGGAGGGAGTAGTAAATTTTTCTCCTCATCCTACGAGCCACCGCGCGCATGGGCGAGGGAGCGGGCGTAAGGCGTAGTAAGCAAGCTTCACCTCATCCTGCGAGCCACCACGCCCGTGGGGGAGGGAGACGGCGTACTAAGCAAGCTTCTCCTTGTTCTACGAGTTGACGGGACACATCAAAAGTACTCCAGTGTATAGAGCCTTGCCTCTAAGGTAGGCCCCACATGGTTTGCCTCTTTTTTAACATAACACGTCAAGTCGCAATTTGTTTGTTCACCCGTGGTAGACGATCCTCCCTCCACCAAGTGGACAACCAGTACACGTGCCAAGTTACCACGTGGGCTGCCTTTTTCGTACAGAAATGAGCTCCACCGTGTACCCGCGCGGGTGTGGTTGGGAAAGAGACGGTAGTACGTGCGCCGTGCATGCACCTCTTCTCTTCGTGCACGTCCCCCACCTACGTGGGTGTGTGTGAGATACAAACCGCGTTCATGAGTATTTTTTGTTTTGGGGTGGGGGTGGGGTGGGGGTTGATTTCGTGAATTATTTGTGGGAATATGTGTCGATGACATCTCAAACAAAATTTTGCATGCAATGTGTGTGAAATGGAGGCCTATCCATATCATACATAGAGGGTCGGGCAATCCACGAGAAGAAAGGGAGGGGTCATAGCTATCGATAGAGTCGAAGAGAGGATCAAGTGGGTGGGTGTGAGATCGATGAAGAGAGCCATCGAAATTGTGTGTGTGTGTACAAGTCAAAGATATAGGGCGACTGGCCTACCGGAACGTTAGAGGGCACACGTCAAGTTTGTGTGTGGCAGGGAGACATGACTAGAGTGCTCGATGTATCGGTGTGTGTTGGGGTGAGGGGGTTGTCGGTGTCAAAACCGGCGGATCTCGGGTAGGGGGTCCCGAACTGTGCGTCTAGGCCGGATGGTAACAGGAGGCAAGGGACACGAAGTTTTACCCAGGTTCGGGGCCTCTTGATGGAGGTAAAACCCTACGTCCTGCTTGATTAATATTGATGATATGGGTAGTACAAGAGTAGATCTACCACGAGATCAGAGAGGCTAAACCCTAGAAGCTAGCCTATGGTATGATTGTATGTATATATCATCTATCGACTAGCCTGGCCCTGGTTTATATAATGCACCAGAGGCCTAGGTTAACAAGAGGCTAGCCGAATACGCCGGTGGGGAGAAGTCCTTGTCTTGATCGCCAAGTCTTGTGGAATCTTCCTTGTATGCGGCAGCTGTCCGAACTGGCCCATGAGTATACGGCCACGGGGGTCCTCGGCCCAATCTATCAGATCGGGAGATGACGTGTTGAGTACCCCCTAGTCCAGGACACTGTCAGTAGCCCACTGAACCGGTCTTCAAGTTAGGGACGCTCCTCGATTCTTCCGAACTGTTCTTCATCTTCGGTCGTCGGTCTTGAAAACTGGTTCAACAAATCTTCTTTATCTTCAATCTTGAGGATCGCCGAAATGCATTCGACGGGTTTACACGTCGGGTATCCGAGGAGCCCCTTTAAGTTTCCGACCTTTATCAATGCCTTGTTATTTTTATGGCACACCTCGGGTTTGAAGTTGTTCCCGGGTGGCAGCATCCTCTTACGTCCGAGCTCCAACACCGGACTGTATTCGAGGTATCTTTTGCAACCGAGCACCAACGCCGGACCGCTTCCCAGATCTAACGCCGGAATGTATCCGAGCTCCAACGCCGGACTATGTATCCGAGCTGCAACGCCGGACTATATCTGAGGTGTCGTAAATCACCTTGGTTCAAATAAGTTTGAAGGAGTTTAGTCGAGTTTTATGTCGGAAATGCCCTCTATGGAGCCAGCCACCAGCGCCCGAGCTTTATGCCGGGCTGCTTCCGAGGTGGTGCACCACCCCGAATGTGGGCCGATTTTTGTGAATATTTTTTATTGGTGCAATTTATTCTCTGCCGAGATATATAGCCAGTAGCCCTCAAGGTGTGTATCGGTCTAAAACCCAAGATGCACCTGAAGGATGACGTAAGAGCGCTAATCCCAGTAGCCACTGAGACTCAGGTTGATTTGCAAAATCGGCCTAAGGATCAAGTCCAAGCTCGGCAGAATACTTCGGGACACTAAAAGCGGCGTGCTCAGTCCTCGAGACTCAGGTTGGGTGTGGCCGACCAACCTGAGGATCAAAATCTCCTCGGAAACTATATTGCACATAAAATTTTCTGCATTGGTCAAGCAATGCAGTAGCCCCTGAGACACTGGTCGGGTGGCAACACCAGATTAGGGGATCGATGTGCCCCTTTAATATTTGTAAATAATAAGCCCGAAGCCCAGTAGCCCCCGAGCCTTAATGCGGGCACGGGTGGCCGAATTAAGGATCAATATCCATAGTAGAATCACAAATTATGTGTAATGACTCTATGTACCCAAGTACTTTACGTCATTTAATGCTCGGATCCGCATTGTACAAAACTTTGTTGACCGACCATCGGCTTCCACCTCCTCGGCCAGTAGCCGAGGAGTGTTTGTCTTACTTTATAGAGCCTTTATGAGGGCAAAGATTTACGACAAACAAGGCAATCTGGCCATACGGTTTTATAAACAAAGGTATGCGGAGAGATATGTTATATTACTGTTTAACATAAGAAACATCTTCCAAAGAAAATAGTCCCGCTATCGGTCCCTTTCTTTGGGTTGTCATGCTAAGCATGATCATGAAACCTCAGCTCTAACGTAAGAGCAAAATATTGAGGATTTTAGTTTGGGAGGCCAGTTACTAGCCCCCGGTAGTGTTCGGCGACAGTCGAGGTGAAGCCGTAAACACTTCGGCCATTGTTATGAATGGCCTGTCATTTAACACCGTCATCGGATCGCTGACCAGTTTACGCTTATTGTGACAGTCAGTTTTCAGCTTTCTCCACTGAGGTGCTTAACCATGTGAGCTAGAAGCACAATCACAGTAGTTCTCCCTTTGCACACCTAGCCAAACAAAGCGGAACGTAGGAGGCAAGCGCAGGAGCCAGGCAACCCAACTATTGACCGAAGACACAATTCGAAACCGATGCATATATAGCAATATCTGAGAATGTTTTTGCCGAATTCCTAAAGGTGTCCGGCATTGCACTGCGAGACTAATGCTGGAAAAGCACAAATAGTTTAAAAGTGCCAAAAAGCTTGGAAAACTAAGAAACGTTAGTAAAAACATGACGTCCGAAGAAGAGCAAGTGTTCGGTGCCAATCTGAAAATTGGTCTTAGAAAAAGGAAGTGCTTCTGTCGTGCTTCAACATGATACATCCTATCTCAAGACTTTGAGCGGGTCAGCCTACGGCTTCAACCTCCTATCCCGAGGGCAGAGTACTTCTCATTAGGCCAGTTTAGCAAACTAAACTCTAGCGGCTTGGAGAGAGAAATTAGGCTACCCGGCTAGTGACCGCACACTCGCGTCGAAAAAAGGAGTGATAAATAATAATAATAATAATAATAATAATAATAATAATAATAATAATAATAATAATAATAATAATAATAATAATAAAACTTTGCAACGACTAAGAAGAAGAACACTTATTATAAAACGGCTCAAATAAATTTAAGAGCCCCCAAGTGACTTGGGTAAAAGAATGATTGCATGCACCGAAGTACTTATATCATATCTATGTTCAACCGAACTTTAAACGCGTCTTAACAGACCGTTGGCTTCTCCCTCTTCGGTCAAGGACCGAAAAGTGATATGTATTCCATCTGTCGAGAATATCGACGGTGTTTCCAATAACCAGGCAATCAGGTCATAAGGCTGTAACAGACAAAGCACGCTCAGGGAACTTATGCTATATTACTGCGAAGTGTAAGAAGCATCTTCGAAGAAAATAGTACCCCCACCGATACCTTTCTTCGGTGCTCATTGTTATTATGATACTTGTGCAATAGATTTTTTGTACTCATGAGTTCCGTTGTGTGCCGACCATCATTGAAAACTATAAGAGCGCTAGCTTTCGGCTTCACCCAGTCTGAGGTCCGGCTCGGATAGGTAGAGGCCTAACTATAGAGGTAGAATGACTCGTATATGTGTTGAGAAGGAGAGACCCAGCTATGTCTTGAGGGAGATCGGTCGATATCCATACATAACTGAAGGACGGGAAATATGATGGGAGAGAGAGAGGAGAGAGAGAGGGAGGGAGAGGGAGGGAGAGGGGTAGAGTGCTGGATGGGTGATGGAGTTGCTTCTCGAAGATGGTGGGAGAGGCATACTAGAAAACTGAGGGTGGAACTGCAATGTTATCAATAAGAGTGGGGATGTGTTTCTGTGTGTGCCTGTGCATGATAGATCTGTTGGGACGCATCCATGGATGATGAAGGGAAACCATGTGTTTGGTAAGCAAACCTAACTAGATCAGTATATCAATTGTTGTTTGTCGGAGGAAGGGAGAGACACAACTAATGAGGTAGATCGATTGACGTGTGGGTAAAAACGAGATATAAGGACCTAGCTAGCTATATGTATAGCGAGAGATCGGTCGGTGTACGTCCATTTGTTAGAGGCAAATAAGGCCCAGCGAGACGGATAGACAAAGAGAATGGAGCTAGGAGGTGGTGCGAGAGGCCCAACTACTAGCTAGATAGGGGGAGGAGTGTGCGGTTGTGAGAGTGATGAAAAAAGAGGCGAGAGTTTACACGTGTGTCTGACCGTATGAGAGACATGAGGCAAGGACACATAAAGGAGATTGAAGGTGTGTTTGTATGTTGTAGGCAGGCATCGCTGGAGAGGTTTATCGATCAGTGTGTGTCGGAAAGGAGTTGTGGAGACTCTGGGAGAACGACCTAAAGAAAAAAATGAATGTGCCCGGTGGATAGAATGCCGAGGGAGGGGGAGGGCGAGAAGGGCGTGTGCATGCACGAGAGAAAGTTAGTGGTAGCTACAAAGGTTAGAGGATTGTGTGGGTGTAAGAGACTAACAAAGATCATAATTTGGTATGAAAGCGGATTCATATATTTGAATAGGAGATCATAGTGTTTTAAACATTGCATGCATGAATATAGTGGTGATACACGTGCTGTGCACATCTTATACCATAATGTGATAATGCATGGTGTTTGCAACTCACAGCTAAATGTCGAACAATCTAAACCATACTATACATCAAACAATCTCACATTTTATTTGAATTTGTGATAATGTGTGGCATTTGCAGCTTACAACTAAATATCGAACAATCTAAACAATACTATATATCGAACATTCTCACATTTTATTTGAATTTGTGGTAATGTGTGGTGTTTGCAACTCACATCTAAATACTTGTAGGCGTAGGGGGCGGGGCACCATACATAATGTGATAAACACATTATACATATGAGACATGGTTTAGATTATGAAGATTTAGCTAAAGCTAGAAATGTAATGTGATTTGAAATCAAAATAAAGTGGATTCAAAAAATCTAGTTTGAGTTCATATAGTAAATATAGTTCATATGTAACTCGAGACTAATCATGTGGTGTGCTGTGAAGATAATACACAAACGATGGTTTAACTTGACAATAATAATGATTGTAGATCTTATTAAAACAGAGAAAAGAAATTCAAATGCTTTGACTTCACAACAACCATTACTGTAGATCTTATTCAAATAGAGAAACGAATTCAAATTTAGTTCATATTGAAGCGGTAGTATATACGTCTGGAATGCACTAAAACGTTCATTTGAGTAGTAGGTTGCATGCATTATACACGTAGCGAAATATTTTAATTGAACATAACATGAATTCAAAGTTTTGGATGACATTTGTAGGGAGCATTGATTTGGTACAGTACATGTTAGACTTGTCCGGAAATTTCAACCCGCGCCTTGTTAGCCCGAAATATTTAAGATATATCTTTGTCTCGTTGTGCTCCGACAACTCCCTCCATCTCAACCCGCACCTTGCTATTCCGAAATTACAATGCGCGCGAAAACTCCCACCTCCTGTGAAATCCCGACACGCGAAATGCCCGTGGTACCCCTGAACCGAAAGAACCGCCTCAAATCGGTGGGGGTACTTTCGTAACTTACCCCACATTTCTGACAAGCGCGTCTCTAAGCCATGGTTCCCCACTGCCATCCCATCCGCCCACCAATTCGTACACCGAGGCCGCGAAAACCCGTGATGAAACCCCACACCCTGCTCCGTCCGCCACCCAGCCGGAGCCTCTTCCCCGACGATGTCTTCCACAGCAACACCTCGATGTCCCTCATCCACCGTACTGGATGAGGATCCTTCGTCGATCTCATCGTCCCGCTGGTTCAGCGACCCGTCCTCCACCTCCAAGGAGCTGCCCCGATGTTCCCCTCGTCTTTCGCGCCACCTCCATTCCCACACCGCCGTCTTCACCTGCACCACCGGAAGAGCATCATCATCACAGTTTCCTCGGATGAAGCTGCGGCCTAATCGGCGCCACCAAAGAGGTTGTACACTAATCGCCGCATTTTCTTCTTGATTCGATCTCACGGTGCTACCGGCGCTCGGTCCCGAGCCGACACGGCGCAGCTCCATCCACGGCGGCATCGCCGGCCACTTCCTCCACGGCGTCGCTCCCTCGGCGGTGACATCCACATCAGTAGGACATGCTGCTGCTTTAGCTCTCGCTCGTGCTGCTGCTCTGCTCTTGCTCTCGGTCCCCTAGCTGGTCTGCTCTTGCTATTGCTCTTGCTCGCGCTACTGCTCTCACTCTTACTCTTTCTTGCGATGCTGCTCCGATTTAGCTACACTTCACTCCGATGTCGCCCGGGTGAAGGAAGAACCAGCCGCAGCGGGGAGGGGGGCTCACCAGAGAGGTACCCCATTATCTATCTTAGGGTTCAGGATGGGGGCGATGGTCGTCGGCGGTGGCGGGGCATTGGCGGGGCGGTGGCGGGGGGATCACCGGAGAAAAAGCTCGGCACGGGGGGCCTAGAGGGATGGCCGGGGCGGCGGCGGACCGGCAGTGGGGAGTGTTTTTGGGGCGGGCGGGGCGGCGCACCGCCGGCCGCGGGCGGCGGGGGGCTGCTGTTTGGCTGGCTCAGGGGGTGGAGGTTGAAGATGAACCGCAGACCCTTGATTTCATATCCAACGGCTGCAAAATCGACTGACCAGAGATGAAAAAGTCAGTCGACCGACATGTAGCCTCACCTTGCTAGTGCATTCAGTTTCGACGGCAAAATTCAGTTTCGACAGCAAAATTCAGTTTCGACAGTTAAGTTCAGTTTCGACAGTTAAGTTCAGTTTCGACAGTTAAATTCAGTTTCGACAGTTAAGTTCAGATATGAGCGACTGATGTATTTTACATCTAGCAATTTGTGGTTATGTATTTTACATCATGTATTGGAGATGCTATTAGAATTCCACTCAGGTTAACGTTGTTCATTGTCTCTCTTGTCCTGCTTCAGCCTCGGCGTCGTACAACTCACCGGAGCTGCTCCAACGATGAAACCCTCCATCACAGCGGAGCAATACCTCGGGATCCATCTCCAGACGCCTAAGATCTTCTTCCCCTCCTCCGACAGCCAAGTCAGCCGGAGCATCCTCACCGGCCAACCCAATCATGCTAAGATCGACATGGCTTCGCCAAAGAGGTTGTACACTTGTTGCATCTCTTTTTTACTCTACATGTTATATATGTTGTCCACTGAGCACACGGATTTGTTCCTTTAGTGTCTCCTTGAAAGAAAAAACGTAGGAATTTTAATTTTCACTTGTCCTCCTTTTCAAATTCCTATTCATGAAGCACAAGACTAAGAGATAGTAGCATAATAGCATTATAACCATACATTTTCTTGTGGTTTGACTTAATCTCACCATGCTTCTTTGCATCCTGTGATCTTCCAATTGTTGTGAATCAAACACCCAGATTGGCAAAAATCCTATATTTTTAAATTCTCTGTTTTGCACGTGCATTCCTATCATATTCCTGTCTATTTCCTATCCCTGCATTGTTGGAATCCTCCAATTCAAACAAGCCCTTACAGAATTACTTCTCTAATAGATAGTTGTCAAAGAAAACCTTGCGTGGTTTGTCCCGCTCCTGCTGCGTCGTCGTCCACCCCAGCTCAGCTGCTCCAATGATAGACGGGTCCAGCACAGTAGGGATCCGGCCTCCAGACTGTCTTTCGCCGCCTCAGATCTTCTTCCCGCCGCTGGCAGCCATGAAAACTGCACTACCATCATCAATCGAGCAGATGACCTCAAGGACTACACGGGTCCGCAAGAGAGGTCGCACTCTTTCGTGTCTGCTTACGTTATGCATCGCTTAATATTACATGCTACTTTATCGTCCTATTCACCGATTAGACTCTGAGTCAGCTCCAAACTAATGGTCAAACTTGAGTTTTTAAATGGTTGTGGGGTATATATCGGGGCCGCTATCAATAGTATCTATCTACTATCTGGTTAATCTCCGGTGTCTACTATGAGTTTCATGTTGGGTGGGAAACAAACAGTAAAGAAGCCATTATCTGTATTTTTTAACTGAAGCCATTATCTGCCTGCTATTATTGGTTTTGGGTCTATCCACAGGTTGCTACCATCACTCTGGATTTCTGCATGCATTCCTTACATAATCTCGCTATGTTTTATCCCTATGCATGACACTTATTGTAAACAATGGAACTAAACATGTAGAGCAAAAGAGACGAGCCTTGTGTGGCAATAAAATTTCATGCAGACGTCGCTCCATGGTAGGTGCAAAGGCAGCCCCGCCTCCACGCATTTCGGATTGTAATCGAGAGGAAGATATCTGTTCTGAGGGGGGTTCAGAAGGAGAAGACAACTCCTATTTACCCCCCGAGGTCTTCGCTCTAACTTGGCATGCTGATGTTGGTTATATCATGCATATGGTGTCTTGCATTGCTTACTTTATACATCAAATATGTCATCTGCTTAGTTTAGACATCCTTTGTGCGAATGCCATATGTTTAGTTTATTCATTGTTTATGTGAATTATGCAACGCCATCTTGTTTAGCCAAGCATCATATATGTGAATTTTGCAATGCCATCCTGCTTAGCCAGTCATCTTATATGTAAATTATATCAGGCCATCCTTTTTTTGTTACATATTACATTTGTCAACAATGTTATTACATTCAACTGCTCTTCGTGTGCATCAGCCATTTGACACGGTGATGGCAAATTCTTGAGTGAAAACAAGGTCTTCAGAGCAGACTATGCTATCTGACAAAGCGCATATCTCGCTGGTTACGGATAGCTCCTTAGAGGAGGATTCAGAGACAGATGACCAGTCATATCCCCCCCCCCCCGAGGTGTATGCTCTAACTTGGCAGGGTTATGTTGCTCATATCGTGCGTATGGTGTCTTGCATTGCTATGTCATTTGATTAGTTTAGACATGCTTTGTGTGAATGCCACCTGTTTAGTGTCTAATTACCATATATGTGAATTATGCATTGCCATCTTGTTGCAAGACATTATATATGTGAATTATACAATGCTATCTTGTTGCGAAGGCATTATATATGTGAATTATGCAATGTCATGTTGTTTAGCCAATCATCCTGTATGTGAATTATATCATGCTATCATTTTTTTTGTATTACGTGTTCCATTTGGCGACAACATTTGTATATTCAACTACTCTTCCTGTGCATCAGCCATTTGAAGCGGTGATGGAAGTATCTGGAGTGAAAACAAGGTATTCAGAGTAGACAATGCTACCTGCTGAAGCAGTCATCTTGCTGATTACAGAGAGCTCCTCAGAGGAGGATTCAGAGACTGATGACCAGTCCTATTTTCCCCCTGAGGTCTATGCTCAAACTTGGCAGGGTTATATTACCCATGTCATGCATGTTGTCTTGCATTGCTTAGTTTTTACATCATATATGGATTGCCATCTGCTTACTTGCTTACTATATAAATCATATATTTGAATTATATTATGCCATCATGTTTACATAGTACATACACATCATCTATCTGAATTATGGAATGACAACCCATTTAATAAAGACATCATATAGTAATATCATCTCATCATGTTTAGTGTTTACAGTCATCATATTTTGAATTATGGCATTCTATCTGTGAATGTATGTGAATTATGGCATGCCAACCTATTTAATAAACACATTATATAGTTATGTCATGTCATCCTGTTTACATAGTCTCATATGTTGAACTATGTCTTTCCATCTTTTTTTAGTCAGCCATCATAATGTGAAATTGTGTCATGCTATCCTGTTTAGTTAGCCATCATATATGTGAAATTGTGTCATGCTATCCTGTTTGGTTAGACAACATAAATATGAATTATTTCATGCCCTCTTTTATTCCCCACTATCCATTGCACCTGTCTATCATAAAATGTCTATACTTCCAATTACTTTTCTTGTTTATTAGCCATTTGAATTGGAGAGCGTGATGGCAGTATCTAAGGGAGTAACAACACGGTCTTCAGAAAAGATAGTGCTACCAGTTGATGCAGATAGAACCACGGTTGTACTTTCCCAAGGACCAGATCCACCACACATAACCCAGACTCTCGCAGATTGTACCCCTACCCAGTTGGACAGAGAACCAGCTACATCCCTTCTAACCCCAACCCCGGCAGATAGTAACCCAGTTCCAGTTGACACAGCACCGTCTCCACCACAGAGCACCCAAACACGAGCAGTTAGTAAGGGAACTGCAGTGCCCAAAGCACGAGGACCACCACTCTGAATCCCAACTCAACGCTTAAAGGAGATGAATATTTGTTCTTAGGTCAGGTTCTGTAGCTATGGTTCATACTCCTTTTCTCTTGCATGACTATATTTACTCATACCAACTATTTTCAAATTTGAAGGATGGAATTGAAACTCCAATGGCGCAACAGGTACGTTTTAAACCTGTTTCTTTAACAGGTTTGCTGTTGTAACCTGCTCTATGTTGATTTCAGTTTCAATTGAATAAACAGTTATGGTCTCATGTCATGCACATTACAAGTGTTGTTATTTCTCTATAGTTACCCACACTTATATTCTGTCTATTCTGCTTTGTCTTGAACAAATATTATTTGAAATGTGTCTCTATCTTGATTTGGCAACAAAAACTAGAATGATATAGACCATAAAGTGACCATGGTACATAGATATATGTTTGTTTCATGCTGTTATCTTGTCCACTTTACTACTGAACTCATTTACCAAAATGAGTTTCATATACAACATGGTAAACATGTGATGTGTCTGCTTGTTTCTCTTTTAGAATGCGGACAAAATATTGGAGAACAGTACCGCGTAATCCAATGGTAAAGGAAGTAATGCAGATAAGGTTCAAGATAGTGAGACATCCCTGTTGGTCTCCAAGAAAGCTGATAAAAACTATCTTGACGACAGTGAGGGAACCCAAAAGTCATGTCTTGATGTAGTGTTCGAGTTACTAGCCACTACTGCTGGCACAAGCTCTTCGAACTTGCTACCTGAATCAGTTCGTCTTCTTGAGTCTCAACTTCAAGTTGAAAGACATCGATCAGATGTGCCGCGACAGGAAGCTGAAGGACTGAGGAAGTCCCTGCAGAATTCAGATGCATATTTTCTGGTGCAACAGTAAGCGCTGGAGGATTTAAGCGCCAAACAAGAGAAAGTTAATAAGCTTGCTAAGCATCTTGCTAGCATTATGGGTACCCAGGATATTGTTTCTTGAGATCTTCTGAAGTGGTTTCAGTTCTGGATTGGTTTTGTTGCAGCATTTATTTGCGCTGGTCGCCAACTTTGACAACCAGTGTATATGATATGCTGCTTTGTTCCCTATATTTGCACTGGTGGCGAACTTCGATGCCCAGTGGATGTAATATGTGTAATAGCCGTGATAGCTTAGCGTTAGTTGCTTGCTTATTTATTTCCTTGTTGTCTTGTTTATTTGTTTGCTTGTAGTCATTGCAGTTCTTTTTCCGCGGTTAGCTAGTGGCTGCTGATAACCCACAAGTATAGGGGATCGCAACAGTTTTCGAGGGTAGAGTATTCAACCCAAATTTGTTGATTCGACACAAGGGGAGCCAAAGAATATTCTCAAGTATTAGCAGCTGAGTTGTCAATTCAACCACACCTGGAAACTTAGTATCTGCAGCAAAGTGTTTAGTAGCAAAGTAATATGACAGTGGTGGTAACGGTAACAAAGTAAAGACAACAAAAGTAATGTTTTTGGTATTTTTGTAATGATTGTAATAGTAGCAACAGAAAAGTAAATAAGTGTAAACTAGTATATGGAAAACTCGTAGGCACCGGATCAATGATGGATAATTATGCCGGATGTGGTTCATCATGTAACAGTCATAACATAGGGTGACACAGAACTAGCTCCAGTTCATCAATATAATGTAGGCATGTATTCCGTAAATAGTCATACGTGCTTATGGAAAAGAACTTGCATGACATCTTTTGGCCTACCCTCCCGTGGCAGCGGGGTCCTATTGGAAACTAAGGGATATTAAGGCCTCCTTTTAATAGAGAACCGGAACAAAGCATTAACACACAGTGAATACATGAACTCCTCAAACTATGGTCATCACCGGGAGTGGTCCCGATTATTGTCACTTCGGGGTTGCCGGATCATAACACATAGTAGGTGACTATAGACTTGCAAGATAGGATCTAGAACACACATATATTTATGAAAACATAATAGGTTCAGATCTGAAATCATGGCACTCGGGCCCTAGTGACAAGCATTAAGCATAGCAAAGTCATAGCAACATCAATCTCAGAACATAGTGGATACTAGGGATCAAACCCTAACAAAACTAACTCGATTACATGATAAATCTCATCCAACCCATCACCGTCCAGCAAGCCTACGATGCAATTACTCAAGCACGGCGGTGAGCATCATGAAATTGGTGATGGAGGATGGATGATGATGACGACGGTGACGAATCCCCCTCTCCGGAGCCCCGAACGAACTCCAGATCAGCCCTCCCAAGAGAGATTAGGTCTTGGCGGCGGCTCCGTATCATAAAATGTGATGAAACTTTCTCTCCTATTTTTTTCTCCTCGAAAGCCAATATATGGAGTTGGAGTTGGTGTCAGAGGGCCACCAGGGGGCCCACGAGGTAGGGGGGCACGCCCAGGGGGGAGGGGCGCGCCCCCACCCTCGTGGACAGGGTGTGGGCCCCCTGGTCTTCATCTTTGGCAAGGATTTTTTATTATTTATTCTAAGATATTCCGTGGAGTTTCAGGTCATTCCGAGAACTTTTGTTTTCTGCAGATAAAACAACACCATGGCAACTCTGCTGAAAACAGCGTCAGTCCGGGTTAGTTCCATTCAAATCATACAAGTTAGAGTCCAAAACAAGGGCAAAAGTGTTTGGAAAAGTAGATACGACGGAGACGTATCAACTCCCCCAAGCTTAAACCCTTGCTTGTCCTCAAGCAATTCAGTTGACAAACTAAAAGAGAAAAAGAAAAACTTTTACAAAGTCTGTTTGCTCTTGTTGTTGTAAACATGAAAAGCCAGCATTCAAGTTTCAGCAATTATTATGAACTAACCACACTCACAATAACACGTAGGTCTCACAATTACTCATATCAATAGCATAATCAGCTAGCGAGCCATAATAATAAAACTCGGATGACAACACTTTCTCAAAATAATCATAACATGATATAACAAAATGGTATCTCGCTAGCCCTTTCTAAGACCGCAAAACATAAATGCAGAGCACCTTTAAAGATCAAGGACTGACTAAACATTGTAATTCATGGTAAAAGAGATCCAGTCAAGTCATACCCAATATAAACCAATCATAATGAATGCAAACGATAGTGTGCTCTCCAGCGGGTGCTTTTTAATAAGAAGGGTGATGACTCAACATAAAAGTAAATAGATAGGCCCTTCGCGGAGGGAAGCAGGGATTTTTAGAGGTGCCAGAGCTCGATTTTTGAAATAGAGATAAATAATATTTTGAGCGGCATACTTTCACCGTCAACGCAATAACTATGAGATGGCTGTATCTTCCATACTACATGCACTATAGGCAGTTCCCAAACAGAATGGTAAAGGTTTATACTCCCCCTCCTCCACAAGCATCAATCCATGGCTTGCTCGAAACAACGAGTGCCTCCAACATTCAACGGGTCCCAGGGGGAGTTTTGTTTAATTATTTTGATTTGCTTTGATCTTTTTGGATCATGGGACTGGGCATCCCGGTTACCGGCCCTTTCTCGTGAATGAGGAGCGGAGTCCACTCCTCTTGAGAATAACCCACCTAGCATGGAAGATATAGGCAGCCATAGTTGCACATGAGCTGCTCGAGCATACAAAACAGAATTTCATTTGAAGGTTTGGAGTTTGGCACATACAAATTTACTTGGAACGGCAGGTAGATACCGCATATAGGAAGGTATAGTGGACTCATATGGAACAACTTTGGGGTTTAAAGAGTTTGGATGCACGAGCAGTATTCCCGCTTAGTACAGGTGAAGCCTAGCAAAAGACTGGGAAGCGACCAACTGAGAGAGCGACAACAGTCGTAAACATGCATTAAAATTAATTCACACCGAATATAAGCATGAGTAGGATATAATCCACCATGAACATAAATATCATGAAGGCTATGTTGATTTGATTCAACTACATGCGTGAACATGTGCCAAGTCGAGTCACTCAATTCATCTAAAGGAGGATACCATCCTATCATACCACATCGTAATCATCTCAATAGCATGTTGGCACGCAAGGTTAACCATTATAACTCATAGCTAATCAAGCATGGCACAAGCAACTATAATCTCCAAATGTCATTGCAAATATGTTTACTTCATAATAGCTGAATCAGGAACGATGAATCATCATATTTACAAAAACAAGAGAGGTCGAGTTCATACCAGCTTTTCTCATCCCAATGAGTCCATCATATATCATCATTATTGCCTTTCACTTGCATGACCGAACGGTGTGTATAATAATAAGAGTGCACGTGCATTGGACTAAGCTGGAATCTGCAATCATTCAACTCAAGAGAGAAGACAAGTAATATGGGCTCTAAGTTAAATAAACAATCTTGCATATAAGAGCCACTAAGCATTTTCAATATAGTCTTCTCGACCCACGAAGAAAGGAAAAGAAAAAATAAAAACTATTTACACGGGAAAGCTCCCAACAAGCAAAAGAAGGACGGGAAATATTTTTGGGTTTTCTTTTTAATTCTACTACAAGCATGGAAAGTAGACTAACACTATTTTTTTGTTTTTCTTAAGGTTTATTAAACACACAAGAAGAAAGCAGCAAAAAGGAAAATAAACTAGCATGGATATTACAATGAAAGAGTATGAGCACCGACATCTAGCAATGAGTGTGTGTGAACATGAATGTAATGTCGGTGGGAAATACGTACTCCCCCAAGCTTATGCTTTTGGCCTAAGTTGGTCTATTGCTAGGGATAACCTGGCTGATATCCGTAGGTGAAGCTGGGGTCGTACTGCGATGAAGAATAGTTGGGATCATAATGTGATGAAGAGGACTCTGACTGCCACTGGCTGGAAACCGCCTCAAGATCCCAAGAATAAACAGACATTCGTGGAGGCTCCGGTTCCGAGGCTGGTGCAGGATTCCGATAGGCTTGAACAGCCGCCCACGGAACAATGTAAGTACCTGCAGACAAGTTAAACAAAGAGGGAGCAGGCAAAGTAACAGTCTCAGGGTGATGTTTATCAAAGTACAGTTTATATTTAAGCGCCCTTTCGCGATTCTTAACAAGAAAATCATGCGCTACCATACTCTTATAATCTAAATAAGCACGGGGCAGTGTTGTTTCTTCTGTCTCCTCATGCCTAATAGGTATTTCAAAATGTTCAGCTAGGCGTGAAGCATAAATGCCTCCAAAGATGGGGCCCTTAGTACGGTTCATACTCAACCGTCTAGCAACAATTCCACCCATACTAACAGAGTTATTGCGGTATAAACCATAGAGCAAAACAATAATATCAGGAATACTAAGGTTCCCACAGTTCCCGCGACCAATCAAGCAGCGACTAGCAAATAAGGCAAAGTAGCGTAAAATAGGGAAATGTATGCTAGTAATTCTTGCATCAAAAACCTTCCTGGTTTCTCCTACAGTGATAGTGTCAATATAAGCTTCCACTTCATTATGGTGTGGTTCATCTAAAGAACCCTCAAAAGGTATTTTGCAAACCTCGCAAAATGCAGCTAATGTCATCTCCCTAGCAACATCATATAAATGGAACTCTACTGTTGGAGGTGAATTCTTAGGGAAAAAGTAGAAGTTCTGCACAAAAGTATTTGTGAGTAAGAGATACTGATGACGTTGGTCACGGAGGAAGTTGGTGAGGCCGACGTTCTCAATCAATAGATAGAAATCTTCATAAATCCAGGCACTCCTCAAGAAGTCATCGGAAGGCCATTCACAAGGCCGGGCCTCTGCGATACGAGGCAGATTAAATTTGGGCTTCTGTTCTTCTTCGTTTTGTTTCTCCTTAGAACTTCGGCTCGACGAGCCCCTCAAAAGTCTCTTCATTATTTCTGAAACAATCTGAAATTTTTAGTAACTTCAAACAAAGTGAACCAACTTCAATAAGATTGATAGCAACTACTCATACAAGTGCCTAGAGCATATATCAAGCATTAGAACTACTTGGAACCATATATATTTGACATGCAAGCTCAAGAACATGGTCACCTATGCAGCACAAATTTGCAATGAATAAAGCACTAGAACAAAAACTAATTGGACCAATGGAGGAGTCACATACCAAGGAACAATCTCCCCAAGCAGTTTTGTGAGAGGTACTTTGAGCAAGGAGATCGAAAATCGCAGCAAAAGTTGCTGGAACACGAGCTTGAGTTGGTTTTTTGGGTTTGTGCGAGAAAGAGGAAGAAGATGGGTGCAGGAATAAGTGGAAGAGGGCCACCATGGGCCCACGAGGCAGGGGGCGTGCCCAGGGGGGTAGGGCGCGCCCTCCACCCTCGTGACCAGGTGGCAGCTCCGCCCGCGGTAATTTTTGCACTAAAAATCCTTAAATATTCCCAAAAAAATCATATTAAATTGGCATGGCATTCTGAGGAATTTTATTTTCAGGATATTTTTATATTGCACGGATAAGTCAGGAAACAGACAGAAAAATACTATTTTACTTTATTTCTACTAAAGAACAAAAAATATAAAGAGGGTACAGAAGGTTGTGCTTCTAGTTTCATCCATCTCATGCTCATCAAAAAGAATCCACTAACAAGGTTGATCAAGTCTTGTTAACAAACTCATTCCGATAATCATGGAACCGGAGAAATTTCGAATAACACTATGTTACCTCAACGGGGATATGGACATCCCCAACAATAAGTATATCATATTTCTTTTTGACAGTAGGAAGAGGAAATTCAAAACCTCCAAATATAATCGATGGAATTTTTCCAATAGAGTTGATACTATAAACTTGAGGTTGTTTCCTCAGAAAGTGCACCGTATGCTCATTACCATTAACATGAAAAGTGACATTGCCTTTGTTGCAATCAATAACAGCCCCTGCACTATTAAGGAAAGGTCTTCCAAGAATAATAGACATACTATCATCCTCGGGAATATCAAGAATAACAAAGTCCATTAAAATCGTAACGTTTGCAACCACAACAGGTACATCCTCACAAATACCGACAGGTATAGCAGTTGATTTATCAGCCATTTGCAAATATATTTCAGTAGGTGTCAACTTATTCAAGTCAAGTCTATGATATAAAGAGAGAGGCATAACACTAACACTGGCTCCAAGATCACATAAAGCAGTTTTAACATAATTTCTTTTAATGGAGCATGGTATAGTAGGTACTCCTGGATCTCCAAGTTTCTTTGGTATTCCACCCTTAAAAGTGTAATTAGCAAGCATGGTGGAAATTTCAGCCTCCGGTATCTTTCTTTTATTAGTAATGATATCCTTCATATACTTAGCATAAGGATTTGTTTTGAGCACATCAGTCAATCGCATACGCAAAAAGATAGGTCTAATCATTTCAGCAAAGCGCTCAAAATCCTCATCATCCTTTTTCTTGGATGGTCTCGGAGGAAAAGGCATGGGTTTCTGAACCCATGGTTCTCTTTCTTTACCATGTTTCCTAGCAACGAAGTCTCTTTTATCATAACGTTGATTCTTTGATTGTGGGTTATCAAGATCAACAGCAGGTTCAACTTCTACATCATTATCATTGCTAGGTTGAGAATCATCATGAACATCATCATTAACATTTTCACTAGGTTCATGTTCATTACCAGATTGTGTTTCAGCATCATACATAGAGATATCATTTGGATTATCAGGTGGTTCAGCAATAGGTTCACTAGAAGTTTGCACAGTTCTATCATTTTTCTTTTTCTTCCTTTTAGAAGAGCTAGGTGCATCAATATTATTTCTTTGAGAATCTTGCTCGATTCTCTTAGGGTGGCCTTCAGGATACAAAGGTTCCTGAGTCATTCTACCAGTTCTAGTAGCCACTCTAACAGCATAATCATTTTTCTTACTATTCATTTCATCAAGCATTTCTTTCTGAGCTTTAAGTACTTGTTCTACTTGAGTGGTAACCATAGAAGCATGTTTGCTAACAAGTTTAAGTTCACCTCTAATATTATCCATATAATCACTCAAGCGTTTAATCATAAAGGTATTCTGCTTTAATTGTCTACCAAAATAAGCATTAAAGTCATCTTGCTTAAACATAAAGTCATCAAACTCATCCAAGCACTGACTAGCAATTTTAGTAGGAGGGACTTCAACTTTATCATATCTATAGAGAGAATTTACCTTTACTACTTGTGCGGGATATCGGGAGGTTCTTCAGTAAATAAGTAATTGAGATCATATACTTCTTCAACAGGCGGTAAATTAAGACCATGTATTTCTTCAATAGGAGGTAAATTCTTAACATCTTCAGCTTTAATACCTTTTTATTTCATAGATTTCTTTGCCTCTTGCATATCTTCGGGACTGAGAAATAGAACACCTCTCTTCTTCGGAGTTGGTTTAGGAATAGGATCAGTAATTGGCTCAGGAGCTGGCTCAGGAGTTGGCTCGGGAGGTGGCTCAGGAGGTGCCCAATTATTTTTCATTTGCCAACATATTATTCAATAAAATTCCAGCGTCATCCGGTGTTCTTTCCCTGAAAAGAGAACCAGCACAACTATCCAGGTAATCTCTGGAAGCATCAGTTAGTCCATTATAAAAGATATCAAATATTTCAGGTTTCTTAAGAGGATGATTAGGCAAAGCATTAAGTAACTTGAGAAGCCTCCCCCAAGCTTGTGGGAGACTCTCTTCTTCAATTTTCACAAAATTGTATATTTCCCTCAAAGCAGCTTGTTTCTTATGAGCAGGGAAATATTTAGCAGAGAAGTAATAAATCATATCCTGGGGACTTTGCACACAGGCAGGATCAAGAGAATTAAACCATTTCTTAGCATCACCCTATAATGAGAACGGAAATATTTTGAGTATATAAAAGTGGCACGATCTCAGATTATTAGTAAACAGGGCAGCTATTTCATCTAACTTACGAATATGTGCCACAACAGTTTCAGATTCATAGCCATAAAAAGGATCAGATTCAACCAAAGTAATTATATCTAGATCAACAGTAATATCATAATAATCCTGATCAGGAACACAGATAGGTGAAGTAGCAAAAGCAGGGTCGGGTTTCATCCTACCTCTAAAAGATTCCTTACTCCACTTAATTAGTAACCTCTTACGTTCAGGTTTATCCGGACAAGCAAGAATAGCTTCATAAGATTCATTATTAAAAAGATAACCCTCAGGAATAACAGGCATAGGTTCATCATCACTAACATCATCGTGTTCAGGTTCACTAATTTCTCTTTCTCTAGACTTAGAAATTTGCTCATCTAGAAATTCACCAAGTGGCACAGTAGTATCAAGCATAGAAGTAGTTTCATCATAAGTATCATGCATAGCAGAAGTGGCATCATCAATAACATGCGACATATCAGAATTCATAGCAGTAGTAGGTTTAGGTGTCGCTAGCTTACTCATAACAGAAGGTGAATCAAGTACAGAGCTAGATGGCAATTCCTTACCTCCCCTCATAGTTGAGGGATAAATTTTTGTCTTAGCGTCTTTCAAGTTCTTCATAGTGTCCAGCAGATATAAATCCCAAGTGACTCAAAGAATAGAGCTATGCTCCCTGGCAACGGCGCCAGAAAAAGGTCTTTATAACCCACAAGTATAGGGGATCGCAACAGTTTTCGAGGGTAGAGTATTCAACCCAAATTTGTTGATTCGACACAAGGGGAGCCAAAGAATATTCTCAAGTATTAGCAGTTGAGTTGTCAATTCAACCACACCAGGAAACTTAGTATCTGCAGCAAAGTGCTTAGTAGCAAAGTTATATGATAGTGGTGGTAATGGTAACAAAGTAAAGACAGCAAAAGTAATGTTTTTGGTATTTTTGTAATGATTGTAACAGTAGCTACAAAAAAGTAAATAAGCGTAAACTAGTATATGGAAAACTCGTAGGCACCGGATTAATGATGGATAATTATGCCGGATGTGGTTCATCATGTAACAGTCATAACATAGGGTGACACAGAACTAGCTCCAGTTCATCAATATAATGTAGGCATGTATTCCGTAAATAGTCATACGTGCTTATGGAAAAGAACTTGCATGACATCTTTTGTCCTACCCTCCCGTGGCAGCGGGGTCCTATTGGAAACTAAGGGATATTAAGGCCTCCTTTTAATAGAGAACCGGAACAAAGCATTAACACATAGTGAATACATGAACTCCTCAAACTATGGTTATCACCGGGAGTGGTCCCGATTATTGTCACTTCGGGGTTGCCGGATCATAACACATAGTAGGTGACTATAGACTTGCAAGATAGGATCTAGAACACACATATATTCATGAAAACATAATAGGTTCAGATCTGAAATCATGGCACTCGGGCCCTAGTGACAAGCATTAAGCATAGCAAAGTCATAGCAACATCAATCTGAGAACATAGTGGATACTAGGGATCAAACCCTAACAAAACTAACTCGATTACATGATAAATCTCATCCAACCCATCACCGTCCAGCAAGCCTACGATGCAATTACTCATGCACGGCGGTGAGCATCATGAAATTAGTGATGGAGGATGGTTGATGATGACGACGGCGACGAATCCCCCTCTCCGGAGCCCCGAACAGACTCCAGATCAGCCCTCCCGAGAGAGATTATGGCTTGGCGGTGGCTTCGTATCGTAAAACGCGATGAAACTTTCTCTCCGATTTTTCTCCTCGAAAGCCAATATATGGAGTTGGAGTTGGCGTCGGAGGGCCACCAGGGGGCCCACGAGGTAGGGGGCGCGCCCAGGGGGAGGGGTGCGCCCCCCACCCTCGTGGACAGGGTGTGGGCCCCCTGGTCTTCATCTTTGGCGAGGATATTTTATTATTTATTCTAAGATATTCCGTGGAGTTTCAGGTCATTCCGAGAACTTTTGTTTTCTGCACATAAAACAACACCATGGCAACTCTGCTGAAAACAGCGTCAGTCCGGGTTAGTTCCATTCAAATCATACAAGTTAGAGTCCAAAACAAGGGCAAAAGTGTTTGGAATAGTAGATACGACGGAGACGTATCAGCTGCAATAACCTATTTTTTAAAACTAGGCCACAATAACCATGGGCTAATATTTACTGTAGTGACACTGGGCCTCCTACTAGCCGTAGAAACAGTGGGCCTTCTACGGGCCATAGAAACAATGGGCCTTCTATGGGCCATAGAAACAATGGGCCTTCTGCGGGCCGTATTATCAATGGGCCTTATATGGGCCGTATAATCGATTGGCCGAACATGGGCCAAATAGACCGCATTATGGCCGTAAACGGGCTAGAGTTGGAATCATCCGTTCATGGGCCGACCATAACGAGCCATCGTTAATAGGTCATATTTGATGACGCTATGAAATAGGTCATATTTGATGGCCGTAAACGTATTAACGGACCACAAACGGGCCGACTGTAACCACGGGCTGAATTTGGCCCACAAGCAGAAAATGACAGTAATGGGCTGTAAGTAAAGGAATGCTGGAAATGAGCCCAAGAATAAATGGGCTCTGAGAAGGCCGAAAGATAACATGGGCTGGAAATGGCCCAACGGAATAACGGGCCGTTAATGGGTATAAAGTGATACACTGTTCATTACGGGTCAGTTTCACCACAGGCCGTTAATGGGTGTAAAGTGATACACTATTCATTACGGGCCAGTTTCACCACGGGCCATTAGTAGGCCAAGAGTTACATAGGGCCTCATATGGGCTGAAAGACATCATGGGCCATACATGGGCCAGAAGTGAAAATGGGCTGGAATCATATTGGATGGCCCAGATGACGCTACTGGGCCTAATTCGGATAGGGCGTAACGGGCCTTGGGTTAGCGGGCTGTAAATGGGCTATATTCGAACAGGCCGTTAACAAGCTTTCCATGGGCCGGCCCGCCAGCTTTTGACCAAGTTAAACGGGCCGGCATTTTCATTTTCACAGGAATGGGCCTCTGTTGGGCTGTGCCACGTGTCGACGTATCATAGGCGCCTTCCGTCCAATGAGTGGTTGACATTTGTCCCAACGATGAGCCAACACGTGTTACCTCCAGCCAATGATGATTTTACACGTGGAAAATCCCCATTGGTCGGGGCTGTTAACGGGTTATCGGATCCAAAACCCGACCCGATAGCTTAACGGCATTCCGTTACGGTGGATGCCACGTGTCGGTCACCCTTGACGAAAGCACTTCTCTGACACGCGATTTATTGTCATGGAAGTGGACACTTCCGTGATGATAATTTTGGTAATGTCATGGAACACTTCTACGACAGCACAGGTATGACTATCTTGATTCTGTCATAAATTTGTCATGGATGTACATGCATGACAAAAAAAGCGACCTACTGTGACAAACACGTATCATCACGGAAGTGTAATTTTTTGTAGTGAACGCCCAGCTAACCTCCACACCATAGCGCATCGTCCTCCTACCTGGCACCACATCCGCCATGACCGCAAGCGCGAACGCTCTGCGGGAGAGCTTGTCTTCGGGGATGAAGCTCGAGGTCGCCGCCCTCGCTCAAGTCGCCTCTCGCGACGCAATAGCGGCATAGCCGGACGCGGACGCGACCACACAAGCGGTGGCCATGCTGGCGGCCGACAACGGGAGCACCGCCAGCCACGCGTCCTACTTGCCGCCGTCCAACGTCCGGCACCGCCGAGGTCGGGGACTCCTCCGAGGATGAGTAGGGCATGGGAGGCGGCACGACATGGTGTGCCAACTGGCCGGTCAGTATCCCGTATCCCGTGTTCTACTCTTCCTCGCCGGAGACCGCACCTTCACTTCACGGGTCTTGAACCCCGCCCCCGTACATAGAGATCGCAGATGGAGGACGTCAGTCGCCGCCGTAGAATAGGTTTAGGGTCGGGTTTCTTTTATTTCTCTGTCCTATAAAAGTTCGAAATGTAATGAAAATCTGCCGTGCTTGCATTAATCTCGGCCGGTGTATATGAACTTTCACAATAGTATAGTATATTGTAGGAGTACTAGCAAGCTGCCCGTGCGTTGCACGGAAAATCAAGATCTTGTGGAAGAAAATGATGAATGAGGGAAGGCCATATCTACAAATGTGGAGAGGAGTGCGGGTAAATTGTCATAGTTTCCTTTCTATCTGTTATATATAGATCGGACAACCTATATTGCAGGATGACAGGCACACCATCATCACCAACTATGCTTTTTATTGAACCGGGACAAAGCTAACATGCGAAGTAAAATAAACACACAGGGTCTATACATACATAATTTATCTTCAGCACTCCAATAGTACGTCCACTACACATTCACGCATTTCACATCTTTCTACATCTACGGGAACCTACGAAAGGGTTAACGTAAATTGCATCTCTCTCTCATCCCCTGATTTTCATGGTGGTGGGCCCCTCCCTCCCCCAATCTACAATCAACAGCTCACACGTTTCACATTACGTTAATTACGTAACTGGGATTACGTAGGTGTTGCATTACTCGTCCTAAAAAACCCAACTAAGCCAACCTCCCAGCATATCGCGCGGGAAAAGACCCGGCCGTGCCGTTTTAGTCGGGATTACCGGATTACTAGTAGTAGTATCGATGGATCGCGTGAAGCAACAAGTTTTTTTGAGGGGGCGAAGCACCTAGTTTAAAAGGAAAAAAGGCAGTACACTCACAACACCCCTGTCGCGGTCGCATTGCACCCCACACACGTTTGGTCCTGCACATGGCTCACACAAATGGAACACGCTTCGGCTTGCCTCTTCACTAACACGTGGGACTGCACTTGGAGAAACCAACCATGCGCCAAACTCCCCCCCCCTCCCCCGCCCACCGCGCGAAAATCCTCCCCCACCCAAAAATTCCGCCCAAATCCTAGATTCAACCGCCCTTCGGCAAACTAGCCAATAATATTCCCTAAACCCCCTCCCCTGTCCCCCTCCACTCCATTCGCTCCGCCAAAGCCGCCCTCCCCGCCGCACCGATATGTCGGCGCCGTAGTTCGTCAAGGGGGACGCACGACGATCCTCTCGCTCCCACAGCATGCTCTCGTAGACTGCCGTCCTCTAGCCGCACCGCCACCGCTGGCGACGTTCTTGTGGAGGCGCACGGCAGTCAGCGCGGCCACCGCTAGCGACGTTCGTGTGGAGACGCATGGCGGTCAGCTTCTCCCACAACACGCGCATTCTAGACTGAGGCCTTGTGCATGTCGGTGTAGCTATGAATGTTAGCAGATAGATGTTGTTAATCTCACTGTTTGGCGAAGTACTAGTTTACAATCAATATGCTCTACTTAAGAAGCTTCCTTGCCCTGTTCTGCACTCAATCTGCTTAGCTGAGATGGCATGTCAAGGCCAATTAGTTGCTAAAATATCATGCCATGTATTTATTGTGGTGTAGATTGTCATGGTCTAGTAGCCAATTTGTTAGGTGAAATAGCTCTACACCGTTTTATACTCGATCTTTGTTGCTGCGATGGCCTTTGATAGTTTGATGGCTGTGTGCTCGGCCTCATTGACTGCTGAAACAGCCTTCCATAATTTAGCACTCTTTCTTGAATTAGCTTTACATATATTTTGTTACTTAGATATGCTCGTCCAAATATCTTGCCATAGCTTTAGACATCGACCTAGGTATTTTTTTCTGGACTTCATAAAAAAGCATATATGTTTTTCCTGTAATATCTAGTAGAAGAACTAATTTGTATGTCTAACAGATGGACATGACTTGGATAACTTCTGCTCAAAGATTCTCCGCTGCATATGTCGAGGGGGTTGAAAACTTCATCAACTTTATCAGAGTTGAGTACGGTGGTCCGAAATCAGATGTGCTCTGCCTGTGTGGCAGTTGTATGAATTCAGTTACAAGACCCCAGTCAACTGTGCAAAATCATCTACACTTGTATGGGATGTCGGTCACATATACTAGGTGGGTTCATCATGGTGAAGTTGTGAACGTCAATGTTATTGACTACGTGGAAGCAGTAGATCACCATCTTGATCTACCTAATGCTCAGGTGGAAGAGGAGGAGGAGGAGGTGGTGGCAGAGCCAGTGAGTTTGACCAACATTGAAAAATGCTACGAAATGCCCATGCATTCCGTGAACTTTCACCTGCAGAAGAAAAATGGTGGGCCTGTTGGAACAATCCAATGTGGCTGTCACCCTAGGAAATAAGCTGTCAGTATTCTCAGCTATGGTCACCTTTCTTTAGGTGAAGACATCTGAGCGGATGACCAACAAATCATTCGATGCGATGTTGGCTGCTTTCCGCAAAGCTTTCCCAGATGCGTCTGAGCTGCCACACACCTACAGTAAAATGAAGAATTTCCTTCGTGTAGTTGGAATTGGATATGATATGATCCATGTTTGTAAGAATAATTGTGTTCTGTTCCGGAAGGATTATGCCAACTTAAGTGAATGCCCGAAATGCAAATCATCAAGATGGAAAGATGGTGATGCTGTGAAGAGGATTCCTCATAATGTTCTGAGACATTTTCCAATTACACCAAGATTGCAGAGGTTGTTTAATGATGCTGAAACAAGAGAGGATGTATTGTCGCATACTAGGAACCAGGAGTACAGAGATCAGAATGTAATGAGCCATCCATCACATGGTAGTGAGTGGAAAAGCTTCAATCAAAAACACGAAAAGTTTGTTGCTGACCCGAGAAACATTAGACTTGGCTTAGCTTCAGATGGATTTAACCCATTTGGCCACCAGAGCGCCACATATAGCATGTGGCCAGTGCTTGTTATCCCTTACAACATGCCTCCAAATGTCTGCACCAAAGAATCAAACTACATGATGGCCTTGCTCATCCCAAGTCCAAAAAGTCCTGGAAAGGATTTTGATTTGTTCATGGAGCCTCTTGTGGAGGAACTTCAATAGCTATGGAGGGGTGTTCTCACTCGAGACCTATATAGCAGCCCACCAGCTGATTTCTTTCTGCGTGCTGTTATAATTTGGTGCATCCATGACTATCCGGCTTTGGGCACTATGTTAGGGCGAACGACACATGGTTGCAATGCATGTGTTCGCTGTGATAGGAATCCGCTGTCATACGCAATACTTAGCAAGATCGGTTACATTGGACACCTTCGTTTCCTTGCCAAGGACAAGCCGCATCCTAGAAAATATCGAAGACATGTGTTCAATGCAAAGCATGGAAACCGTGATGTGCCAAAGAGGCTCACCACCGTTCAGTTGCAAGTGGAATTAGAGAAGGTCAGGCATATTACACCAGGAAACCATCCTGGTAATGGTAGCGGGAAAAGGAAGCGTGGCAGGGCAGAAGAGAGATTATTGTTTACCCGCAGGTCCACTTTGTGGGACTTGGAGTATTGGAAAGATTTGGATCTGCGGCATAATCTTGATGTGATGCACATTAAGAAAATATATGTGATAGCATTATCGGCACACTTCTTAATATTGAAGGCAAGACAAAAGATACCTTAAAATCTAGGACTGGTTTGACACACCTGGGTATCAGACAGGATTTGCAGGTGCAAGATGAAGGTAAACCACGGGATATGGCACCAGCTGTGTACGTCTTGGACAAGGTAAAAAGAAAAGAATTATGCGAGGTCCTGTCACGTGTGAGATCCCCACATGGATTTGCTTCCAACCCTGAGAGGAGAGTCAGTGCAGATGGAAACAAGGTACAAGGGTTGAAAACTCATGACTGCCACGTCCTACTTCAAAGGGTTTTACCTATTATCCTTAGAGGATTAGGCCGCCCTGACTTATACAGAGCAGTTGCAAAATTGGGATAATTCTTCAGGGAACTCTGTAGTAGAAATATCAGGATAGATGCTTTGGAGCGTCTTAGAGACAAGATACCAACTATCCTATGCGACCTTGAGAAGATATATCCTCCAGCCTTCTTTTATGTGATGATGCATTTGGCTGTTCATCTACCTGATGAGGCACTACTTAGAGGTCCAGTACAGTATGGCTAGATGTACCCTATTGAAAGGCGGCTAGGCACTTTCAAGGGCTATGTTAGGAACAGAGCTAGACCTGAGGGTTCCATTGCAGAGGCCTACATTGCTACAGAAGCAGTGACATTCTGCTCAAAATACATTGAAACAGCTGATTAGCTTAGCAAAGAGGTGGATGAAGACAATCTCGGGCTCAATGTTTTCGATTATTCTGTTCGAGTTACAGGGAAGAGTCGACAAGAGGACAAACCTAAAGATTTGGACAAAATGGTTTGGTATGTGTTGAATAACTGTCTTGAGATACTACCTTATATCAAGTAAGTGCTAAGTACTACAGCTTATACATCATAATCTACTAAACTTGCAGCACATTCTTATATATTTATATGTTTGACGCGATCACTATGTTGTGCAGCATCTACAAAAAGGAGTTACTGCCACAAAATCCAAGAAACATTGACAAACTGGTTATGGCAGGATTTGCGAAATGGTTCAAGAGCCATGTAAGCTTTTGAATTGCACTGTCAGTTTTTTTAATATATTGAGTACATAAGATGATCGGCTTGTCTATTTTCTAACCATAGGTTAAGAATATGCGGGAGGATGGGCAGGCAGTTGATGATGCCCTTTACTCACTAGCAATGGGTCCTGATACTCGGGTAAGACATTATGAATCTTGCGTTGTTGGAGATGTGCGCTAAAACACCCTTGCACGAGACGAAGGCAGGAAGACACAAAACAGTGCCATCATGAGCACGCATACGTATGACAAAGAGATAACTGAAATGTATGCTAACATATCAGACATTGTTTAGTTGCAGTATATCTCCAGTTTCGAGGATCATCGGTGTGTAGTTCTGTTGTGCTATCATTGGTATAACCTATTTTCCAGGATCGCAAAACCCAGACCTGATGATTATTTCAAATCCATCAATGTCAAGGCGGCGTACCATACCAACGAGCCTTTTATTTTGGCAAATCAAGCAACACAGATATTTTTCCTGGAAGACACATTTGCGCGTAGCGATGACTGGAGAGTATTGCAAAGGTTTGAGCAGATGAATTCGTTTAATGAAGTTGCACAACAAGATGATGCTTACACTGCTCCTGATGTACAAGATAACATAGATGTTCTTAATATCTTTGAGGACAATCACATCAATGACGCCGGCGAAAAGATTGCATGTCGTGTTGTGGACATACAAGAGTTGATCAAGAAGAAGCCAACATTCGAGGACGTTGGGGACGAAGAAGAACATGACACCGTGGGGAATTATGATTCAGACTGACACACATGCCGAAGATGTTGACGCTGCTGCTGCGGATGATGATTATATTGCTTTTGTCATATTTTCCTGACACAAGACGTTTTTTATCTACTATGTGAAATTGTGTTTGCTATAACAACTGAAACCTAATGAACATGTTGTTTAGTATTTTCCTGTGAGAACATCACTTGTTATGTATGCTGATTTGTGTTTGGTGATTGTATGACGACTAAAACATGATGACATTGTTGTTTAGTTGTACTCATATTTGGCTGTGAAACTTGAATTTGATGACATAGTTTGTCGTTGGACTGCAATTTGCTCGACATCTTCGAATGAGAACAAAGCTGACCCGACAGGGCCTCTGCTAATTTATTTATTTATTACCAAAAGGGCATCTGCTATTTATTTATTTATGAGCAAAAGGGGATACCCCCTGATTTCCGTTAATAGAAATCATTAGATGTTCACAACACTACGCCCAGCCTGCTACACAGGTTTCATTCATTACTAGTTTCAGCAAAGTGCTCATGTCATAGCCACTGAATACACCACGTGTGCTACATACACTGCAAATAAAGAGACAATCATCCTACAGAGCACATCGATTTTGCCCATTATCTTCACAAGCTCTTTCATCTCCCCATTGTTGTCAAGATCGTTCAGCAGTTGTTGCTTGACCATGATTAGAGGAACTGCATCTTTAACCTTCTGCTCTGCATCTTCCTCTTCTGTCGTTCCATCAGTTACTTGTCCAACACCCCAACCTGCTGGTATAGGGATTCCTCGGCTAACCAAATAATCAGCGTAGTTGCACTCCCCCACATTAGCAACTTCCCAGAAATACAAATCACACAAATCTTCCCTTTTCTGCACGAATCAAATTGGAAGATCATCAACCAAACTATTAAAAAAATTAGCAACTGAAAGCAGCAGAACAACACATAAACATATTATTACCCCATGATTCGGGCATTTGTAGAAGACTCGGCAAGGGTTGAGGATTGTGGTTGAGACGTGATGAATGACTCTGCATGATTTGCAGCAGTGGCACCACACCAACGGCAGCGGGTTGCGATGAGCAACCAGCTGCGATGCGCGTGCCGGCGGGGGTGTGATGAGACCCACAGGTGATGGTACGAGTGGCGACTTCACGCATATTTGGTTGTTGCCTGATGAAGAGCAGGTGGACGAGCTGCCAGCGGACATGGTTGCTGCGGCCAGAGCTTCTGATGCTAGGCAGAGTAAGTAGAGAACAGGAGAAGCGAATGTTGGAAATGTCAGTTTCATTACTTGCAGAGTAGCATAGCACCATATATAGACATAGTCTAGGTTTGGATTCGAACCAGCTACAGGAGCACGTCTCTCTTTTTTCTAAAACTCAGCAACGTCTCTTTACTGGTACACTAGCTTGTTTTGTACGCCTTCTCAAGTCTTTGATTCTTCCAGCTGACATCTGGCACCCACCGAAAGGGCCTCTGTATTTCACAAAAAAAAAACGTGCCCCCCGCTGACAGGTCAGACCCACCAGCTATCTTCGCATGCAAGGAAGTGCCTCCTTATTACGCACAAAAAATGAATACTCCCCCTACCAACTGGAACCCATCATAGTGGGAGGCTGACTTGTGTGCCTACCAAGTTGACGGGGACGGAGGGCTTTGTCAACTTAGTCAATATGAATGATTCTAGCTCCAGTTACCATACGATGTTCATCCAACGGCCGTAGTGCTTCTTCAACCTCTGGTCTTCTTGCTCCAGCCGCCCAAACCAGCGTCGGTCGTGCCGCGCGCTCCTGCCTCCCGTGGCTGGTTGTGATGCTGCGGAGGCCTCACCGCCCCCTACTACTCCCACCGCTGGCCAGGGCATCCCTCTACTCACCCCACCCCCTGTTATTCTATGGCGACGGCAGCCTCACACCGCAGCCGAACTAATAAACCCTCGTACTCCTCTCCATGTGGGCATCCACTGTCGCGTCTTCCCCGGCTCTGCGCCGTCCCCTTCCTAGGACTCATCGTCGTCCATCGTCTTGGTGCTCTCACCGCGGCGTGGTCAATGTGGTCGATGACCGACTTCCATCGGAAGAGTACTGTACGTGAGACAGTTGGGTCCACGGCGGCAGCTGGGTCCACGGCCACAGCCCAGTTTTTTTGTGATTTGCCAAGTAATTCGCTTTGTCAGGCCTGTTGGGCTGCAAATCTTTCAAGACGAGGAGAGCCTCATTCGGCTGGCCGAGAAAATGGCCTATCAGTAATGAGAAATGGGCTATACATTTTTAAAACACATCAAACCGGCAATTAGTTTCAAATTTCTTTTTTTCATTTCGATATTTTAAATCGCATTGATTTTTATGCATGGACAATTTGTTGGATTTTATATTGATATACATTTATTTTTAAAATCAGTTTGAATGTGACTCAAAATTTCAGGATTAAAAACAGTTTGGACCGCACCGAAATATGCAAAATTTCGTACAATTTTTTAACCGTGGCCACAATATGGGTTGTAATGCTAACAAAAAGAATATGGGCTCCAAAAAACCCTTAAGAATTAGCAAATGGGCTGTAAATTATTAGAAATAATGGCAGATGGGTTGTATGCTATTTTCCACAGATTAGAGGCTTTCCTAAAAAGAGGTTGACGCACAAGCAGTGACTGTTGAATGTCCATCCAACGGCCGTCGTGCTTCTTCAATCTCTGCTCTTTCTGCTCCAGTCGCTCAAACAAGCGCCGACGGGACTGCCTGCTCCCTCCTCCCCGCGGCCGGCTGTGCTGTCGCGCAGGCCTGACCGCCCCACCGTACTCCCATCGCTGACCTAGCCATCCCTCTACTCACCCACGCCTGTTGTTCTTCTCCGGCGACGGCAGACGAACTAGTAAACACTCGTACAGTCGTACTCCTCTCCGCGTGGGAAACAACTACTGAGTCTTCCCTACCTCCGTGGCGTTCCCTTCCTAGGCCTCGCCGTCGTCCACCGCCCTGGTGCTCTCGGTGCGGCCTAATCAACGTGGTCAACGACCGACATGCATCTGAAGTGGACTATACGTGGAGAGGCTGACAGTTGGGTTCACGGCCTCACGCAAGGAAATGCCTCCTTATTACCCGCAAAATAATGATTCCTCCACCTGACATCTGGGACCCACCGAAAGGGCCTCTGTATTTCGCGAAAACAACGTTACCGCCGCTGACAGCTCGGACCCATCAGCTATATCTTTGCACGCAAGGAAGTGCCTCCTTATTACGCACAAAAAATGAATACCCCCCTGCTAGCTGGGACCCACAATAGTGGGAGGCTGACTTGTGGGCCAACTAAGTTAACGGGGACGGAGGGCTTTGTCAACTTAGTTAATATGAACGATTCTAGATCTAGTGACCATACGATGTCCATCCAATGGTCATAGTGCTTCTTCAACCTCTGGTCTTCTTGCTCCAGCCGCCCAAACTAGCGCCGATCGTGCCTCGTGCTCCTGCCTCCCGTGGCCAGTTGTGATGCCACGGAGGCCTCACCGGCCCCTACTACTCCCACTGCTAGCCAGGCCATCCCTCTACCGAGCCACACCCCCTGTTATTCTGCAGTGACGGCAGCCTCACACCGCAGGCGAACCAGTGAACCCTCATACTCCTCTACGTGTAGGCATCCACTACCGCGTCTTCGCCGGTTCCGCGTCGTCCCCTTCCTAGGCCTCGCTGTCGTCCACCGCCCTGGTGCTCCCGGCGCGGTGTGGTCAACGTGGTCAAGGAACGGCTTCCATCGGACGTGGACTGTATGTGGAGAGGCTGACAGCTGGGTCCATGGCCCCAGCAAGGAAGTGCCTCCTTATTACGCGCAAAATAATTATTCCTCCACCTGATAGCGGGGACCCATCGGACGGGCCACTGTATTTCACGAAAAAAATGTTTCCCCCTGACTGTTGGGACCCACCAGCTACATCTTCGCACGCAAGGGAGTGGGTCCGAAAAAACTATTCGCCCCCCTGACTGCTGGGACCCACCAGCTACATCTCCGCAAGCAAGGAAGTACCTGACAGTCGGGACCTGATACGTCTCCGTCGTATCTATAATTTTTGATTGTTCCATGCCAATATTATTCAACTTTCATATACTTTTTGGCAACTTTTTATATTATTTTTGGGACTAACATATTGATCCAGTGCCCAGTGCCAGTTCCTATCTGTTGCATGTTTTTGGTTTCGCAGAATATCCATATCAAACGGAGTCCAAACGGGATAAAAACAGACAGAGCTTATTTTTGGAAAATATGGAAAATTCGGAAGGAAAATCAACGCGAACCAGTGCCCGAGGTGGTCACGAGGCAGGGGGGCGCCCCCCTTTGTTGGGGAACGTAGCAGAAATTCAAAATTTTCCTACGTGTCACCAAGATCTATCTATGGAGAGACTAGCAACAAGGGGAAGGAGAGTGCATCTACATACCCTTGTAGATTGCTAAGCGGAAGCGTTCAAGAGAACGGGGTTGATGGAGTCGTACTCGTCGTGATTCAAATCACCGATGACCAAGTGTCGAACGGACGACACCTCCGCGTTCAACACACGTACAGCCCGGTGACGTCTCCCATGCCTTGATCCAGCAAGGAGAGAGGGAGAAGTTGAGGAAGACTCCATCCAGCAGCAGCACAACGGCGTGGTGGTGATGGAGGAGCGTGGCAATCCTGCAGGGCTTTGCCAAGCACCGTGAGATATGAGGAGAAAGAGAGGGAGGGCTGCACCAATAGGCAGAGATCAGATCGCGTGTTATGGGCAGCCCCAGGCCTCACTATATATAGGGGAGAGGGAGGAGGGTGCGCCCCCTCTAGGGTTTCCACCCCTAGGGGGCGGCAGCCCTAGATGGGAAAGGGGAGGTGGCCAAGGGGAGGAATCCCTCCTCCCCAAGGCACCTAGGAGGTGCCTTCCCCTCCTAGGACTCTTCCTTTTAGGGTTTCCCCACCCTAGGCGCATGGGCCCTAGGGGGAAGTGGCGCCCCAGCCCACTTTGGGCTGGATCCCTTCCCACTTCAGCCCATGGGGCCCTCCGGGATAGGTGGCCACACCCGATGGACCCCCGGGACCCTTCCGGTGGTCCCGGTACAATACCGATGACCCCGAAACTTATCCCGATGGCCAAAATAGGACTTCCTATATATAAATCTTTACCTCCGGACCATTCCGGAACTCCTCGTGATGTCCGGGATCTCATCCGGGACTCCGAAAAACATTCGGTAACCACATACAAACTTCCTTTATAACCCTAGCGTCATCGAACCTTAAGTGTGTAGACCCTACGGGTTCGGGAGACATGCAGACATGACCGAGACGTTCTCCGGTCAATAACCAACAGCGGGATCTGGATACCCATGTTGGCTCCCACATGTTCCACGATGATCTCATCGGATGAACCACGATGTCAAGGACTTAATCAATCCCGTATACAATTTCCTTTGTCTAGCGGTATTGTACTTGCCCGAGATTCGATCGTCGGTATCCCTATACCTTGTTCAATCTCGTTACTGGCAAGTCTCTTTACTCGTTGCGTAACACATCATCCCGTGATCAACTCCTTGATCACATTGTGCACATTATGATGATGTCCTACCGAGTGGGCCCAGAGATACCTCTCCGTTTACACAGAGTGACAAATCCCAGTCTCGATTCGTGCCAACCCAACAGAAACTTTCGGAGATACCTGTAGTGCACCTTTATAGTCACCCAGTTACGTTGTGACGTTTGGTACACCCAAAGCATTCCTACAGTATCCGGGAGTTGCACAATCTCATGGTCTAAGGAAATGATACTTGACATTAGAAAAGCTTTAGCATACGAACTACACGATCTTTGTGCTAGGCTTAGGATTGGGTCTTGTCCATCACATCATTCTCCTAATGATGTGATCCCGTTATCAATGAAATCCAATGTCCATGGTCAGGAAACCGTAACCATCTATTGATCAACGAGCTAGTCAACTAGAGGCTTACTAGGGACATGGTGTTGTCTATGTATCCACACATGTATCTGAGTTTCCTATCAATACAATTATAGCATGGATAATAAACGATTATCATGAACAAGGAAATATAATAATAACTAATTTATTATTGCCTCTAGGGCATATTTCCAACAGTCTCCCACTTGCACTAGAGTCAATAATCTAGTTCACATCGCCATGTGATTAACACTCACAGGTCACATCGCCATGTAACCAACATCCAAAGAGTTTACTAGAGTCAATAATCTAGTTCACATCACTCTGTGATTAACACTCAATGAGTTCTGGGTTTGATCATGTTGCTTGTGAGAGAGGTTTTAGTCAACGGGTCTGAACCTTTCAGATCCGTGTGTTCTTTACAAATCTCTATGTCATCTCCTAGATGCAGCTGCCACGCTCTATTTGGAGCTATTCCAAATAACTGTTCTACTATACGAATCCACTTTACTACTCAGAATAATCTGGATTAGTGTCAAATCTTGCATCGGCGTAACCCTTTACGACGAACTCTTTTACCACCTCCATAATCGAGAAAATTCCTTAGTCCACTAGTTACTAAGGATAACTTTGACCGCTGTCCTGTGATCCATTCTTGGATCACTCTTGTACCCCTGGACTGACTCATGGCAAGGCACACTTCAGGTGCGGTACACAGCATAACATACTGTAGAGCCTATGTCTTAAGCATAGGGGACAACCTTCGTCCTTTCTCTCTATTCTGCCGTGGTCGAGCTTTAAGTCTTAACTTCATACCTTACAACTCAGGCAAGAACTCCTTCTTTGACTGATCCATCTTGAACACCTTCAAGATCATGTCAAGGTATGTGCTCATTTGAAAGTACCATTAAGCGTTTTGATCTATCCTTATAGATCTTGATGCTCAACGTTCAAGTAGCTTAATCCAGGCTTTCCATTGAAACATACTTTCCAAATAACCCTATATGCTTTCCAGAAATTCTACGTCATTTCTGATCAACAATATGTCAACAACATATATTCATCAGAAGTTCTATAGTGCTCCCACTCACTTCTTTGGAAATACAAGTTTCTCATAAACTTTGTATACACCAAAATCTTTGATCATCTCATCAAAGCATACATTCCAACTCCGAGATGCTTACTCCAGTCCTTAGAAGGATTGCTGGAGCTTTGCATACTTATTAGCATCTTTCAGGATTGACAAAACCTTCCGGTTGCATCACATACAACCTTTCCTCAAGAAAATCGTCGAGGAAACAATGTTTTGACATCCTATCTGCAAGATTTCATAAATAATGCAGTAATCGCTAATATAATTCCTATAGACTCTTAGCATCGCTACGAGTGAGAAAGTCTCACCGTAGTCAACTCCTTGAACTTGTCGGGAAACACCTTAACAACAAGTCGAGCTTTCTCAATGGTGACACTTACCATCATTGTTTGTCTTCCTTTTAAAATCCATCTGTACTCAACAGCCTTACGACCATCAAGTAGTTCTTCCAAAGTCTACACTTTGTTTTCATATATGGATCCTCTCTCGGATTATATGGCCTCGAGCCATTTATCGGAATCCGGGCCCACCATCGCTTCTCCATAGCTCGTAGGTTCATTGTTGTCTAGCAACATGACTTCCAAGACAGGATTACGTACCACTCTGAAGTAGTACGCATCCTTGTCATCCCACGAGGTTTGGTAGTGACTTGATCTGAAGTCTCATGATCACTATCATAAGCTTCCACCTCAATTGGTGTAGGTGCCACAGGAACAACTTCTGTGCCCTGCCACACACTAGTTGAAGAGACAGTTCAATAACCTCATCAAGTCTCCACCATCCTCCCACTCAATTCTTTCGAGAGAAACTTTTCCTCGAGAAAGGACCCGATTCCAGAAACAATCCCTTATTGCTTTCGGATCTGAGACAGGAGGTATACCCAACTGTTTTGGGTGTCCTATGAAGATGCATTTATCCGCTTTGGGTTCGAGCTTATCAGCCTGAAACTTTTTCACATAAGCGTCGCAGCCCCAAACTTCTAAGAAATGACAGCTTAGGTTTCTCTAAACCATAGTTCATATGGTGTCATCTCATCGGAATTACGTGGTGCCCTATTTAAAGTGAATGCAGTTGTCTCTAATGCCTAACCCATAAACTATCGTGGTAATTCGATAAGAGACATCATGGTATGCATCATATCCAATAGGGTGCAGTTATGATGTTCGGACACACCATCACACTATGGTGTTCCAGGCTGTATTAGTTGTGAAACAATTTCCACAATGTCTTAATTCTATGCCAAACTCGTAATTCGGATATTCATCTCTATGATCATATCATGGATATTTTATCCTCTTGTCACGATGATCTTTCAACTTCACCCTGAAATTACTTGAACCTTTCAATAATTCAGACTCGTGATTCATCAAGTAAATATACTCAACATCTACTCAAATCATCTGTGAAGTAAGAACATAATGATATCCACTACATGCCTCAGCACTCATTGGACTGCACACATCAAAATGTATTACTTCCAACAAGTTGCTTTCTAGTTCCATTTTACTGAAAACAAGGCTTTCAGTCATCTTGCCCATGTGGTATGATTTGCATGTCTCAAGTGATTCAAAATCAAGTGAGTCCAAACGATCCATCTGTATAGAGTTTCTTCATGCATATCTACCAACAAATATGGTTCGCATGTCTCAATCCTTTCAAAAATGAGTGAGTCCAAAGATCCATCAACATGGAGCTTCTTCATGCGTTTTATACCAATATGACTTACGTGGCAGTGCCACAAGTAGGTGGTACTATCATTACTATCTTTTGGCATGAACATGTGTATCACTACGATCGAGATTCAATAAACCATTCATTTCAGGTGTAAGACCATTTGAAGGTATTATTCAAATAAACAGAGTAACCATTATTCTCTTTAAATGAATAACCATATTGCGACAGACATAATCCAATCATGTCTATGCTCAACGCAAACACCAATCTCGATGGTAGAGGGAGCGTGCGATGCTTGATCATACCAACATTGGAAACACTTCCAACACATATCGTCAGCTCACCTTTAGCTAGTCTTCGTTTATTCCGTAGCTTTTATTTCGAGTTACTAACACTTAGCAACCGAACCGGTGTCTAATACCCTGGTGCTACTAGGAGTACTAGTAAAGTACACATTAACATAATACATCCAATATACTTCTATCGACCTTGCCAGCCTTCTTATCTACCAAGTATCTAGGGTAATTCTACTCCAGTGGCTGTTCTCTTTATAACAGAAGCACTTAGTCTCGGGTTTGGGTTCAACCTTGGGTTTCTTCACTAGAGCAGCAGCTGAATTGCCGTTTCATGAAGTATCCCTTTGTTCCCTTGCCCTTCTTGAAACTAGTGGTTTCACCAACCATCAACAATTGATGCTCCTTCTTGATTTCTACTTTCGCGGTGTCAAACATCGCGAATATCTCAAGGATCATCATATATGTCCCTGATATATCATAGTTCATCACGAAGCTCTAGCAGCTTGGTGGTAATGACTTCGGAGAAACATCACTATCTCATCTGGAAGATCAACTCCCACTCGATTCAAATGATTGTTATACTCAGACAATCTGAGCACAAGCTCAACAATTGAGCTTTTCTCCTTAGTTTGCAGGCTAAGAAAATCGTCGGAGGTCTTATACCTCTTGACGTGGGCACGAGCCTGAAATCCCAATTTCAGCCCTCGAAACATCTCATATGTTTCGCGACGTTTCAAAACCGTCTTTGGTGCCTCAACTCTAAACCGTTTAACTGAACTATCACGTAGTTATCAAAACGTGTATGTCAGATGTTCGCAACATCCACAGACAACGTTCGAGGTTCAGCACACTGAGCGGTGCATTAAGGACATAAGCCTTCTAAGAAGCAATGAGGACAATCCTCAGTTTACGGACCTAGTCCGCATAATTGCTACTATCAACTTTCAACTAATTTTTCTCTAGGAACATATCTAAACAGTAGAACTGAAGCGCGAGCTACGACATAATTTGCGAAGACCTTTTGACTATGCTCAGGATAATTAAGTTCATCTTATGAACTCCCACTCAGATAGACATCCCTCTAGTCATCTAAGCGATTACATGATCCGAGTCAACTAGGCCGTGTCCGATCATCACGTGAGACGGACTAGTCAACGTCGGTGAACATCTTCATGTTGATCGTATCTACCATACGACTCATGCTCGACCTTTCGGTCTTCTGTGTTCCGAGGCCATGTCTATGCACATGCTAGGCTCGTCAAGTTAACCCTAAGTTTTTTGCATGTGTAAAACAGTCTTACACCCGTTGTATGTGAACGTAAGGATCTATCACACCCGATCATCACGTGGTGCTTCGAAACGACGAACTTTAGCAACGGTGCACAGTTAGGGGAGAACACTTCTTGAAATTTTAATGAGGGATCATCTTATTTACTACCGTCGTTCTAAGTAAACAAGATGCATAAACATGATAAACATCACATGCAATCAAATAGTGACATGATATGGCCAATATCATATTGCTCCTTTTGATCTCCATCTTCGGGGCTCCATGATCATCATCGTCACCAGCATGACACCATGATCTCCATCATCATGATCTCCATCATCGTGTCTTCATGAAGTTGTCTCGCCAACTATTACTTCTACTACTACAGCTAACGGTTAGCAATAAAGTAAAGTAATTACATGATGTTTATGTTGACACGCAGGTCATAAATAAATAAAGATAACTCCTATGGCTCCTGCCGGTTGTCATACTCATCGACATGCAAGTCATGATTCCTATTACAAGAACATGATCAATCTCATACATCACATATATCATTCATCACATCCTTTTGGCCATATCACATCACATAGCATACCCTGCAAAAACAAGTTAGACGTCCTCTAATTGTTGTTTGCATGTTTTACGTGGCTGCTATGGGTTTCTAGCAAGAACGTTTCTTACCAATGCAAAGACCACAACGTGATATGCCAATTGCTATTTACCCTTCATAAGGACCCTTTTCATCGAATCCGATCCGACTAAAGTGGGAGAGACAGACACCCGCCAGCCACCTTATGCAACTGGTGCATATCAGTCGGTGGAACCGGTCTCACGTAAGCATACGTGTAAGGTTGGTCCGGGCCGCTTCATCCCACAATACCGTCGAATCAAGATAAGACTAGTAACGGCAAGCATATTGAACAAAATCAACACCCACAACTTCTTTGTGTTCTACTCGTGCATAGAATCTACGCATAAACCTGGCTCTGATACCACTGTTGGGGAACGTAGCAGAAATTCAAAATTTTCCTACGTGTCACCAAGATCTATCTATGGAGAGACTAGCAACGAGGGGAAGGAGAGTGCATCTACATACCCTTGTAGATTGCTAAGCGGAAGCGTTCAAGAGAATGGGGTTGATGGAGTCGTACTCGTCGTGATTCAAATCACCGATGACCAAGTGCCGAACGGACGGCACCTCGGCGTTCAACACACGTACAACCCGGTGACGTCTCCCATGCCTTGATCCAGCAAGGAGAGAGGGAGAGGTTGAGGAAGACTCCATCCAGCAGCAGCACAACGGCGTGGTGGTGATGGAGGAGCGTGGCAATCCTGCAGGGCTTCGCCAAGCACCGCGAGATATGAGGAGAAAGAGAGGGAGGGTTGCACCAATAGGCAGAGATCAGATCGCGTGTTATGGGCAGCCCCAGGCCTCACTATATATAGGGGAGAGGGAGGAGGGTGTGCCCCCTCTAGGGTTCCCACCCCTAGGGGGGGCGGTAGCCCTAGATGGGAAAGGGGAGGCGGCCAAGGGGAGGAATCCCTCCTCCCCAAGGCACCAAGGAGGTGCCTTCCCCTCCTAGGACTCTTCCTTTTAGGGTTTACCCACCCTAGGCGCATGGGCCCTAGGGGGAAGTAGTGCCCCAGCCCACTTTGGGCTGGATCCCTTCCCACTTAAGCCCATGGGGCCCTCCGGGATAGGTGGCCCCACCCGGTGGACCCCCGGGACCCTTACGGTGGTCCCGGTACAATACCGATGACCCCGAAACTTGTCCCGATGGCCGAAATAGGACTTCCCATATATAAATCTTTACCTCCGGACCATTCCGGAACTCCTCGTGACGTCCGGGATCTCATCCGGGACTCCAAACAACATTCGGTAACCACATACAAACTTCCTTTATAACCCTAGCGTCATCGAACCTTAAGTGTGTAGACCCTACGGGTTCGGGAGACATGCAGACATGACCAAGACGTTCTCCGGTCAATAACCAACAGCGGGATATGGATACCCATGTTGGCTCCCACATGTTCCACGATGATCTCATCGGATGAACCACGATGTCAAGGACTTAATCAATCCCGTATACAATTCCCTTTGTCTAGCGGTATTGTACTTGCCCGAGATTCGATCGTCGGTATCCCTATACCTTGTTCAATCTCGTTACTGGAAAGTCTCTTTACTCGTTGCGTAACACATCATCCCGTGATCAACTCCTTGATCACATTGTGCACATTATGATGATGTCCTACCGAGTGGGCCCAGAGATACCTCTCCGTTTACACGGCGTGACAAATCTCAGTCTCGATTCGTGCCAACCCAATAGAAACTTTCAGAGATACCTGTAGTGCACCTTTATAGTCACCCAGTTACGTTGTGACGTTTGGTACACCCAAAGCATTCCTACGGTATTCGGGAGTTGCACAATCTCATGGTCTAAGGAAATGATACTTGACATTAGAAAAGCTTTAGCATACGAACTACACGATCTTTGTGCTAGGCTTAGGATTGGGTCTTGTCCATCACATCGTTCTCCTAATGATGTGATCCCGTTATCAATGACATCCAATGTCCATGGTCAGGAAACCGTAACCATCTATTGATCAATGAGCTAGTCAACTAGAGGCTTACTAGGGACATGGTGTTGTCTATGTATCCACACATGTATCTGAGTTTCCTATCAATACAATTAAAGCATGGATAATAAACGATTATCATGAACAAGGAAATATAATAATAACTAATTTATTATTGCCTCTAGGGCATATTTCCAACACCCTTAGGGTGCGCCCCCTACCCTCGTGAGCCCACCGTAAGGCGGTTGACGCTCTTCTTTTGCCGCAAGAAAGCTAATATTCGGAAAAAAAATCACGGCGAAGGTTTCAGGCCAATCGGAGTTACGGATCTCCATATATATACGAAATGGTGAAACAGAGCCACAAGAGAACGCAGAAACAAAGAGAGACAGAGAGACAGATCCAATCTCGGAGGGGCTCTCGCCCCTCCCACGCCATGGAGGCCATGGACCAGAGGGGAAACCCTTCTCCCATCTAGGGAGGAGGTCAAGGAAGAAGAAGAAGAAGGAGGGGGGCTCTCTCCCCCTCGCTTTCGGTGGCACCGGAGTGCCACCGGGGGCCATCATCATCACCGCGATCTACACCAACACCTCTGCCATCTTCACCAACATCTCCATCACCTTCCCCCCTCTATCTAGAGCAGTCCACTCTCCCGCAACCCGCTGTACCCTCTACTTGAACATGGTGCTTTATGCTTCATATTATTATCCAATGATGTGTTGCCATCCTATGATGTCTGAGTAGATTTTCATTGTCCTATCGGTGGTTGATGAATTGCTATGATTGATTTAATTTGCTTGTGGTTATGTTGATGTCCTTTGGTGCCCATCATATGAGCGCGCGCGTGGATCACACCATCTATCTATCTATCTATTATCTATTATCTATTATCTATTATTATTATCTATACTAATCCTAGACTCCCTAGAAAATTCCATGTTAATTAGAATTTACAAGCCATTGATTTGGTGGGACCAAATTATTACGGTGTAGATCAACCAGAAAACAGAATAAAAAAACTCATCAATCTCCATTTTTTTCTTAGAGGGATCAATCTCAAACTAAACAGAAGAAGAAAATCTCATCAGAAAATAGGAGGCGTTTATTTAGTGGGATCGAATATATTACGGTTTAGATTAACCTATGTAATGTTTTTTCAGAAAACTCACATAATCCTTTCATGGTTGGATTCAATCTAGGAACCCACGCACTATTTTCTCTTTTTCAGAGAACTCCCATAATCCTTCACGTACTCTATATAGCATGCGCGATTCAATCCTGGGAAAAACAAACCCTTTCACGGTTGGACTCTATATATACTCCACGTTCAATCTAGGATAGACTAAAAAAACTGAAATTTTAGCAGGTCTACCACCGAATCCTATGGTTTCCAAGATCTTGAGAAACTTCCCGCTCTGCAGATCAAGATATCCACGTGTGATCCGATGTGCTGGTCCTTCTCATCCTCCCCAATACGCTCCTCCTCATCCTCCCCAATGCGCTGGTCCTCCACATCCTCCTTCTTCCGTACTTCTACAATCTCAAAGACCATATGGACGAGGACGTCACAACCACGATGCATTGGCTGCTATCCATGTTGATTGATGCGGCAGAGCAGGAGGTCCAAACTAAACTACAATCCAGTATGCATCGCCTCCAAGTTGTCCACCGTACCTAGAGCTAGGGTTTGTAAAGATGTAGTGCATGCTCCTACCCTCCTTGGCTACTCCAAGCTCCGCTGCCTCTGGCTAGATGCACGGTGGGATCCAGCAGTAACAACCCCTAACCCACCTACAGGCAAGAAGGATGGATCTAGCAGCACGAACATCCAGCAGGATAAATTCAAGCCGTTCTTGATAGTTGGATGACAGGGGGTTGACGCCTGCTTATGGTCATGATGTGGGATGGTGGTGGTCGTCTAGCCCCATCGAAGTCCAAACTCAGGTTCATGTTTGTTCTTCATGCCAATCCTATTTGGAAGATACTTTGTGATTAAAGGATGCAAATCAGTTGATGCTTAAAATGAGATAGCACATCGCCACATCCTCACGCTAGAGTGTTTTCAGAGACACCAACTAAGAGTCGACGAAAGCAATCTGATTTCCGCTCTAGCTTCAACCAAACTCTTGCCCCATTGAAGTCCAAACACAGGTTCATGTTCGTTCTAGATGCCAAACCTATTTGGAAGATACACTTTGTGATTAAGGGATGCAAATTTGTTTATGCATACAATCAGTTAGCACATCCTCATGCTAGAGTGTTTTCGGAAACAACAATGAAGAGTCGGCGAAGCAAGCTGATTTCTGCTCTTACATTACTACTAGCCTGTGCTATTGTACAACAGCAGCACGCACGTACTCAAACTTGACGTTCAATATTTGCTTGATCGATCGTTGCAGAAAGTTGACTCTAAATATTTGCTTGATCAACGAGAGGGAAATAACCTTTTATACATTCCTGCATTCGTGTGACAAGCATGCCGTGTTTTTTGTGTGTGTGGGAGTCATTGGGATTTCAATCATAATCGTGTCATGTGGCTTTGGTGGTAAGACTATCCACAGTGGTGCAGAAATAATGCAGCCTTAGTCACCTTACCTCTCTCCACGTAGTACGTTGGGTCCCACCAGTCAAAGGGTGAAACAAACAAATTAATAAGAAAAATTAAAAGCGCCAGCGGTGTAACTTACCTCACACATCTCGCTACTGGTCGGAACACTGTCCAATTGATCCCTCTGTTCGCTCACGTACTATTTTAAGTGAGTCCTTATTATAACATGGACACAAATATTGGGCACTTGTATTCGACTTAAGTCAGTGTGCCACCGTATCTCGCATAGTTACTACTCCCTCCGTCTAGGTGTAATAAGTCACGTTAGAAGGTGCAACGGGACCAAGGTTCGTGTGTGTATGTGTGTGTTTAACACCATGTGTGTGTTAGAGAGAGTGACAGATCAACCTACTCCTACAAAGAGATGTTGTGTAGTGTACGATTTTAGCCGCGAGAGTCGGTGCATCCTCTCGTTTCCAGGCATGTCCGGTAGGGACATGTGGACAGCTGCCACGCCCGCTCCTGACCAGCCTGGCCCACCCAAAGCCCCTCCATCGCCCGCGCGTGCTTTCCGCCCGAAACGGTCAGCGCCGCTCCAAAGAATCGGTGCCGCATTCATGCCAGGGCAAAGCGGACGCGACCTCTCACTGGCGCAAGAGTAATGGTTGCTTCGTCCGTCCAACTTACTGCTGGGTCTATGTGATTTGATGGCTCATTGGTCTTTATTACTGAGGTGGTAGGACTGCGGCGAAAGGAGGTATACTATTACTACTAGATTATAATTTTCTCCATTATTACAGCGGAGGCGTGCAAGAGCAGTGAAAACACGCAGGCTCAGTGATTACATGGCCCACCTCACACTATCACCGTGCGACACCTAACTCTTTACATAGTACTCCCTCTGTTCCTAAATATTACTAGACGAGTCCCCGCGCATTGGCGCGGAACAGCGGTATATCTCTCTGCGCAAAATTGTCGATTTCATAGAACAAAAAAAACTCTATAACCTCATGACAAAAGTGGTAGCCAAACTAAATAAACTCCCATCATCATTTAGATCATCCCACGTAAGGAAAAAAGATCAGCCAACTCCTACTGCATAATGGGATTATATTTTTCTTTTTGACATGTTAATGGGACTTAAAAGCTCACTTACATGCATGCTACTGGTGCATGCTTGCATGCAGACATGTTGATGTGATTTAAAACCCACTCACATGCATGTGGCATAGTATTTCTGCATGCTTGCATGTGGCTTAGTGCGGAGCCTCTCAACGTCAAGATCAGACGGCTATTATGGACTGAATTAGTTCATCTAACGACTACATCAATTTTGATGACGTGGCTCAAGGAGAGGATAGAGAATTCCTAGTAGTGGGGGCTAGCTATTACTAGTAGATATAAGTCTTTGTAGAGATTCCACTACATACGGAACAAAATGAATGAATCTACACTTAAAATGCATCTATATACATCCGCATGTGGTTCATGGTGAAATCTCTACAAAGACTTATATTTATGAATGGAGGAACTACTAGTATAGTACGTACTGTAATTTATCAGCGAGATAAATTTGTACAATGCTATGAAGCTTCCAGCTTCTGTTACATGTATCTTGCGTCCAAGGTTGCCCGTTGCAACATTTCATCAAATACAAAGGAGACTAACATGCATGCTATTGCATCTCAATGATTGACAGATCATAGCAAATATGTACTCCCTCTGTTCCAAAATAAGTTTCTCAACTTTGTGCAAACTTTAGTACAAAGTTGTACTACTACTAAAGTTGACACTTATTTTGGAACAGAGGCAGCTAAAGAAAAAACGATCCATGCAGTCCCTAGCCCTTGAACCGTGAACCCTTACCAGGCTTCAATTTGCTGGCAACGTTTGAGCTTCCTAATAAATGAAGTTTGCAACCTTTTGACCATCGGATCATTTTGTGCAGTTTCACCAAAATCGAGATGAGCATCCCTGTGGCAAAGAAATTGAACAAGCGTGATTAGAATAAGATTACTGGGACTAGTTGATGAGACATAAACTCATCACAAATACAGTACGTAGAAGCCAGTAGAGGTATGTGCGGGGCAAAGAAGTAGAGAAATATCCACAGGGAGTGATGTGGGCAGCTGGAGCAGTGGTGCAAGCCGGCTGTAAAGGGAGTTGTACCTGTGGGACGTAGCTCAACCTTGAGGATGGCGGTGGGAGGCGGCAACTGCCCACGTTGCGGTAGTGAGCAAGGGACGAAGGCAACCTCACCGGCTTTGTGAGAGAGAACGGTGGGGACCCCTGATCGGGACGTGCCGACAGTGGGTTTTCGCCGTCGGCGACGGCCACCGCATCTACACTACGCATCCACCCCTTCCCCAAGCGGACGTGATCTGCCGGGATGTTAGAGATGTGGCCACAGTCATTTTGTGTGAGAGAGTGTGAAGAGAGCAACCCCAGCAAGCAACCGTGTAGGCTGGCCCGTCCTCACTATGTATATAGTGGAGCGGTTTTCTTTTCTCTCCATATGAACCTATCATATTGCGTTCGTGCCACTGAAGAAAAAAAACTTTATTTATAAATGACGCGGCATCTACTACTCGTTCTCCTATAACCTTGCGCTTGGCATCTCCAAAATATTGACCTTGCGATTGGCTCTTCGCTTCTTCGGGAAGTCGAGCAATAATGGTAGTGCGGTATATATCGTTCTGGCTATATGAGGTTGAATGAATTGCTGCACGTCCACCACGTGGGCGAGGGTCGAGGGGCGAGGGAGAGTGCTACATACGGAGCAAAATGAGTGAATCTACACTCTAAAATACGTCTATATACATCAGTGTTTGGAGTATGTACTAGTAGTTCATATTGAAATCTACTAAAGGACATATATATTCCAAACAATATGATATAATCTCTATAACCAAGGTAGTAGGGACGAGGAGTAAACAGAGGGAGTAGTAAATTTTTCTCCTCATCCTACGAGCCACCGCGCGCATGGGCGAGGGAGCGGGCGTAAGGCGTAGTAAGCAAGCTTCACCTCATCCTGCGAGCCACCGCGCCCGTGGGCGGGGGAGACGGCGTACTAAGCAAGCTTCTCCTCATTTTGCGAGTTGACGGGACACATCAAAAGTACTCCAGTGTATAGAGCCTTGCCTCTAAGGTAGGCCCCACATGGTTTGCCTCTTTTTTAACATAACACGTCAAGTCGCAATTTGTTTGTTCACCCGTGGTAGACGATCCTCCCTCCACAAAGTGGACAACCATTACACGTGCCAAATTACCACGTGGGCTGCCTTTTTCGTACAGAAATGAGCTCCATCGTGTACCCGCGCGGGTGTGGTTGGGAAAAGACGGGAGTATGTGCACCGTGCATGCACCTCTTCTCTTCGTGCACGTCCCCCACCTACGTGGGTGTGTGTGAGATACAAACCGCGTTCATGAGTGTTTTTTGTTTTGGGGTGTGGGTGGGGTGGGGGGTTGATTTCGTGAATTATTTGTGGGAATATGTGTCGATGACATCTCAAACAAAATTTTGCATGCAATGTGTGCGAAATGGAGGCCTATCCATATCATACATAGAGGGTCGGGCAATCCACGAGAAGAAAGGGAGGGGTCATAGCTATCGATAGAGTCGAAGAGAGGATCAAGTGGGTGGGTGTGAGATCGATGAAGAGAGCCATCGAAATTGTGTGTGTGTACAAGTCAAAGATATAGGGCGACTAGCCTACCGGAACGTTAGAGGGCACACGTCAAGTTTGTGTGTGGCAGGGAGACATGACTAGAGTGCTCGATGTATCGGTGTGTGTTGGGGTGAGGGGGTTGTCGGTGTCAAAACCGGCAGATCTCGGGTAGGGGGTCCCGAACTGTGCGTCTAGGCCGGATGGTAACAGGAGGCAAGGGACACGAAGTTTTACCCAGGTTCGGGGCCTCTTGATGGAGGTAAAACCCTACGTCCTGCTTGATTAATATTGATGATATGGGTAGTACAATAGTAGATCTACCACGAGATCGGAGAGGCTAAACCCTAGAAGCTAGCATATGGTATGATTGTATGTATATATCATCTATCGACTAGCCTGGCCCTGGTTTATATAATGCACCAGAGGCCTAGGTTAACAAGAGTCCTAGCCGAATACGCCAGTGGGGAGAAGTCCTTGTCTTGATCGCCAAGTCTTGTGGAATCGTCCTTGTATGCGGCAGCTGTCCGAACTGGCCCATGAGTATACGGCCACGGGGGTCCTGGGCCCAATCTATCAGATCGGGAGATGACGTGTTGAGTACCCCCTAGTCCAGGACACCGTCAGTAGCCCACTGAACCAGTCTTCAAGTTAGGGACGCTCCTCGATTCTTCCGAACTGTTCTTCATCTTCGGTCGTCGGTCTTGAAAACTGGTTCAACAAATCTTCTTTATCTTCAATCTTGAGGATCGCCGAAATGCATTCGACGGGTTTACATGTCGGGTATCCGAGGAGCCCCTTTAAGTTTCCGGCCTTTATCAATGCCTTGTTATTTTTATGCCACACCTCGGATTTGAAGTTGTTCCCGGGTGGCAGCGTCCTCTTACGTCCGAGCTCCAACGCCGGACTGTATTCGAGGTATCTTTTGCAACCGAGCACCAACGCCGGACCGCTTCCCAGCTCTAACGCCGGAATGTATCCGAGCTCCAACGCCGGACTATGTATCCGAGCTGCAATGCCGGACTATATTCGAGGTGTCGTAAATCACCTTGGTTCAAAGAAGTTTGAAGGAGTTTAGTCGAGCTTTATGTCGGAAATGCCCTCTATGGAGCCAGCCACCAGCGCCCGAGCTTTATGCCGGGCTGCTTCCGAGGTGGTGCACCACCCCGAATGTGGGCCGATTTTTGTGAATATTTTTATTGGTGCAATTTATTCTCTGCCGAGATATATAGCCAGTAGCCCTCAAGGTGTGTATCGGCCTAAAACCAAAGATGCACCTGAAGGATGACGTAAGAGCGCTGATCCCAGTAGCCGCTGAGACTCAGGTTGATTTGCAAAATCGGCCTGAGGATCAAGTCCAAGCTCGGCAGAATACTTCGGGACACTAAAAGCGGCGTGCTCAGTCCTCGAGACTCAGGTTGGGTGTGGCCGACCAACCTGAGGATCAAAATCTCCTCGGAAACTATATTGCACATAAAATTTTCTGCATTGGTTAAGCAATTCAGTAGCCCCCGAGACACTGGTCAGGTGGCAACACCAGATCAGGGGATCGATGTGCCCCTTTAATATTTGTAAATAATAAGCCTGAAGCCCAGTAGCCCCCAAGCCTTAATGCGGGCACGGGTGGCCGAATTAAGGATCAATATTCGTAGTAAAATCACAAATTATGTGTAATGACTCTATGTACCCAAGTACTTTACGTCATTTAATGCTCGGATCCGCATTGTACAAAACTTTGTTGACCGACCATCGGCTTCCACCTCCTCGGCCAGTAGCCGAGGAGTCTTTGTCTTACTTTATAAAGCCTTTATGAGGGCAAAGATTTACGACAAACAAGGCAATCTGGCCATACGGTTTTATAAACAAAGGTACGCGGAGAGATATGTTATATTACTGTTTAACATAAGAAATGTCTTCCAAAGAAAATAGTCCCGCTATCGGTCCCTTTCTTTGGGTTGTCATGCTAAGGATGATCATGAAACCTCAGCTCTAATGTAAGAGAAAAATATTGAGGATTTTAGTTTGGGAGGCCAGTTACTAGCCCCCGGTAGTGTTCGGCGACAGTCGAGGTGAAGCCGTAAACACTTCGGCCATTGTTATGAACGACCCGTCATTTGACACCGTCATCGGATCGCTGACCAGTTTACGCTTATTGTGACAGTCAGTTTTCGGCTTTCTCCACTGAGGTGCTTAACCATGTGAGCTGGAAGCACAATCACAGTAGTTCTCCCTTTGCACACCTAGCCAAACAAAGCGGAACGTAGGAGGCAAGCGCAGCAGCCAGGCAACCCAACTATTGACCGAAGACACAATTCGAAACCGATGCATATATAGCAATATCTGAGAATGTTTTTGCCGAATCCCTAAAGGTGTCCGGCATTGCACTGCGAGACTAATGCTGGAAAAGCACAAATAGTTTAAAAGTGCCAAAAAGCTTGGAAAACTAAGAAACATTAGTAAAAACATGACGTCCGAACAAGAGCAAGTGTTCGGTGCCAATCCGAAAATTGGTCTTAGAAAAAGGAAGTGCTTCTGTCGTGCTTCAACATGATACATCCTATCTCAAGACGTTGAGCGGGTCAGCCTACAGCTTCAACCTCCTATCCCGAGGGCAGAGTACTTCTCATTAGGCCAGTTTAGCAAACTAAACTCTAGCGGCTTGGAGGGAGAAAATAGGCTACCCGGCTAGTGACCGCACACTCGCGTCGAAAAAAGGAGTGATAAATAATAATAATAATAATAATAGTAATAATAATAATAATAATAATAATAATAATAATAATAATAATAATAATAATAAAACTTTGCAACGACTAAGAAGCAGAACACTTATTATAAAACGGCTCAATAAATTTAAGAGCCCCCAAGTGACTTGGGTAAAAGAATGATTGCATGTACCGAAGTACTTATATCATATCTATGTTCAACCAAACTTTAAACGCGTCTTAACCGACCGTTGGCTTCTCCCTCTTCGGTCAAGGACCGAAAAGTGTTATGTATTCCATCTGTCGAGAATATCGACGGTGTTTCCAATAACCAGGCAATCAGGTCATAAGGCTGTAACAGACAAAGCGCGCTCAGGGAACTTATGCTATATTACTGCGAAGTGTAAGAAGCATCTTTGAAGAAAATAGTACCCCCACCGATACCTTTCTTCGGTGCTCATTGTTATTATGATACTTGTGCAATAGATTTTTTGTACTCATGAGTTCCGTTGTGTGCCGACCATCATTGAAAACTATAAGAGCGCTAGCTTTCGCTTCACCCAGTCTGAGGTCCGGCTCGGGTGACCCGATCGTGACAATCGCAGAGGTGCTCCCTTTACTCCCTAGCCGAACAATCGGGAACATAGGGGTAAACACAGGAGTGAGGCAACCCAGCTTGCAGATCGCTTAAGTCAATATGGTGCATATTGTGGGGTAATACACGAACAAGGAACGAAGCCGTACAAGTATAATCATGTGCAACAGGAAAAGCTTCACAAAGGAAGCCCCCAAGTAAACGGGGTATTTGAATTTATGTGTCAAAAACAAAGTTTGGACAAGAAAATTTTTTACAAGCAACTTTTTTCCAAAAAGTATAATGCTTGGTTGAACCGAGCACAAGTTAGAAATTAAATCTTTGAGTATGAAAGCAACTTAGCTGGTTAATGTGTTTGGTATTGATGACGCAGTCCGAGCTTGATGTGGGGCAAGGTTCCATCCCCCAAGCCGATCCCGAGGTGGCTGAGCGGAGAGCTCGACACGCCGAAGTGGTGACATATCACGGTCAATGCAGACTAGCAGAGCGACGCCAAAGTCCCCGGATCATTTTCCTGTGAACAAAAAAAAGTGCAAACCGGAGATAATAGTAATAATGATAATTAAAAAAATTGTTGCATAATAAATAATTTATGCAAAGTGAGTAATAAAAGAAATATGGCCTGGCGCCAAAGTCAATGTCGATGCAGGGCGTCGGCGTGATGCGGTAAAGGCATGGCGAAGCCTGAATTCGCAGGTCGGTCCGAGCTCCGGATGCGGCATTGTTAATGCGGCCACCATTTGATAGACCTGTGTACATATGATGGACAAACCAGAGTAATAATTCCTTCGGAAAAATGAACCCAAACAAGCAAAAAATACTGGGATTGATAGCACCTGGTTTATTTGTTGTAGCAATTCGAAGGAAGGTGATTCCCAAAATTGGGACTCGCTCCGCACACACATTGCCTGATGGGCGATAAAACGACGGCATGGCAATGCTAGTAAAGGTTGGCTCGCCGAGGCAAAGGCCTCGGCCCAGCTAACGTGATAGAGTTGGTCGGCTAGTGACGCCGAAGTGTCCGGAGTAGGTTGATGAAGAGATGGCGAAGCCCCCGGTCCAGCCGAGATGTCGAAGCCTCGATGTCAGCCGATGAGTCGAAGTAGGTCGACGTGATGGACACCAGCTTGAAGAAGCAATAGTGCCACCCTGTCGATACAGGTCGTAACGTGGTCGATGCCGGCTTGATGAAGCGACCGTGCGGCGATGCCGATATGCCTGCTCCGTGTAATCCATGGGGCGGCGATGTTGGTGATGATTTATCCTTCGCGATGCCGGACTCTTGTTCGGCTTGCCGAGATGATGATCCGAAGAAGTTGAGCTCGGCTCAACAAAGTGACGCCGTGTCTAGCGCAGGTCGGCAGCCGTGGAGTAATATTGCTAGACTGGTTTGACACCAGCATGATGTTGAAGAGTATGTTCAAAAGATCTTAAAGTTAGTGGGATGTGTTCGGGAACAAAACACAATACCCCATACAAAACTTCCTTCAAAAGGGATGTCCGAAATCCCGTTCATAAAAAAGATGAACTCGGGTCGGATTCGTTTTCGCGCAGAAAACCGATCTGAAAAGTGATGCACTAATCGGAAGGTTGCCGGAGTTTGGACGGTCGGATCGAGCTGAAATTTTGAGAGGTGGTAGATATAGGAATTCCGCAGCAGATCAACGGTTGGATCTTCCAAAGGACGTCCGAGCTAGAAGCTGGACACCACGCCCTAAACTCATCCAAATTTCCGCCCAGATTTGACAGGGCTCCAGTATATCGTGGATTGCCAGAGATTCCTCCATCGGAACTCGATGAAATTTTCCAGGGTTGTTGTAGACTCAATTCCGCACAATTCCACCAAAGCGATCGTCAAAGCAATACTCGAGGAGGTGGTGGCGGCAGATACGAGTTCACTGTCCAGAAAAACAGCACGGTCGCTTGAGGGCAATGTTGACGTTGAGCCCCCGAGCTCCATGGATGATTCCTCCATGATCTTGATAGAGATCGGAGTTGATGTTTGATGAAGGCCCTCGTCCGAACATGGTGATCCGAACACAGGGCGCAGTTCTTGGTCGAACCAAGGTGACCAGTCGAGCTGGTGACGAAGATGTCAAAGTCACAGTTGATCTGCAGGCGAGCCATCGATCCTTTTGTCGATCACACAGCGGAACTCTCAATGAGAGCACCAATCTTGGTGTCAAAACCAGCGGATCTCGGGTAGGGGGTCCCGAACTGGGCGTCTAGGCCGGATGGTAACAGGAGGCAAGGGACACGAAGTTTTACCCAGGTTCGGGGCCTCTTGATGGAGGCAAAACCCTACGTCCTGCTTGATTAATATTGATGATATGGGTAGTACAAGAGTAGATCTACCATGAGATCGGAGAGGCTAAACCCTAGAAGCTAGCATATCGTATGATTGTATGTATATATCATCTATCGACTAGCCTGGCCCTAGTTTATATAATGCACCAGAGGCCTAGGTTAACAAGAGTCCTAGCCGAATACGCCGGTGGGGAGAAGTCCTTGTCTTGATCGCCAAGTCTTGTGGAATCTTCCTTGTATGCGGCAGCTGTCCGAACTGGCCCATGAGTATACGGCCACGGGGGTCCTCGGCCCAATCTATCAGATTGGGAGATGACGTGTTGAGTACCCCCTAGTCCAGGACACCGTCAGGGGTGGTGGGAGGGGTAGGCAGAGGCCTAACTATAGAGGTAGAACGACTCGTATATGTGTTGAGAAGGAGAGACCCAGCTATGTCTTGAGGGAGATCGGTCGATATCCATACATAACTGAAGGACGGGAAATATGATGGGAGAGAGAGAGGGAGGGAGAGGGAGGGAGAGGGGTAGGTGTTGGATGGGTGATGGAGTTGCTTCTCGAAGATGGTGGGAGAGGCATACTAGAAAACTGAGGGTGGAACTGCAATGTTATCAATAAGAGTGGGGATGTGTTTCTGTGTGTGCCTGTGCGTGATAGATCTGTCGGGACGCATCCATGGATGATGAAGGGGAACCATGTGTTTGGTAAGAAAACCTAACTAGATCAGTATATCAATTGTTGTTTGTCGGAGGAAGGGAGAGACACAACTAATGAGGTAGATCGATTGAGGTGTGGGTAAAAACGAGTTATAAGGACCTAGCTAGCTATATGTATAGCGAGAGATCGGTCGGTGTACGTCCATTTGTTAGAGGCAAATAAGGCCCAGCGAGACGGATAGACAGAGAGAATGGAGCTAGGAGGTGGTGCGAGAGGCCTAACTACTAGCTAGATAGGGGGAGGAGTGTGCGGTTGTGAGAGCGATGAAAAAAGAGGCGAGAGTTTACACGTGTGTCTGACCGTATGAGAGACATGAGGCAAGGACACATAAAGGAGATTGAAGGTGTGTTTGTATGTTGTAGGCAGGCATCGCTGGAGAGGTTTATCGATCAGTGTGTGTTGGAAAGGAGTTGTGGAGACTCTGGGAGAACGACCTAAAGAAAAAAATGAATGTGCCCGGTGGATAGAATGCCGAGGGAGGGGGAGGGCGAGAAGGGCGTGTGCATGCACGAGAGAAAGTTAGTGGTAGCTACAAAGGTTAGAGGATTGTGTGGGTGTAAGAGACTAACAAAGATCATAATTTGGTATGAAAGCGGATTCATATATTTGAATAGGAGATCATAGTGTTTTAAACATTGCATGCATGAATATAGCGGTGATACATGTGCTGTGCACATGTTATACCATAATGTGATAATGCATGGTGTTTGCAACTCACAGCTAAATGCCGAACAATCTAAACCATACTATACATCAAACAATCTCACATTTTATTTGAATTTGTGATAATGTGTGGCGTTTGCAGCTTACAACTAAATATCGAACAATCTAAACAATACTATATATCGAACATTCTCACATTTTATTTGAATTTGTGGTAATGTGTGGTGTTTGCAACTCACATCTAAATACTTGCAGGCATAGGGGGCGGGGCACCATACATAATGTGATAAACACATTATACATATGAGACATGGTTTAGATTATGAAGATCTAGCTAAAGCTAGAAATGTAATGTGATTTGAAATCAAAATAAAGTGGATTCAAAAAATCTAGTTTGAGTTCATATAGTAAATATAGTTCATATGTAACTCGAGACTAATCATGTGGTGTGCTGTGAAGATAATACACAAATGATGGTTTAACTTGACAATAATAATGATTGTAGATCTTATTAAAACAGAGAAAAGAAATTCAAATGCTTTAACTTCACAACAACCATTACTGTAGATCTTATTCAAATAGAGAAACGAATTCAAATTTAGTTCCTATTGAAGCGGTAGTATATACGTTTGGAATGCACTAAAACGTTCATTTGAGTAGTAGGTTGCATGCATTATACACGTAGCGAAATATTTTAATTGAACATAACATGAATTCAAAGTTTTGAATGACATTTGTAGGGCGCATTGATTTGGTACAGTACATGTTAGACTTGTCCGGAAATTTCAACCCGCGCCTTGTTAGCCCGAAATATTTAAGATATATCTTTGTCTCGTTGTGCTCCGACAACTCCCTCCATCTCAACCCGCGCCTTGCTATTCCGAAATTACAATCCACGCGAAAACTCCCACCTCCTGTGAAATCCCGACACGCGAAATGCCCGTGGTACCGCAGGGGGTGGAGGTTGAAGATGAACAGCAGACCCTTGATTTCATATCCAACGGCTGCAAAATCGACTGACCAGAGATGAAAAAGTCAGTCGACCGACATGTAGCCTCACCTTGCTAGTGCATTCAGTTTCGACGGCAAAATTCAGTTTCGACAGCAAAATTCAGTTTTGCCAGTTAAGTTTAGTTTCGATAGTTAAGTTCAGTTTCGACAGTTAAGTTCAGTTTCGACAGTTAAATTCAGTTTCGACAGTTAAGTTCAGAGATGAGCGACTGATGTATTTTACATCTAGCAATTTGTGGTTATGTATTTTACATCATGTATCGGAGATGCTATTAGAATTCCACTCAGGTTAACGTTGTTCATTGTCTCTCTTGTCCTGCTTCAGCCTCGGCGTCGTACAACTCACCGGAGCTGCTCCAACGATGAAACCCTCCATCACAGCGGAGCAGTACCTCGGGATCCATCTCCAAACGCCTAAGATCTTCTTCCCCTCCTCCGACAGCCAAGTCAGCCGGAGCATCCTCACCGGCCAACCCAATCATGCTGAGATCGACATGGCTTCGCCAAAGAGGTTGTACACTTGTTGCATCTCTTTTTTACTCTACATGTTATATATATTGTCCACTGAGCACACGGATTTATTCCTTAAGTGTCTCCTTGAAAGAAAAAACGTAGGAATTTTAATTTTCACTTGTCCTCCTTTTCAAATTCCTATTCATGAAGCACAAGACTAAGAGATAGTAGCATAATAACATTATAACCATACATTTTCTTGTGGTTTGACTTAATCTCACCATGCTTCTTTGCATCCTATGATCTTCCAATTGTTGTGAATCAAACACCCAGATTGGCAGAAATCCTGTATTTTTAAATTCTCTGTTTTGCACGTGCATTCCTATCCTATTCCTGTCTATTTCCTATCCCTGCATTGTTGGAATCCTCCAATTCAAATGAGCCCTTGCAGAATTACTTCTCTAATAGATAGTTGTCAAAGAAAACCTTGTGTGGTTTGTCCCGCTCCTGCTGCGTCATCGTCCACCCCAGCTCAGCTGCTCCAATGATAGACGGGTCCAGCAGAGTAGGGATCCGGCCTCCAGACTGTCTTTCGCCGCCTCAGATCTTCTTCCCGCCGCTGGCAGCCATGAAAACTGCACTACCATCATCAATCGAGCAGATGACCTCAAGGACTACACGGGTCCGCAAGAGAGGTCGCACTCTTTCGTGTCAGCTTACGTTATGCATCGCTTAATATTACATGCTACTTTATCATCCTGTTCACCGATTAGACTCTGAGTCAGCTCCAAACTAATGGTCAAACTTGAGTTTTTAAATGGTTGTGGGGTATATATCGGGGCCGCTATCAATAGTATCTATCTACTATCTGGTTAATCTCCGGTGTCTACTATGAGTTTCATGTTGGGTGGGAAACAAACAGTAAAGAAGCCATTATCTGTATTTTTTAACTGAAGCCATTATCTGCCTGCTATTATTGGTTTTGGGTCTATCCACAGGTTGCTACCATCACTCTGGATTTCTGCATGCATTCCTTACATAATCTCGCTATGTTTTATCCCTATGCATGATAGTTATTGTAAACAATGGAACTGAACATGTAGAGCAAAAGAGACGAGCCTTGTGTGGCAATAAAATTTCATGCAGACGTCGCTCCATGGTAGGCGCAAAGGCAGCCCCGCCTCCACGCATTTCGGATTGTAATCGAGAGGAAGATATCTGTTCTGAGGGGGGTTCAGAAGGAGAAGATAACTCCTATTTACCCCCCGAGGTCTTCGCTCTAACTTGGCATGCTGATGTTGGTTATATCATGCATATGGTGTCTTGCATTGCTTACTTTATACATCAAATATGTCATCTGCTTAGTTTAGATATCGTTTGTTCTAATGCCATATGTTTAGTTCATTCATTGTTTATGTGAATTATGCAACGCCATCTTGTTTAGCCAAGCATCATATATGTGAATTTTGCAATGCCATCCTGCTTAGCCAGTCATCTTATATGTAAACTATATCAGGCCATCCTTTTTTTGTTACATATTACATTTTTCAACAATGTTATTACATTCAACTACTCTTCGTGTGCATCAGCCATTTGACACGGTGATGGCAAATTCTTGAGTGAAAACAAGGTCTTCAGAGCAGACTATGCTATCTGACGAAGCGCATATCTCGCTGGTTACAGATAGCTCCTCAGAGGAGGATTCAGAGACAGATGACCAGTGATATCCCTCCCCCCCCCCGAGGTGTATGCTCTAACTTGGCAGGGTTATGTTGCTCATATCGTGCGTATGGTGTCTCGCATTGCTATGTCATTTGATTAGTTTAGACATGCTTTGTGTGAATGCCACCTGTTTAGTGTCTAATTACCATATATGTGAATTATGCATTGCCATTTTGTTGCAAGACATTATATATGTGACTTATACAATGCTATCTTGTTGCAAAGGCATTATATATGTGAATTATGCAATGCCATGCTGTTTAGCCAATCATCATGTATGTGAATTATATCATGCTATCATTTTTTTTGTATTACGTGTTCCATTTGGCGACAACGTTTGTATATTCAACTACTCTTCCTGTGCATCAGCCATTTGAAGCGGTGATGGAAGTATCTGGAGTGAAAACAAGGTATTCAGAGCAGACAATGCTACCTGCTGAAGCAGACATCTTGCTGATTACAGAGAGCTCCTCAGAGGAGGATTCAGAGACTGATGACCAGTCCTATTTTCCCCCTGAGGTCTATGCTCAAACTAGGCAGGGTTATATTACCCATGTCATGCATGTTGTCTTGCATTGCTTAGTTTTTACATCATATATGGATTGCCATCTGCTTACTTGCTTACTATATAAATCATATATTTGAATTATATCATGCCATCATGTTTACATAGTACATACACATCATCTATCTGAATTATGGAATGACAACCCATTTAATAAAGACATCATATAGTAATATCATCTCATCATGTTTAGTGTTTACAGTCATCATATTTTGAATTATGGCATTCTATCTGTGAATGTATGTGAATTATGGCATGCCAACCTATTTAATAAACACATTATATAGTTATGTCATGTCATCCTGTTTACATAGTCTCATATGTTGAACTATGCCTTTCCATCTTTTTTTAGTCAGCCATCATAATGTGAAATTGTGTCATGCTATCCTGTTTAGTTAGCCATCATATATGTGAAATTGTGTCATGCTATCCTGTTTGGTTAGACAACATAAATATGAATTATTTCGTGCCCTCTTTTATTCCCCACTATCCATTGCACCTGTCTATCATACAATGTCTATACTTCCAATTACTTTTCTTGTTTATTAGCCATTTGAATTGGAGAGCGTGATGGCAGTATCTAAGGGAGTAACAAATCGGTCTTCAGAAAAGATAGTGCTACCAGTTGATGCAGATAGAACCATGGTTGTACTTGCCCAAGGACCAGATCCACCACACATAACCCAAACTCTCGCAGATTGTACCCCTACCCAGTTGGACAGAGAATCAGCTACACCCCTTCTAACTCCAACCCCGGCAGATAGTACCCCAGTTCCAGTTGACACAGCACCATCTCCACCACAGAGCACCCAAACACGAGCAGTTAGTAAGGGAACTGCAGTGCCCAAAGCACGAGGACCACCACTCCGAATCCCAACTCAACGCTTAAAGGAGATGAATATTTGTTTTAGGTCAGGTTCTGTAGCTATGGTTCATACTCCTTTTCTCTTGCATGACTGTATTTACTCATACCAACTATTTTCAAATTTGAAGGATGGAATTGAAACTCCAATGGCGCAACAGGTATGTTTTCAACCTGTTAAAGCTGTTGTAACCTGCTCTATGTTGATTTCAGTTTCAATTGAATAAACAGTTATGTTCTCATGTCATGCACATTACAAGTGTTGTTATTGCTCTATAGTTACCCATACTTATATTCTGTCTATTCTGCTTTGTCTTGAACAAATATTATTTGAACTGTGTCTCTATCTTGATTTGGCAACAAAAACTAGAATGATATAGACCATAAAGTGACCATGGTACATAGATATATGTTTGTTTCATGCTGTTATCTTGTCCACTTTACTACTGAACTCATTTACCAAAATGAGTTTCATATACAACATGGTAAACATGTGATGTGTCTACTTGTTTCTCTTTTAGAATGCGGACAAAATATTGGAGAACAGTACCGCGTTATCCAATGGTAAAGGAAGTAATGCAGATAAGGTTCAAGATAGTGAGACATCCCTGTTGGTCTCCAAGAAAGCTGATAAAAACTATCTTGATGACAGTGAGGGAACCCAAAAGTCCTGTCTTGATGTAGTGTTCGAGTTACTGGCCACTACTGCTGGCACAAGCTCTTCGAACTTGCTGCCTGAATCAGTTCGTCTTCTTGAGTCTCAACTTCAAGTTGAAAGACATCGATCAGATGTGCTGCGACAGGAAGCTAAAGGACCGAGGAAGTCCCTGCAAAATTCAGATGCATATTTTCTGGTGCAACAGAAAGCGCTGGAGGATTTAAGCGCCAAACAAGAGAAAGTTAATAAGCTTGCTAAGCATCTTGCCAGCATTATGGGTACCCAGGATATTGTTTCTTGAGATCTTCTAAAGTGGTTTCAGTTCTGGATTTGTTTTGTTGCAGCATTTATTTGCGCTAGTCGCCAACTTTGACAACCAGTGTATATGATATGCTGCTTTGTTCCCTATATTTGCACTGGTGGCGAACTTCGATGCCCAGTGGATGTAATATGTGTAATAGCCGTGATAGCCTAGCGTTAGTTGCTTGCTTATTTATTTCCTTGTTGTCTTGTTTATTTGTTTGCTTGTAGTCATTGCAGTTCTTTTTCCGCGGTTAGCTAGTGGCTGCTGATAACCCACAAGTATAGGGGATCGCAACAGTTTTCGAGGGTAGAGTATTCAACCCAAATTTGTTGATTCGACACAAGGGGAGACAAAGAATATTCTCAAGTATTAGCAGCTGAGTTGTCAATTCAACCACACCTGGAAACTTAGTATCTGCAGCAAAGTGCTTAGTAGCAAAGTAATATGATAGTGGTGGTAACGGTAACAAAGTAAAGACAGCAAAAGTAATGTTTTTGGTATTTTTGTAATGATTGTAACAGTAGCAACAGAAAAGTAAATAAGCGTAAACCAGTATATGGAAAACTCGTAGGCACCGGATCAATGATGGATAATTATGCCGGATGTGGTTCATCATGTAACAGTCATAACATAGGGTGACACAGAACTAGCTCCAGTTCATCAATATAATGTAGGCATGTATTCCGTAAATAGTCATACGTGCTTATGGAAAAGAACTTGCATGACATCTTTTGGCCTACCCTCCCGTGGCAGCGGGGTCCTATTGGAAACTAAGGGATATTAAGGCCTCCTTTTAATAGAGAACCGGAACAAAGCATTAACACATAGTGAATACATGAACTCCTCAAACTATGGTCATCACCGGGAGTGGTCCCGATTATTGTCACTTCGGGGTTGCCGGATCATAACACATAGTAGGTGACTATAGACTTGCAAGATAGGATCTAGAACACACATATATTCATGAAAACATAATAGGTTCAGATCTGAAATCATGGCACTCGGGCCCTAGTGACAAGCATTAAGCATAGCAAAGTCATAGCAACATCAATCTCAGAACATAGTGGATACTAGGGATCAAACCCTAACAAAACTAACTCGATTACATGATAAATCTCATCCAACCCATCACCGTCCAGCAAGCCTACGATGCAATTACTCACGCACGGCGGTGAGCATCATGAAATTGGTGATGGAGGATGGTTGATGATGACGACGGCAACGAATCCCCCTCTCCGGAGCCCCGAACGGACTCCAGATCAGCCCTCCCGAGAGAGATTAGGGCTTGGCGGTGGCTCCGTATCGTAAAACGCGATGAAACTTTCTCTCTGATTTTTTTCTCCTCGAAAGCCAATATATGGAGTTGGAGTTGGCGTCGGAGGGACACCAGGGGGCCCACGAGGTAGGGAGCGCGCCCAGGGGGAGGGGCGCGCCCCCCACCCTCGTGGACAGGGTGTGGGCCCCCTGGTCTTCATCTTTGGCGAGGATTTTTTATTATTTGGAAAAGTAGATACGACGGAGATGTATCAACTCCCCCAAGCTTAAACCCTTGCTTGTCCTCAAGCAATTCAGTTGACAAACTGAAAGAGAAAAAGAAAAACTTTTACAAACTCTGTTTGCTCTTGTTGTTGTAAACATGAAAAGCCAGCATTCAAGTTTCAGCAATTATTATGAACTAACCACACTCACAATAACACGTAGGTCTCACAATTACTCATATCAATAGCATAATCAGCTAGCGAGCCATAATAATAAAACTCGGACGACAACACTTTCTCAAAATAATCATAACATGATATAACAAAATGGTATCTCGCTAGCCCTTTCTAAGACCGCAAAACATAAATGCAGAGCACCTTTAAAGATCAAGGACTGACTAAACATTGTAATTCATGGTAAAAGAGATCTAGTCAAGTCATACCCAATTTAAACCAATCGTAATGAATGCAAACGATAGTGTGCTCTCCAGTGGGTGCTTTTTAATAAGAAGGGTGATGACTCAACATAAAAGTAAATAGATAGGCCCTTCGCGGAGGGAAGCAGGGATTTGTAGAGGTGCCAGAGCTCGATTTTTGAAATAGAGATAAATAATATTTTGAGCGGCATACTTTCACTGTCAACGCAACAACTATGAGATGGTTGTATCTTCCATACTACATGCATTATAGGCAGTTCCCAAACAGAATGGTAAAGGTTTATACTCCCCCTCCTCCACAAGCATCAATCCATGGCTTGCTCGAAACAACGAGTGCCTCCAACATTCAACGGGTCCCAGGGGGAGTTTTGTTTAATTATTTTGATTTGCTTTGATCTTTTTGGATCATGGGACTGGGCATCCCGGTTACTGGCCCTTTCTCGTGAATGAGGAGCGGAGTCCACTCCTCTTGAGAATAACCCACCTAGCATGGAAGATATAGGCAGCCATAGTTGCACATGAGCTGCTCGAGCATACAAATTTACTTGGAACGGCAGGTAGATACCGCATATAGGAAGGTATAGTGGACTCATATGGAACAACTTTGGGGTTTAAAGAGTTTGGATGCACAAGCAGTATTCCCGCTTAGTACAGGTGAAGGCTAGCAAAAGACTGGGAAGCGACCAACTGAGAGAGCGACAACAGTCGTAAACATACATTAAAATTAATTCACACCGAATATAAGCATGAGTAGGATATAATCCACCATGAACATAAATATCATGAAGGCTATGTTGATTTGATTCAACTACATGCGTGAACATGTGCCAAGTCGAGTCACTCAATTCATTTAAAGGAGGATACCATCCTATCATACCACATCATAATCATCTCAATAGCATGTTGGCACGCAAGGTTAACCATTATAACTCATAGCTAATCAAGCATGGCACAAGCAACTATAATCTCTAAATGTCATTGCAAATATGTTTACTTCATAATAGCTGAATCAGGAACGATGAATCATCATATTTGCAAAAACAAGAGAGGTCGAGTTCATACCAGCTTTTCTCATCCCAATGAGTCCATCATATATCATCATTATTGCCTTTCACTTGCACGACCGAACGGTGTGTATAATAATAAGAGTGCACGTGCATTGGACTAAGCTGGAATCTGCAAGCATTCAACTCAAGAGAGAAGACAAGTAATATGGGCTCTAAGTTAAATAAACAATCTTGCATATAAGAGCCACTAAGCATTTTCAATATAGTCTTCTCGACCCCCAAAGAAAGGAAAAGAAAAAATAAAAACTATTTACACGGGAAAGCTCCCAACAAGCAAAAGAAGGACGGGAAAATTTTTTGGGTTTTCTTTTTAATTCTACTACAAGCATGGAAAGTAGACTAACACTATTTTTTTTGTTTTTCTTAAGGTTTATTAAACACACAAGAAGAAAGCAGGAAAAAGGAAAATAAACTAGCATGGATATTACAATGAAAGAGTATGAGCACCGACATCTAGCAATGAGTGTGTGTGAACATGAATGTAATGTCGGTGGGAAATACGTACTCCCCCAAGCTTAGGCTTTTGGCCTAAGTTGGTCTATTGCCAGGGATAACCTGGCTGATATCCGTAGGTGAAGCTGGGGTCGTACTGCGATGAAGAATAGTTGGGACCATAATGTGATGACGAGGACTCTGACTGCCACTGGCTGGCAACCGCCTCAGGATCCCAAGAATAAACAGACATTCGTGGAGGCTCCGGTTTCGAGGCTAGTGCAGGATTCCGATAGGCTTGAACATCCACCCACGGAACAATGTAAGTACCTGCAGACAAGTTAAACAAAGAGGGAGCAGGCAAAGTAATAGTCTCAGGGTGATGTTTATCAAAGTACAATTTATATTTAAGCGTCCTTTCGCGATTCTTAACAAGAAAATCATGCGCTAACATACTCTTATAATCTAAATAAGCATGGGGCAGCGCTGTTTCTTCTTTCTCCTCATGCCTAATAGGTATTTCAAAATGTTCAGCTAGGCATGAAGCATAAATGCCTCCAAAGATGGGGCCCTTAGTACGGTTCATACTCAACCGTCTAGCAACAATTCCACCCATACTAATAGAGTTATTGCGGTATAAACCATGGAGCAAAATAATAATATCAGGAATACTAAGGATCCCACAGTTCCCGCGACCAATCAAGCGGCGACTAGCAAATAAGGCAAAGTAGCGTAAAACAGGGAAATGTATGCTAGTAATTCTTGCATCAAAAACCTTCCTGGTTTCTCCTACAGTGATTGTGTCAATATAAGCTTCCACTTCATTATGGTGTGGTTCATCTAAAGAACCCTCGAAAGGTATTTTTCAAACCTCGCAAAATGCAGCTAATGTCATCTCCCTAGCAACATCATATAAATGGAACTCTACTGTTGGAGGTGATTTCTTAGGGAAAAAGTAGAAGTTCTGCACAAAAGTATTTGTGAGTAAGAGATACTGATGACGTTGGTCGTGGAGGAAGTTGGTGAGGCCGGTGTTCTCAATCAATAGATAGAAATCTTCATAAATCCAGGCACTCCTCAAGAAGTCATCGGAAGGCCATTCACAAGGCCGGACCTCCACGATACGAGGCAGATTAAATTTGGGCTTCTGTTCTTCTTCGTTTTGTTTCTCCTTAGAACTTCGGCTCGACGAGCCCCTCAAAAGTCTCTTCATTATTTCTAAAACAATCTGAAATTTTTAGTAACTTCAAACAAAGTGAACCAACTTCAATAAGATTGATAGCAACTACTCATACAAGTGCCTAGAGCATATATCAAGCATTAGAACTACTTGGAACCATATATATTTGACATGCAAGCTCAAGAACATGGTCACCTATGCAGCACAAATTTGCAATGAATAAAGCACTAGAACAAAAACTAATTGGACCAATGGAGGAGTCACATACCAAGGAACAATCTCCCCAAGCAGTTTTGTGAGAGGTGCTTTGAGCAAGGAGATCGAAAATCGCAGCAAAAGTTGCTGGAACACGAGCTTGAGTTGTTTTTTTGGGTTTGTGCGAGACAGAGGAAGAAGATGGGTGCGGGAATAAGTGGAGGAGGGCCACCGTGGGCCCACGAGGCAGGTGGGCGCGCCCAGGGGATAGGGCGCGCCCTCCACCCTCGTGACCAGGTGGCAGCTCCCCCCGCGGTAATTTTTGCACTAAAAATCCTTAAATATTCCCAAAAAATCATATTAAATTGGCATGGCATTCTGAGGACTTTTATTTTTGGGATATTTTTATATTGCACGGATAAGTCAGGAAACAGACAGAAAAATACTATTTTACTTTATTTCTACTAAAGAACATAAAATATAAAGAGGGTACAGAAGGTTATGCTTCTAGTTTCATCCATCTCATGCTCATCAAAAAGAATCCACTAACAAGGTTGATCAAGTCTTGTTAACAAACTCATTCCGATAATCATGGAACCGGAGAAATTTCGAATAACACTATGTTACCTCAACTGGGATATGGACATCCCCAACAATAAGTATATCATATTTCTTTTTGACAGTAGGAAGAGGAAATTCAAAACCTCCAAATATAATCGATGGAATTTTTCCAATAGAGTTGATACTATAAACTTGAGGTTGTTTCCTCAGAAAGTGCACCGTATGCTCATTACCATTAACATGAAAAGTGACATTGCCTTTGTTGCAATCAATAACAGCCCCTGCAGTATTAAGGAAAGGTCTTCCAAGAATAATAGACATACTATCATCCTCGGGAATATCAAGAATAACAAAGTCCGTTAAAATTGTAACATTTGCAACCACAACAGGTACATCCTCACAAATACCGACAGGTATAGCAGTCGATTTATCAGCCATTTGCAAATATATTTCAGTAGGTGTCAACTTATTCAAGTCAAGTCTATGATATAAAGAGAGAGGCATAACAGTAACACTGGCTCCAAGATCACATAAAGCAGTTTTAACATAATTTCTTTTAATGGAGCATGGTATAGTAGGTACTCCTGGATCTCCAAGTTTCTTTGGTATTCCACCCTTAAAAGTGTAATTAGCAAGCATGGTGGAAATTTCAGCCTCCGGTATCTTTGTTTTATTAGTAATGATATCCTTCATATACTTAGCATAAGGATTTGTTTTGAGCACATCAGTCAATCGCATACGCAAAAAGATAGGTCTAATCATTTCAGCAAAGCGCTCAAAATCCTCATCATCCTTTTTCTTGGATGGTTTCGGAGGAAAAGGCATGGGTTTCTGAACCCATGGTTCTCTTTCTTTACCATGTTTCCTAGCAACGAAGTCTCTTTTATCATAACATTGATTCTTTGATTGTGGGTTATCAAGATCAACAGCAGGTTCAACTTCTACATCATTATCATTGCTAGGTTGAGAATCATCATGAACATCATCATTAACATTTTCACTAGGTTCATGTTCATTACCAGATTGTGTTTCAGCATCAGACATAGAGATATCATTTGGATTATCAGGTGGTTCAGCAATAGGTTCACTAGAAGTTTGCACAGTTCTATCATTTTTCTTTTTCTTCCTTTTAGAAGATCTAGGTGCATCAATATTATTTCTTTGAGAATCTTGCTCGATTCTCTTAGGGTGGCCTTCAGGATACAAAGGTTCCTGAGTCATTCTACCAGTTCTAGTAGCCACTCTAACAGCATAATCATTTTTCTTACTATTCATTTCATCAAGCATTTCTTTCTGAGCTTTAAGTACTTGTTCTACTTGAGTGGTAACCATAGAAGCATGTTTGCTAACAAGTTTAAGTTCACCTCTAATATTATCCATATAATCACTCAAGCGTTTAATCATAAAAGTATTCTGCTTTAATTGTCTACCAAAATAAGCATTAAAGTCATCCTGCTTAAACATAAAGTCATCAAACTCATCCAAGCACTGACTAGCAATTTTAGTAGGAGGGACTTCAACTTTATCATACCTATAGAGAGAATTTACCTTTACTACCTGTGCGGGTATCGGGAGGTTCTTCAGTAAATAAGTAATTGAGATCATATACTTCTTCAACAGGCGGTAAATTAAGACCATGTATTTCTTCAATAGGAGGTAAATTCTTAACATCTTCAGCTTTAATACCTTTTTCTTTCATAGATTTCTTTGCCTCTTGCATATCTTCGGGACTGAGAAATAGAACACCTCTCTTCTTTGGAGTTGGTTTAGGAATAGGCTCAGTAATTGGCTCAGGAGCTGGCTCAGGAGTTGGCTCGGGAGGTGGCTCAGGAGGTGCCCAATTATTTTCATTTGCCAACATATTATTCAATAAAATTCCAGCGTCATCCGGTGTTCTTTCCCTGAAAAGAGAACCAGCACAACTATCCAGGTAATCTCTGGAAGCATCAGTTAATCCATTATAAAAGATATCAAATATTTCAGGTTTCTTAAGAGGATGATCAGGCAAAGCATTAAGTAACTTGAGAAGCCTCCCCAAGCTTGTGGGAGACTCTCTTCTTCAATTTGCACAAAAATTGTATATTTCCCTCAAAGCAGCTTGTTTCTTATGAGGAGGGAAATATTTAGCAGAGAAGTAATAAATCATATCCTGGGGACTTTGCACACAGGCAGGATCAAGAGAATTAAATCATTTCTTAGCATCACCCTTTAATGAGAACGGAAATATTTTGAGAAGTGGCGCGTCTCAGATTATTAGTAAACAGGGCAGCTATTTCATCTAACTTACGAAGATGTGCCACAACAGTTTCAGATTCGTAGCCATAAAAAGGATCAGATTCAACCAAAGTAATTATATCTGGATCAACAGTAATATCATAATAATCATGATCAGGAACACAGATAGGTGAAGTAGCAAAAGCAGGGTCGGGTCTCATCCTACCTCTAAAAGATTCCTTACTCCACTTAATTAGTAACCTCTTACGTTCAGGTTTATTCGGACAAGCAAGAATAGCTTCATAAGATTCATTATTAAAAAGATAACCCTCAGGAATAACAGGCATAGGTTCATCATCACTAACATCATCGTGTTCAGGTTCACTAATTTCTCTTTCTCTAGACTTAGAAATTTGCTCATCTAGAAATTCACCAAGTGGCAGAGTAGTATCAAGCATAGAAGTAGTTTCATCATAAGTATCATGCATAGCAGAAGTGGCATTATCAATAACATGCGACATATCAGAATTCATAGCAGTAGTAGGTTTAGGTGTCGCTAGCTTACTCATAACAGAAGGTGAATCAAGTACAGAGCTAGATGGTAGTTCCTTACCTCCCCTCGTAGTTGAGGGATAAATTTTTGTCTTAGATTCTTTCAAGTTCTTCATAGTGTCCAGCAGATATAAATCCCAAGTGACTCAAAGAATAGAGCTATGCTCCCCGACAACGGCACCAGAAAGAGGTCTTGATAACCCACAAGTATAGGGGATCGCAACAGTTTTCGAGGGTAGAGTATTCAACCCAAATTTGTTGATTCGACACAAGGGGAGCCAAAGAATATTCTCAAGTATTAGCAGCTGAGTTGTCAATTCAACCACACCTAGAAACTTAGTATCTGCAGCAAAGTGTTTAGTAGCAAAGTTATATGATAGTGGTGGTAACGGTAACAAAGTAAAGACAGCAAAAGTAATGTTTTTGGTATTTTTGTAATGATTGTAACAGTAGCAACGGAAAAGTAAATAAGCGTAAACCAGTATATGGAAAACTCGTAGGCACCGGATCAATGATGGATAATTATGCCGGATGTGGTTCATCATGTAACAGTCATAACATAGGGTGACACAGAACTAGCTCTAGTACATCAATATAATGTAGGCATGTATTCCGTAAATAGTCATACGTGCTTATGGAAAAGAACTTGCATGACATCTTTTGTCCTACCCTCCCGTGGCAGCGGGGTCCTATTGGAAACTAAGGGATATTAAGGCCTCCCTTTAATAGAGAACCGGAACAAAGCATTAACACATAGTGAATACATGAACTCCTCAAACTATGGTCATCACTGGGAGTGGTCCCGATTATTGTCACTTCGGGGTTGCCGGATCATAACACATAGTAGGTGACTATAGACTTGCAAGATAGGATCTAGAACACACATATATTCATGAAAACATAATAGGTTCAGATCTGAAATCATGGCACTCGGGCCCTAGTGACAAGCATTAAGCATAGCAAAGTCATAGCAACATCAATCTCAGAACATAGTGGATACTAGGGATCAAACCCTAACAAAACTAACTCGATTACATGATAAATCTCATCCAACCCATCACCTTCCGGCAAGCCTACGATGAAATTACTCACGCACGGCGGTGAGCATCATGAAATTGGTGATGGAGGATGGTTGATGATGACGACGGCGATGAATCCCCCTCTCTGGAGCCCCGAACAGACTCCAGATCAGCCCTCCCGAGAGAGATTATGGCTTGGCGGCGGCTCCGTATCGTAAAACGCGATGAAACTTTCTCTCTGATTTTTTTTCTCCTCGAAAGCCAATATATGGAGTTGGAGTTGGCATCGGAGGGCCACCAGGGGGCCCACGAGGTAGGGGGCGCGCCCAGGGGGAGGGGCGCGCCCCCCACCCTCGTGGACAGGGTGTGGGCCCTCTGGTCTTCATCTTTGGCGAGGATTTTTTATTATTTATTCTAAAATATTCCATGGAATTTCAGGTCATTCCGAGAACTTTTGTTTTCTGCACATAAAACAACACCATGGCAACTCTGCTGAAAACAGCGTCAGTCCGGGTTAGTTCCATTCAAATCATACAAGTTAGAGTCCAAAACAAGGGCAAAAGTGTTTGGAAAAGTAGATACGACGGAGACGTATCAGCTGCAATAACCTATTTTTTAAAACTAGGCCACAATAACCATGGGCTAATATTTACTATAGTGACACTGGGCCTCCTACTGGTCGTAGAAACAGTGGGCCTTCTACGGGCCATAGAAACAATGGGCCTTCTATGGGATGTAGAAACAATGGGCCTTCTGCGGGCCGTATTATCAATGGGCCTTATATGGGCCGTATAATCGATTGGCCAAACATGGGCCAAACAGACCGCATTATGGCCGTAAACGGGCTAGAGTTGGAATCATCCGTTCATGGGACGACCATAACGAGCCATCGTTAATAGGCCGTATTTGATGACGCTATGAAATCGGCCCAACGTATTAACGGACCACAAACAGGCCGACTGTAACCACGGGCTAAATTTGGCCCACAAGCAGAAAATGACAGTAACGGGTTGTAAGTAAAGGAATGCTGGAAATGAGCCCAAGAATAAATGGGCTCTGAGAAGGCCGAAAGATAACATGGGCTGGAAACGGCGCAACGGAATAACGGGCCGTTAATGGGTATAAAGTGATACACTGTTCATTACGTGTCAGTTTCACCACAGGCCGTTGAGGGGTGTAAAGTGATACACTGTTCATTACGGGCCAGTTTCACCACGGGCCGTTAGTAGGCCAAGAGTTACATAGGGCCTCATATGGGCCGAAAGACGTCATGGGCCATACATGGGCCAGAAGTGAAAATGGGCTGGAATCATTTTGGATGGCCCAGATGACGCTACTGGGCCTAATTCGGATAGGGCGTAACGGGCCTTGGGTTAGCAGGCTGTAAATGGGCTATATTCGAACAGGCCGTTAACAGGCTTTCCATGGGCCGGCCCGCCAGCTTTTGACCAAGTCAAACCGGCCGGCATTTTCATTTTCACAGGAATGGGCCTCTGTTGGGCTGTGCCACGTGTCGACGTATCATAGGCGCCTTCCGTCCAATGAGTGGTTGACATTTGTCCCAACGATGAGCCAACACGTGTTTCCTCCAGCCAATGATGATTTTACACGTGGAAAATCCCCATTGGTCGGGGCTGTTAACGGGTTATCGGATCAAAAACCCGACCCGATAGCTTAACGGCGTTCTGTTATGGTGGATGCCACGTGTCGGTCACCCTTGACGAAAGCACTTCTCTGACACGCGATTTATCGTCATGGAAGTGGACACTTCCGTGATGATAATTTTGGTAATGTCATGGAACACTTCTACGACAGCACAGGTATGACTATCTTGATTCTGTCATAAATTTGTCATGGATGTACATGCATGACAAAAAAGCGACCTACTGTGACAAACACGTTTCATCACGGAAGTGTATTTTTTTGTAGTGAACGCCCAGCTAACCTCCACACCATAGCGCATCGTCCTCCTACCTGGCACCACATTCGCCATGACCGCAAGCGCGAACGCTCTGTGGGAGAGCTTGTCTTCGGGGATGAAGCTCGAGGTCGCCGCCCTCGCTCAAGTCGCCTCTCGCGACGCAATAGTGGCATAGCCGGACGCGGACACGACCACACAAGCGGTGGCCAAGCTGGCGGCCGACAATGGGAGCACCGCCAGCCACGCGTCCTACTTGCCACCGTCCAACGTTCGTCACCGCCGAGGTCGGGGACTCCTCCGAGGATGAGTAGGGCATGGGAGGCGGCACGGCATGGTGTGCCAACTGGCCGGTTAGTATCCCGTATCCCGTGTTCTACTCTTCCTCGCCGGAGACCGCACCTTCACTTCACGGGTCTTGAACCCCGCCCCTGTACATAGAGTTCGCAGATGGAGGACGTCAGTCGCCGCCGTAGAATAGGTTTAGGGTCGGGTTTCTTTTATTTCTCTGTCCTATAAAAGTTCGAAATGTAATGAAAATCTGCCGTGCTTGCATTAATCTCGGCCGGTGTATATGAACTTTCACAATAGTATAGTATATTGTAGGAGTACTAGCAAGCTGCCCGTGCGTTGCATGGAAAATCAAGATCTTGTGGAAGAAAATGATGAATGAGGGAAGGCCTTATCTACAAATGTGGAGAGGAGTGCGGGTAAATTGTCATAGTTTCCTTTCTATCTGTTAGATATAGATCGGACGACCTATATTGCAGGATGACAGGCACACCATCATCACCAACTTTGCTTTTTACTGAACCGGGACAGAGCTAACATGCGAAGTAAAATAAACACATAGGGTCTATACATACATAATTTATCTTCAGCACTCCAATAGTACGTCCACTACACATTCACACATTTCACATCTTTCTACATCTACGGGAAACTACGAAAGGGTTAACGTAAATTGCATCTCTCTCTCATCCCCTGATTTTCATGGTGGTGGGCCCCTCCCTCCCCCCAATCTACAATCAACAGCTCACACGTTTCACATTACGTTAATTACGTAACTGGGATTACGTAGGTGTTGCATTACTCGTCCTAAAAAACCCAACTAAGCCAACCTCCCAACATATCGCGCGGGAAAAGACCCGGCCGTGCCGTTTTAGTCGGGATTACCGGATTACTAGTAGTAGTATCGATGGATCGCGTGAAGCAACAAGTTTTTTTGAGGGGGCGAAGCACCTAGTTTAAAAGGAAAAAAGGCGGCACACTCACAACACCCCTGGCGCGGTCGCATTGCACCCCACACACGTTTGGTCCTGCACATGGCTCACGCAAATGGAACACGCTTCGGCTTGCCTCTTCACTAACACGTGGGACTGCACTTGAA
>NC_041388.1:616620048-616653261 GCF_002162155.2 Triticum dicoccoides | reverse complement strand
CCCTTCAGCCAACTAGCCAATAATATTCCCTAAAACCCCTCCCCTGTCCCCCTCCACTCCATTCCCTCCGCCAAAGCCGCCCTCCCCGCCGTACCGATACGTCGGCGCCGCAGTTCGTCAAGGGGGACGCACGCGATCCTCTCGCTCCCACAGCATGCTCTCGTAGACTGCCGTCCTCTAGCCGCGCCGCCACCGCTGGCGACGTTCTTGTGGAGGCGCACGGCGGTCAGCACCGCCACCGCTGGCGACGTTCGTGTGGAGACGCACGGCGGTCAGCTTCTCCCACGACACGCGCATTCTAGACTGAGGCCTTGTGCATGTCGGTGTAGCGATGAATGTTAGCTGATAGATGTTGTTAATCTCACTGTTTGGCGAAGTACTAGTTTACAGTCAATATGCTCTACTTAAGAAGCTTCCTTGCCCTGTTCTGCACTCAATCTGCTTAGCTGAGATGGCATGTCAAGGCCGATTAGTTGCTAAAATATCATGCCATGTATTTATTGTGGCGTAGATTGTCATGGTCTAGTAGCCAATTTGTTAGGTGAAATAGCTCTACACCGTTTTATACTCGATCTTTGTTGCTGCGATGGCCTTCAATAGTTTGATGGCTGTGTGCTCGGCCTCATTGACTGCTGAAACAGCCTTCCATAATTTAGCACTCTTTGTTGAATTAGCTTTACATATATTTTGTTACTTAGATATGCTCGTCCAAATATCTTGCCATAGCTTTAGACATCTACCTAGGTATTTTTTTCTAGACTTCATAAAAAGCATATATGTTTTTCCTGTAATATCTAGTAGAAGAACTAATTTGTATGTCTAACAGATGGACATGACTTGGATAACTTCTGCTCAAAGATTCTCCGCTGCATATGTCGAGGGGGTTGAAAACTTCATCAACTTTATCAGAGCTGAGTACGGTGGTCCGAAATCAGATGTGCTCTGCCTGTGTGGCAGTTGTATGAATTCAGTTACAAGACCCCAGTCAACTGTGCAAAATCATCTACACTTGTATGGGATGTCGGCCACATATACTAGGTGGGTTCATCATGGTGAAGTTGTGAACGTCAATGTTATTGACTACGTGGAAGCGGCAGATCACCATCTTGATCTGCCTGATGCTCAGGTGGAAGAAGAGGAGGAGGAGGAGGTGGTGGCAGAGCCAGTGAGTTTGACCAACGTTGAAAAATGCTACGAAATGCTCATGCATTCCGTGAACTTTCACCTGCAGAAGAAAAACGGTGGGCCTGCATGTTGGAACAATGCAACGTGGCTGTCACCCCAGGAAATAAGCTGTCAGTATTCTCAGCTATGGTCACCTTTCTTTAGGTGAAGACATCTGAGCGGATGACCAACAAATTATTCGATGCGATGTTGACTGCTTTCCGCAAAGCTTTCCCAGATGCGTCTGAGCTGCCACACACCTACAGTAAAATGAAGAATTTCCTTCGTGTAGTTGGAATTGGATATGATATGATCCATGTTTGTAAGAATAATTGTGTTCTGTTCCGGAAGGATTATGCCAACTTAAGTGAATGCCCGAAATGCAAATCATCAAGATGGAAAGATGGTGATGCTGTGAAGAGGATTCCTCATAATGTTCTGAGACATTTTCCAATTACATCAAGATTGCAGAGGTTGTTTCATGATGCTGAAACAAGAGAGGATGTATTGTCGCATTCTAGGAACCAGGAGTACAGAGATCAGAATGTAATGAGCCATCCATCACATGGTAGTGAGTGGAAAAGCTTCAATCAAAAACACAAAAAGTTTTTTGCTGACCCGAGAAACATTAGACTTGGCTTAGCTTCAGATGGATTTAACCCATTTGGCCACAAGAGCGCCACATATAGCATGTGGCCAGTGCTTGTTATCCCTTACAACATGCCTCCAAATGTCTGCACCAAAGAATCAAACTACATAATGGCCTTGCTCATCCCAAGTCCAAAAAGTCCTGGAAAGGATTTTGATTTGTTCATGGAGCCTCTTGTGGAGGAACTTCAACAGCTATGGAGGGGTGTTCTCACTCGAGACCTATATAGCAGCCCACCAGCTGATTTCTTTCTGCGTGTTGTTATAATTTGGTGCATCCATGACTATCCGGCTTTGGGCACTATGTTAGGGAGAACGACACATGGTTGCAATGCATGTGTTCGCTGTGATAGGAATCCGCTGTCATACGCAATACTTAGCAAGATCTGTTACATTGGACACCGTCGTTTCCTTGCCAAGGACAAGCCGCATCCTAGAAAATATCAAAGACATGTGTTCAATGCAAAGCATGAAAACCGTGATGTGCCAAAGAGGCTCACCACTGATGAGTTGCAAGTGGAATTAGAGAAGGTCAGGCATATTACACCAGGAAACCATCCTGGTAATGGTAGCGGGAAAAGGAAGCGTGGCAGGGCAGAAGAGAGATTATTGTTTACCCGCAGGTCCACTTTGTGTGACTTGGAGTATTGGAAAGATTTGGATCTGCGGCATAATCTTGATGTGATGCACATTGAGAAAAATATATGTGATAGCATTATCGGCACACTTCTTAATATTGAAGGCAAGATGAAAGATACCTTAAAATCTAGGATTGATTTGACACACCTGGGTATCAGACAGGATTTGCAGGTGCAAGATGAAGGTAAACCACGGGATATGGCAACAGCTGTGTACGTCCTGGACAAGGTAAAAAGAAAAGAATTATGCGAGGTCCCGTCACGTGTGAGATTCCCACATGGATTTGCTTCCAACCATGAAAGGAGAATCAGTGCAGATGGAAACAAGGTACAAGGGTTGAAAACTCATGACTGCCACGTCCTACTTCAAAGGGTTTTACCTATTATCCTTAGAGGATTGGGCCGCCCTGACTTATACAGAGCAGTTGCAAAATTGGGATAATTCTTCAGGGAACTATGTAGTAGAAATATCAGGATAGATGCTTTGGAGCGTCTTAGAGACAAGATACCAACTATCCTATGCGACCTTGAGAAGATATATCCTCCAGCCTTCTTTGATGTGATGGTGCATTTGGCTGTTCATCTACCTGATGAGGCACTACTTAGAGGTCCAGTACAGTATGGCAAGATGTACCCTATTGAAAGGCGGCTAGGCACTTTCAAGGGCTATGTTAGGAACAGAGCTAGACCCGAGGGTTCCATTGCAGAGGCCTACATTGCTACAGAAGCAGTGACATTCTGCTCAAAATACATTGAAACAGCTGATCAGCTTAGCAAAGAGGTGGATGAAGACAATCTCGGGCTCAATGTTTTCGATTATTCTGTTCGAGTTACAGGGAAGAGTCGACAAGAGGACAAACCTAAAGATTTGGACAAAATGGTTTGGTATGTGTTGAATAACTGTCCTGAGATACTACCTTATATCAAGTAAGTGCTAAGTACTACAGCTTATACATCATAATCTACTAAACTTGCAGCACATTCTTATATATTTATATGTTTGACGCGATCACTATATTGTGCAGCATCTACAAAAAGGAGTTACTGCCGCAAAATCCAAGAAACATTGACAAACTGGTTATGGCAGGATTTGCGAAATGGTTCAAGAGCCATGTAAGCTTTTGAATTGCACTATCAGTTTTTTTAATATATTGAGTACATAAGATTATCGGCTTGTCTATTTTCTAACCATAGGTTAAGAATATGTGGGAGGATGGGCAGGCAGTTGATGATGCCCTTTACTCACTAGCAATGGGTCCTGATACTCGGGTAAGACATTATGAATCTTGCGTTGTTGGAGATGTGCGCTACAACACCCTTGCACGAGACGAAGGCAGGAAGACACAAAACAATGCCATCATGAGCACGCATACGTATGACAAAGAGATAACTGAAATGTATGCTAACATATCAGACATTGTTTAGTTGCAGTATATCTCCAGTTTCGAGGATCATCGGTGTGTGGTTCTGTTGTGCTATCATTGGTATAACCTATTTTCCAGGATCGCAAAACCCAGAGCTGATGATTATTTCAAATCCATCAATGTCAAGGCGGCATACCAGACCAACGAGCCTTTTATTTTGGCAAATCAAGCAACACAGATATTTTTCCTGGAAGACACATTTGCACGTAGCGATGACTGGAGAGTATTGCAAAGGTTTGAGCAGATGAATTTGTTTAATGAAGTTGCACAACAAGATGATGCTTACACTGCTCCTGATGTACAAGATAACATAGATGTTCTTAATATCTTTGAGAACAATCACATCAATGACGCCGGCGAAAAGATTGCATGTCATGTTGTGGACATACAAGAGTTGATCAAGAAGAAGCCAACATTCGAGGACGTTGGGGACGAAGAAGAAGATGACACCGTGGGGAATTATGATTCAGACTGATACACATGCCGAAGATGTTGACGCTGCTGCTGTGGATGATGATTATATTGCTTTTGTCGTATTTTCCTGACACAAGACATTTTTTATCTACTATGTGAAATTGTGTTTGCTATAACAACTGAAACCTGATGAACATGTTGTTTAGTATTTTCCTGTGAGAACATCACTTGTTATGTATGCTGATTTGTGTTTGGTGATTGTATGACGACTAAAACATGATGACATTGTTGTTTAGTTGTACTCATATTTGGCTATGAAACTTGAATTTGATGACATAGTTTGTCGTTGGACTGCAATTTGCTCGACATCTTCGAATGAGAACAAAGCTGACCCGACAGGGCCTCTGCTAATTTATTTATTTATTACCAAAAGGGCATCTGCTATTTATTTATTTATGAGCAAAAGGGGATACCCCCTGATTTCCGTTAATAGAAATCATTAGATGTTCACAACACTACGCCCAGCCTGCTAAACAGGTTTCATTCATTACTAGTTTCAGCAAAGTGCTCATGTCATAGCCACTGAATACATCACGAGTGCTACATACACTGCAAATAAAGAGACAATCATCCTACAGAGCACATCGATTTTGCCCATTATCTTCACAAGCTCTTTCATCTCCCCATTGTTGTCAAGATCGTTCAGCAGTTGTTGCTTGGCCATGATTAGAGGAACTGCATCTTTAACCTTCTGCTCTGCATCTTCCTCTTCTGTCGTTCCATCAGTTACTTGTCCAACACCCCAACCTGCTGGTATAGGGATTCCTCGGCTAACCAAATAATCAGCGTAGTTGCACTCCCCCACATTAGCAACTTCCCAGAAATACAAATGACACAAATCTTCCCTTTTCTGCACGAATCAAATTGGAAGATCATCAACCAAACTATTAAAAAAATTAGCAACTGAAAGCAGCAGAACAACACTTAAACATATTATTACCCCATGATTCGGGCATTTGTAGAAGACTCGGCAAGGGTTGAGGATTGTGGTTGAGACGTGACGAATGACTCTGCGTGATTTGCAGTAGTGGCACCACACCAATGGCAGCGGGTTGCGATGAGCAACCAGCTGCGATGCGCGTGCCGGCGGGGGTGTGATGAGACCCACAGGTGATGGTACGGGTGGCGACTTCGCGCATATTTGGTTGTTGCCTGATGAAGAGCAGCTGGACGAGCTGCCAATGGACATGGTTGCTGCGGCCAAAGCTTCTGATGCTAGGCACAGTAAGTAGAGAACAGGAGAAGCGAATGTTGGATATGTCAGTTTCATTACTTGCAGACTAGCATAGCACCATATATAGACATAGTCTAGGTTTGGATTCGAACCAGCTACAGGAACACATCTCTCTTTTTTCGAAAACTCAGCAACATCTCTTTACTGGTACACTAGCTTGTTTTATACGCCTTCTCAAGTCTTTGATTCCTCCAGCTGACATCTGGGACCCACCGAAAGGGCCTCTGTATTTCACAAAAAAAACGTGCCCCCCGCTGACAGGTCGGACCCACCAGCTATCTTCGCACGCAAGGTAGTGCCTCCTTATTACGCACAAAAAATGAATACTCCCCCTACCAACTGGAACCCATCATAGTGGGAGGCTGACTTGTGTGCCTACCAAGTTGACGGGGACGGAGGGCTTTGTCAACTTAGTCAATATGAATGATTCTAGCTCCAGTTATCGTATGATGTTCATCCAACGACCGTAGTGTTTCTTCAACCTCTGGTCTTCTTGCTCCAGCCGCCCAAACTAGCGTCGGTCGTGCCGCGCGCTCCTGCTTCCCGTGGCCGGGTGTGATGCCGCGGAGGCCTCACCGCCCCCTACTACTCCCACCGCTGGCCAGGGCATCCCTCTACTCACCCTCACCCCCTATTATTCTACGGCGACGGCAGCCTCACACCGCAGCCGAACTAGTGAACCCTCGTACTCCTCTCCGTGTGGGCATCCACTGTCGCGTCTTCCCCGGCTCCGCGCCGTCCCCTTCCTAGGACTCATCGTCGTCCACCGTCTTGGTGCTCTCAGCGCGGCGTGGTCAATGTGGTCGATGACCGACTTCCATCGGAAGAGTACTGTACGTGGAGAGGCTGACAGTTGGGTCCACGGCGGCAGCTGGGTCCACGGCCACAGCCCAGTTTTTTTGTGATTTGCCAAGTAATTTGCTTTGTCAGGCCTGTTGGGCTGCAAATCTTTCAAGACGAGGAGAGCCTCATTCGGCTGGCCGAGAAAATGGCCTATCAGTAATGACAAATGGGCTATACATTTTTAAAACACATCAAATCGGCAATTAGTTTCAAATTTCTTTTTTTTCATTTCGAGATTTTAAATCGCATTGATTTTTATGCATGGACAATTTGTTGGATTTTATATTGATATACATTTATTTTTAAAATCAGTTTGAATGTGACTCGAAATTTCAGGATTAAAAACAGTTCGGACCGCACCGAAATATGCAAAATTTCGTACAATTTTTTAACCGTGGCCACAATATGGGTTGTAATGCTAACAAAAAGAATATGGGCTCCAAAAAACCCTTAAGAATTAGCAAATGGGCTGTAAATTATTAGAAATAATGGCAGATGGGTTGTATGCTATTTTACATAGATTAGAGGCTTTCCTAAAAAGAGGTTGACGCACAAGCAGTGACTGTTGAATGTCCATCCAACGGCCGTCATGTTTCTTCAATCTCTGCTCTTTCTGCTCCAGTCGCTCAAACAAGCGCCGACGGGACTGCCTGCTCCCTCCTCCCCGCAGCCGGTTGTGCTGTCGCGCAGGCCTGACCGCCCCACCGTACTCCCATCGCTAGCCTAGCCATCACTCTACTCACCCACGCCTGTTGTTCTTCTCCGGCGACGGCAGACGAACTAGTAAACCCTCGTACAGTCGTACTCCTCTCCGCGTGGGAAACAACTGCTGAGTCTTCCCTACCTCCGTGGCGTTCCCTTCCTAGGCCTCGCCGTCGTCCACCGCCCTGGTGCTCTCGGTGCGGCCTAATAAACGTGGTCAACGACCGACATGCATCTGAAGTGGACTATACGTGGAGAGGCTGACAGTTGGGTCCACGGCCTCACGCAAGGAAATGCCTCCTTATTACCCGCAAAATAATGATTCCTCCACCTGACATCTGGGACCCACCGAAAGGGCCTCTGTATTTCGCAAAAACAACGTTACCGCCGCTGACAGCTCGGACCCACCAGCTATATCTTTGCACGCAAGGAAGTGCCTCCTTATTACGCACAAAAAATGAATACCCCCCTGCTAGTTGGGACCCACAATAGTGGGAGGCTGACTTGTGGGCCAACTAAGTTGATGGGGACGGAGGGCTTTGTCAACTTAGTCAATATGAACGATTCTAGATCCAGTGACCATACGATGTCCATCCAATGGTCGTAGTGCTTCTTCAACCTCTGGTCTTCTTGCTCCATCCACGGAGGCCTCACCGGCCCCTACTACTCCCACTGCTGGCCAGGCCATCCCTCTACCGAGCCACACCCCCTGTTATTCTGCGGTGACGGCAGCCTCACACCGCAGCGAACCAGTGAACCCTCATACTCCTCTACGCGTGGGCATCCACTACCGCGTCTTCGCCGGCTCCGCGTCGTCCCCTTCCTAGGCCTCGCTGTCGTCCACCACCCTGGTGCTCCCGGCACGGCGTGGTCAACATGGTCAAGGAACGGCTTCCATCGGACGTGGACTGTACGTGGAGAGGCTGACAGCTGGGTCCATGGCCCCAGCAAGGAAGTGCCTCCTTATTACGCGCAAAATAATTATTCCTCCACCTGATAGTGGGGACCCATCGGACGGGCCACCGTATTTCATGAAAAAAAAAACGTTTCCCCCTGACTGTTGGGACCCACCAGCTACATCTTTGCACGCAAGGGAGTGCGTCCGAAAAAACGATTCGCCCCCCTGACTGCTGGGACCCACCAGCTACATCTCCGCAAGCAAGGAAGTACCTGACAGTCGGGACCCTTCTCCCATCTAGGGAGGAGGTCAAGGAAGAAGAAGAAGAAGGAGGGGGCTCTCTCCCCCTCGCTTCCGGTGGCACCGGAGTGCCACCGGGGGCCATCATCATCACCGCGATCTACACCAACACCTCTGCCATCTTCACCAACATCTCCATCACCTTCCCCCCTCTATCTACAGCGGTCCACTCTCCCGCAACCCGCTGTACCCTCTACTTGAACATGGTGCTTTATGCTTCATATTATTATCCAATGATGTGTTGCCATCCTATGATGTCTGAGTAGATTTTCGTTGTCCTATCGGTGGTTGATGAATTGCTATGATTGATTTAATTTGCTTGTGGTTATGTTGCTGTCCCTTGGTGCCCATCATATGAGCGCGCGCGTGGATCACACCATCTATCTATCTATCTATTATCTATTATCTATTATCTATTATCTATTATCTATTATTATTATCTATACTAATCCTAGGCTCCCTAGAAAATTCCATGTTAATTAGAATTTATGAGCCATTGATTTGGTGGGACCGAATTATTACGGTGTAGATCAACCAGAAAACAGAATAAAAAACTCGTCAATCTCCATTTTTTTTCTTACAGGGATCAATCTCAAGCTAAACAGAAGAAGAAAATATCATCAGAAAATAGGAGGCGTTTATTTAGTGGGACAGAATTATATATTACGGTTTAGATTAACCTATGTAATGTTTTTTCAGAAAACTCACATAATCCTTTCATGGTTGGATTCAATCTAGGAACCCACGCACTCTTTTCTCTTTTTCAGAGAACTCCCATAATCCTTCACGTACTCTATATAGCATGCACGATTCAATCCTGGGAAAAACAAACCCTTTCACGGTTGGACTCTATATATACTCCACGTTCAATCTAGGATAGACTAAAAAAACTGAAATTTTAGCAGGTCTACCACCGAATCCTATGGTTTCCAAGATCTTGAGAAACTTCCCGCTCTGCAGATCGAGATATCCACGTGTGATCCGATGTGCTGGTCCTTCTCATCCTCCCCAATACGCTCCTCCTCATCCTCCCCAATGCGCTGGTCCTCCACATCCTCCTTCTTCCGTACTTCTACAATCTCAAAGACCATATGGACGAGGACGTCACAACCACGATGCATTGGCTGCTATCCATGTTGATTGATGCGGCAGAGCAGGAGGTCCAAACTAAACTACAATCCAGTATGCATCGCCTCCAAGTTGTCCACCGTAACTGGAGCTAGGGTTTGTAAAGATGTAGGGCATGCTCCTACCCTCCTTGGCTACTCCAAGCTCCGCTGCCTCTGGCTAGATGCACGGTGGGATCCAGCAGTAACAACCCCTAACCCACCTACAGGCAAGAAGGATGGATCCAGCAGCACGAACATCCAGCAGGATAAATTCAAGCCGTTCTTGATAGTTGGATGACAGGGGGTTGACGCCTGCTTAAGGTCATGATGTGGGATGGTGGTGGTCGTCTAGCCCCATCGAAGTCCAAACTCAGGTTCATGTTTGTTCTTCATGCCAATCCTATTTGGAAGATACTTTCTGATTAAAGGATGCAAATTAGTTGATGCTTAAAATGAGATAGCACATCACCACATCCTCACGCTAGAGTGTTTTTAGAGACACCAACTAAGAGTCGACGAAAGCAATCTGATTTCCGCTCTAGCTTCAACCAAACTCTTGCCCCATCGAAGTCCAAACACAGGTTCATGTTCGTTCTAGATGCCAAACCTATTTGGAAGATACACTTTGTGATTAAGGGATGCAAATTTGTTTATGCATACAATTAGTTAGCACATCCTCATGCTAGAGTGTTTTCGGAAACAACAATGAAGAGTCGGCGAAGCAAGCTGATTTCTGCTCTTACATTACTACTAGCCTGTGCTATTGTACAACAGCAGCATGCACGTACTCAAACTTGACGTTCAATATTTGCTTGATCGATCGTTGCAGAAAGTTGACTCTAATAATTTGAACACACACGTACAGAACAATCTTGGCTGATTGATTCTGCTGTGCATACCATGTATCAGAGAAGAGGGTTCATTGACGGTAGTTTAAACGTTTAATCAGAAGGAACAGCCGCATTGTTGATGATGCTGCAGAAGGGAGGATCTACATCAGAACAATCGGGCCGTGCAGTCGTCAAAGTACCTCACACGCTTCTGTGGTTCTATCTTTTCACCTGCCACGCATATGCTACTGTCTCCTCCTTTGTCATGTACAACAGTCTCCTTTTCACAGCACCTTCAGTCTTGCTACAAACGGCCACCACAAAATTCTTAGCCAAGCTGAGTCCATCCACCACGACTGATCAAAACGGCGATGAAGTGCTCCGGTAGACGTCCGTCAAGTCCAGCATGTGCATCATTTGCTAATGTCCTTGGTGACGATCACATCGGTCCTGTAGTTGGCGTTTATGATGTTGGCTATGTCGATACTCGAGATTGATGCAACATGGTAGGTCGTCTAGCCATTGTAGCATTGTCGACCGAGAAGTCGCACACAGACAACAATGGTAGATTCATCGATTGAGCTGTTCGTGTGGTGGCAGTTATGTTATGCCGATGCTTCATGTGGCTGCAACTTACAAGTTTTGAAAGTCTTGCCGAAGTTGAAGCCTTCACTGAATGGGTCTGAACATATGTTTCCTTTCATTCAATCATAGACCACATTAATATATGTTCAAATTATTAAATTCTGACCTTAGGCAAAGAAAAATGTGTTATCTTCTGTAGAGTAGGAAATAGTTCAGTAACAACAGTCGTATTAAACAAGTGGCTATTAGGTGATCCAATTGAGAAGTATTCAGTGGTATGTTTGCAAAATCATGTATGTCACGCTACATGCATCTATTTTCCATGATTTATTTTTATTTACTAGCGATTTATTGTTTTACGTAATTAGTAGTTTGTATTGGAGTATAAAAATTAGTACTAGAGGCAAGGCAAAGAATAATATGTTGCCGTCTGAGAAAAATAGAAAACCCCAGTCGCCAAAATTTTTTTGTACGTGTAAAGGAATTAATATCTCATAAAAATATAATTCATATTTAAACTAATTTATATTTACAATAAATACCATGTATTTTTTCCACGCAGACTATTGCCTACTCAAGTCATCCTCCGTACATCTGTTAGGATGAAGTTGAGTAGGACTGAAATCTTAGTAAAGCATTGGCTTCAGAAGAGCTAACAATTATTTAAAAAAAGCAATGCATGTTTATCCTTATGCAAAAAGAACTGTTCATTTTGGAAAAATGTTGATCTACAGTTTTTTTAATGAAATATCTCGAAAGTGAAATAATTTTCATAAGGTTCAATTGAATATTCGGTTAAGTAACATATAGAGGGTGACATAGTAGCGATAACTAACATAACATGGATGTTGATTTTCTTATACATTAGTAGTTTACTTTCTGTAGAAAAGTCATTGATTGTAAATTAGTTATCCAACTATGAAGTCAAAGTCGTCAAACGTAATTTTTGTTATCACAACTAAAATATCATTCAAAATTAAGTGATACTGATAACTTATATTGGTTGTTGTCCTTCTTCTTTTGGATTGAATCCTGATTAATTTAATTAGGTTAGCATATTTATGAGCCAAGCTTGGAAATTTTTGTGCTACACAAATGTAACATAAATTGTTTTATATAATGCACTGTTACAATGTTTGGATGACAGTGTGCATACCTACAGTTATATTGTACTAATCCTTTGATGGGAACAAGTTCCTATTGGCAAAGTATATTAAAGGTTTAATTAGGCAGAAGATTTATATAATAAATTTACAAATATGTAGATCACTAGCCCGTGCGAATGCATGGGTTGACGACTAGTAGGGTTAGTTGTATGTTGATAGGACTATGTATTGGAGGGCAAGAGTGACAGAAGCTTCAACCTAGCATAGAAATTGATGCATACGGGATTGAAGGGGACCAATATATCTTAATGCTATGGTTGGGTTTTACCTTAATGAACATTAGTAGTTGCGGATGCTTGCTAATAGTTCCAATCATAAGTGCATAGAATTCTGAGTAAGGGATGACATGCTAGCAGTGGCCTCTCCCACATAATACTTGTTATCTGTCTAGTAAAGTAGTCAATTGCTTAAGGGACAATTTCGCAACTCCTACCACCACTTTTCCACACTCGCTATATTTTAGTTGCTTCTTTACCTTAACAGCCCCTACTTTTTATTTACGTACCCTTTATTATCTTGCAAACCTATCCAACAACACCTACAAAGTACTTCTAGTTTCATACTTGTTCTAGGTAAAGCGAACGTCAAGCGTGCGTAGAGTTGTATCGGTGGTCGATAAAACTTGAGGGAATATTTGTTCTACCTTTAGCTCCTCGTTGGGTTCGACACTCTTACTTATCGAAAACTGTTGCGATCCCCTATACTTGTGGGTTATCAGGACCCACCTGGTCGAAGCGTACGTAGCGTTGTCATTCTGGTCGCGAACATGTACGTACATACTGGTCGATGTAGAGGCACGCACGTGTCATAGTAGAGGCACGCACGTGTCGTAATAGAGGCGCGCACGTAGCATGTACACGTACGTACAGCGTCCAGTGTGCAAGAAAGAAAATACGGCCACGTACGTACATATTGGCGGGATCTCGAACGCCTACTCGCGCATACGTACGGCCAGGGCTCGTGTACATGGCTGGGCCGGAACGGAGAAACTGCTTCGTTGTCATGTTCATGGGGAGGCAACAGAATGAGTCGTGTTCATCAAGAGGCAACGGAGCGCGTGGGAGCTAACCGGTTTGGACGGAACAGCCGATGAAAACGAGGCATGGCGTACCGCAGAACGGAGGAAACGACCTTGTGTTCGACCAGCCACGGTCGAAACGGGATCATGTTCATCGGGAGGGGTCTGGCGTACCGCAAATCGAAGGAAACGGACCTCCTATGGTTGAAACGGGGGTCCTGTTGTTCGGGAGGGGTGTGGCGTACCGCATGTAACACCCTTGATGCGGCTATATCTCCCACGTGTCGAAGCACGACTTAGAGGCATAACCACATTGAAAGCAATGTCGCAAGTGAGGTAATCTTCGCACAACCCATGTAATACATAAGGGAAAGAGATACATAGTTGGCTTACAATCGCCACTTCACACAATTACATGAATAAAGCATTACAACATCCAAATACAATCAAGGTCTGACTACGAAACCAAAATAAAAGAAGAACCCCAAAAGCGACAAGGTCCCCCGATCAATCCCAACTAGGCTCCACTACTGATCAACTAGAACGGAGCAACACAAAGGACAAGATCTTCAACGAGCTCCTGCTTGAGCTTGGTTGCGTCATCTGCACGGACTCATCGGCACCTGCAAGCTAGTTTTGGAAGTATCTGTGAGTCACGGGGACTCAGCAATCTCGCACCCTCGCGATCAAGACTTTTTAAGCTTATGGGTAGGGTAAAGGTATGAGGTGGAGCTGCAGCAAGCGACTAGCCTATATGGTGGCTAACATACGCAAATAAGAGCGAGAAGATAAGGCAAAGCACGATCGAGAAACTATGATCAAGAAGTGATCCTAGAACAACCTACGTCAAGCATAACTCCAACACCGTGTTCACTTCCCGGACTCCGCGGAGAAGAGACCATCACGGTTACACATGCGGTTTATGTATTTTAATTAAGGTCAACTTCAGGTTCTCTACAACCGGACATTAACAAATTCCCATCTGCCCATAACTGCGGGCACGGCTTTCGAAAGTTCAAATCCCTGCAGGGGAGTCCCAACTTAGCCCATGACAAGCTCTCACGGTCAACGAAGGATATACCTTCTCCCGAGACATTCCGATCAGACTCGGTATCCCGGTTCTACAAGACAACTTCAAAAAGTTAAAACAAATCCAGCAACACCGCCCGAATATGCCGACAAATCCCGATAGGAGCTGCACATATCTCGTTCTCAGGGCACACTCAGATGAGCGCTCCATACAACTAAAACCAAACCTCGAGTTTCCCGAGGGGGCGCTGCACAGGGCTCTAGTTTGGACCAACACTCAGAGGAGCACTGGCCCGGGGGGGCTAAAATAATGATGACCCTTGAGTCTGCAGAACCCAAGGGAAAGAAAAGGCTAGGTGGCGAATGGTAAAACCAATGTTGGGCATTGCTGGAAGAGTTTTATTCAAGGCGAACTGTCAAGGGGTTCCCATTATAGCCCAACCGCGTAAGGAACGCAAAATCCGGGAACATAACACCGATACGATGGAAGCTAGGGCGGCAAGAGTGGAACAAAACACCAGGCATAAGGCCGAGCCTTCCACCCTTTACCAAGTATATAGATGCATTAGTTAAATAAGAGATATTGTGATATCCCAACAAGTAAACATGTTCCAACAAGGAACAACATCTCCATGTTCCAACAAGGAACAAACTTCAATCTTCACCTGCAACTAACAATGCTATAAGAGGGGCTGAGCAAAGCGGTAACATAGCCAAACAACGGTTTGCTAGAACAAGGTGGGTTAGAGGCTTGGTTCAACAATATGGGAGGCATGATAAGCAAGTGGTAGGTATCGTAGCATAGGCATAGCAAAAGAGCGAGCAACTAAGCAAGCAAAGATAGAAGTAATTTCGAGGGTATGGTCATCTTGCCTGAAATCCCGCAAGGAAGAAGAATGAGTCCATGAAGAAGACAAACGGACGTAGACGAACGAGTCCTCACAAACGCGACGTTATCGGAACCAACCCGAAGAAGCAACACCGGAAAGAAGCACACAACATAGTAAAGAACCAAGCATAACATGGCATGATGCACAACCAAGTATGATGCATGTCCGGTTTAATGAAGCATGGCATGGCAAAGTGCACAAGAAATCCTACAAATTAAGTGGAGCTCAATATGCAACTCCGTTGCATATTGACGAAACACCACGTGACTTATTTAGTTCTCTCTCATTTATGTACCCAACAAGATTAAATGTTGATTAACATGGCAAGAGGTGAAGCATATGAAAAACTACCTATCTAGGCAAGTTTAAATGAGGCCGGAATAACAAACAACAAGTCCGGAAACTCCTCATGTGCATGTTTAAAGGTTTGGTACTGTTCTGCCCTAAACACAATTTTAGAGTTGTTAAACATGCAAAGTGATGGCACCAAGTTAAACTATGCATTTTTCTACCCCATTTACATATAAAGTTTATTAACAATGGAGCTACGGTTATTTAGTTATGAATTAAAGCATTTTAGCATGTTATTTAAGCAAAGTAAAGTAAACACCATTTTAAACATTTTAAACTTGGATGAAAATGACATATTATGAAACTAGACAAAATTCTAAGAAAGTTTCATATATAACTTATTTTAATCCGATGCACGGTAAATTAGATATTAAATGCATGAACTCTAGGGACTTTTCTGCAAAACTGGCACTCTCTGGAAAAAGCAAAAATCGCAGCATCAGGAAAAAAATACAACAGGCTGAAACTCGAGCGGACTGGGCTGTGGCACACATTGGCCTGCGAGGCCTGGCTGGGCCAAAAACGGGGAAAGGCAGGCCCGCTCCTGGCTGCGCGAGGCGCTGGTCAGCGGAGCAGCGACCTAGCGCGGGGTGGTCGCGGTCAAAACCTGAGGCGCATGTTCGTCCTCCTGCTCGAAGCAGGGGAAGTCGGGGCGAAGCAGGGACTTGGCAGGCGGCGCAGGTGGTCTCCTGTGGGGCGGCGCGGCCTCCTAGAGGCGGGGACGAGGCCGAAGACACTGGGTCGCGTCGGATCTGTTGAAGACAGCTACGAACAGAGCAGCGCGGCGGCGGAAGCTGCAGGGCCATGGCGGGGGAGAAATTCAGTTAAGAGGCTGAGAGATTAGAGAAAGAGAGGACAGGAGGGAGAGCTGGAGGAGGTGAGGCGACCTGGCCGGCGCGGGTGCTCGCGGAGTTCATATGACAGAGCAGGTCGACGGCGGTGGCAAGATGGGCAGGGGCGGCGGACTTGGACGGCGGCTTCAGGCGACGCAGGGCGGCAGAGTTCAATTCCTGCAGAGACATGGGAGAGAGAGGGAGCACACTGTGAGAGAGAGGCAAGGGAGGAAGAAGAATGAGGGAAGGAGGCAAGTCAAGGCGCTGGAACTGTGGCCGCTGGCGGCGACGCTTGCAGGGAGGTCCGGCGACTTGGGGAAAGGATTCGGGCGGTGAGGAGCTCCTTGCAGCATGGGATCTCGCCTCCTGGTGGATTGCACGGGCTGCAGGAGGGAGTCACGGGGTTGCGAGGCCGAGGTAGGGGTGCTCGGGCAGAGGAGCAGATCGAATTTTGGATCGGGGCGGATGAGGCTGGTGATTTATTGGCTCGGTGGGTATTGGGGGATCCCGAGGTGGGATTTGAGTGTGGCGGCGACGACGGGGACATATGCCCTAGATTTTAGGGTTTGGGTCTAAAGATGGGCTATGGGACTATATATATACGAAAAGGGGATGATCTGGATCCTTCGATCGCGATCAGGCGGTCCGGAATAAATGGGCTAGGGAGTTCAAAAAGAAAAACGGAGATGTTTTGTAGACGTTTGGGGATGATCCGGACACAACGGTAACGACTGTCCGGGTCGGGTCCGGGACGGCTCTCGGACGCGCGCGGGAGGAGGTCCGATGCACTGTGCAAAGAGGGGTAGGCATGGGCCTAGGTGGACTGTGGAGAACGGGTTGGTCTGAGAGAAGAGGGGAGAGATGCAGCCCGGCACGATTTCCGAAGACCGAAAACGTCTGACGTTAGACCGGCTACTATTGCCGCTATAGTTTAACGGTTGGGCTATCAAACGAACTCCGAATGTGATGAAACTTGATAGGCGGTCTATCTACACTATAATAAGACCACACGTCAACTCTCATCCCATTCTGAGAACATTTTCCGGCCACTTATAAAATACTATTTCGGACATGCCGCGGGCGCGTGCAAGTGTAGTTGGGCTCAGAACGGACAACAGAGAGAACTCGGAGAACCCGGACGAATGCAAGTTTCGAAAACATGATGATGCAATGCACATGATGACATGACAAGATGCGACACGCTAGCAAAAGACAAGGCAACAATAGCGAAAAACTGGAGGACACCTGGCGCATCGGATTCGGGGCGTCACAACACTCCACCACTACGAGAGGATCTCGTCCCGAGATCTAGAATGGCATCGGAGGGAAAAATGGAAGAGAAAGAGAAGAGGTAAAACTAAGTTGCTTCTTTGACAAACGAGTGAGACCAAAGAACCTTGAAAAGGTTAAGCCATTTCGAGAAAAGAATACAACAGAGATGAACGAAGTTGAAAGCACTCTGTTAGGAAGAGGAACGAGGAAGAACAAAGTTGAAAGCACTCCGGTAGGGAAGAGTAATAAGGAAGAACAAATTCGGATAGCACTCCGGTTGAAAAGAGATGCAAGGCTTGATAAGGCGAAAAGAACTTGAACAAAGGGGCACAATACTCTGGTTAAAACAAGATAGGGAAGGAATAAGAATGATATAATTTGGACAGCACTCCGCCTGTAAATGGAAGGAATTGAACTTGACAAGATGAGAGGATACTTGAAAAGAGGACACAACACTCAGGTTAAAAAGGATAAGCACGAAAAGAACATGATCCTGATAAAACAAGAAGAAGGTTTGAAGAGAGCAGCATCACAATACCTTCGGAAGAAATGAGATAATGGAAAGGAATGAATGGAGGAGAAAAACAATATCTTCTATCTCGAATGAGATTGAAGCATCTTTAGGAGAAGGGTCGAAATTAGTTGTTCGAAAACCAACAACGAAAAGAGTAAACTTGTAGTGGGCTTATGGAGAACATCTCAAAACTATGAGGTGAAATTCTGCCACTAACGAAAACGATAGATTGGCTTGATATCAAGAAGGAGACGAGAAACTTATTCACCGGAAGGATAAAAGAAGAACTTGGGTCATTTATAAACACCATAGATAGCAACAATCCTTAGGGAAGGCTTTAGGTGAAATATAACCCAAGATAACTCCAATGACGAGATTGATGTATTTAAAGTATCTCATTCTTAACAACATGTGAATCATGGAACATGAACTCAGATTATCAAGAATGACATAATACCACCTCCAATGATAAGGTAGAAAGAAAAGCACTCCGGATTGCAAGATGAACAAACTTGAGCTGCTTTGAAAAGAATCTTGATGAACACTTCGAGAAGGAATTAATTCTTCGATGAACCAACATGTAGAGCCTCCATGAAGAACTCCGGTAATAAAAGAATGATCAGACGAAAAGAAAGAGGAGTTGAAAACTCAACGTGAAGCCTTGCGATGATTATATGGATCTTCACGACAATATAATTAAGAGCGCTTGGAACTCCAAAAAAGAAAGATGAGCAAAAGAAACCAAGAATTTTTCGATGAACCTCCGGAATAAAGAATTGAATTTACTTGATGAAACAAGAATAAGAATTACATTATGCTTATCCTTCACCAATTCAAATTGATGACAACCAATGGAATTGGCATACTACTTATTCTCGTAGAAAGGATTAAGATAGATAATGCACAAACTTGAAGAGGCCTTCGATGAACCACCGGTAGGATTGGAAACAATGAATGAATTGATATGATAAGAAAGAACAAAAAAATCTTGAACGAACCACCGTAAGCGTTGAAAATAAACGAAGAGAAGATAAAGAAACACCGGGAAGAATTATAAATTGAACGAAGATGCTTGAGAGGATTTAGATACATGAGAACAAAGAGATCACGAGCCAATTAAAGATCACTTGAACGAAGCACCTGTAAAATTGGAGAATGATAGCTGAAAGCTGAGAATGAATAATCCCGAAATGATGGCCTTCAGAGAATCAAACTGAAAAGACTCCTGAATTACTCCGGATGGGTGAGAAAAAATTCTGACAATCGAAAACAATTATGAGAGGATGGCAACAATCTCGAATGACGAATCATGAAGAGAATGGAGCAAGGTTGAAAGAAGAATCTTCTTCGGTCTTCCAAACTTAGAATGACGACAAGAAATACCATCATGACGACGAGAAATACCATGGGGAAAAACAAAGGCAAATTTGAGATGGATGAAACAAACAACATTGAGAAAACTTGAGATTGGATCTTGCAAACGTTGAAATGATCGGATCCACTAGGAGAGAAGCACACCGGTTGACAAGAACTTGAAATGACAAACTCGATGATCGAGAAGGATTAGTATTCACATCGGAGTATGAGAACAACATTAGAGAAGGTATGGAATCGACATTTGACTTTGAAGCAACTCGAATACCACAACTCAAAACAAAACAAAGGGTTGTCTTGCGAAATTAGCCGGAACAAACATATGATAGAGATTTCGTCTGAAGTTTTCGTGGTGGGGCCTACACGGGCTCGATCGTACAACACCATCATGTACAAGGCAGTGCACATGACATACGAAGCGCCCCCGAGTCGGCATAGCCAAGGACTCTTTAAGACACAATGAGACCACTGTAAAACCAACCATGAATAGGCGGACCACTAGACGTCGAACCCCAATTTCGTATCATACATCTGTCGGAAAGATATCCTAAGAGCTACTTGAATTCCCACTTATAAACTCCCGAAATTTTCCGGTTATGCAATCAGGTGTTGGGGATACAGGTGAAGCATAATATCTCACCCAAAACTAGCAAATCCTACATCCAGCTGTATCCATCCTTCAACACATAACCAAGAAACCTTCGGAAATCATCTACCTCAACCTTCGAAAAGCATCAGTTATACGAGTTATGGCAATACTCCCGAACTCCCGCCCCAATACTCGGTGGCGTCGAGGTTATCTCACCAGCAACTGCATAAAAGAGATTTTCGATGCCGGTGAAACTAAACTCAGGTATTCCAGAACTGCAACGATAAAATTGTGACGACAACACCTCGGAGCTCAACTCCCCGGGACACTGCCACAACCCCTAAATGATAGGAGGCACCAAGAACAATGTTCTCGTCACAAATCCATCGGAACGATTCTAAGATACCCGCGTGATCCTAATTTTTTTTAGTGAAATTTGAGAAGAGAAGAGTCAAAACTCTACGTCAGGATGCATTACCAGAGCGATGAAGGGACTGGGGAGTAAAAAGAATTCCAAAACTCTCCGATATATAATTCCTAAAAGACTCAAAACATTTTTCTAGACTCAACATGGGCAGCTAATTCGATCAAGCAGTGGGGCTCCTAAGGTCAGGGAAGGCTCTGATTACCAACTTGTAATGCCCTCGATGCGGCTATATCTCCCACGTGTCGAAGCACGACTTAGAGGCATAACCGCATTAAAAGCAATGTCGCAAGTGAGGTAATCTTCGCACAACCCATGTAATACATAAGGGAAAGAGATACATAGTTGGCTTACAATCGCCACTTCACACAATTACATGAATAAAGCATTACAACATCCAAACACAATCAAGGTCCGACTACGAAACAAAAATAAAAGAAGAACCCCAAAAGTGACAAGGTCCCCCGATCGACCCCAACTGGGCTCCACTACTGATCAACTAGAACGGAACAACACAAAGGACAAGATCTTCAACGAGCTCCTCCTTGAGCTTGGTTGCGTCATCTGCACGGACTCATCGGCACCTGCAAGCTGGTTTTGGAAGTATCTGTGAGTCACGGGGACTCAGCAATCTCGCACCCTCGCGATCAAGACTATTTAAGCTTATGGGTAAGTGAAAGCACAAGTGCTCCCTAGGTGGTTTTGGTAATTGATGACAACATATCTCTTGTTGGACTAATGTTTCTATCTAGTATGTTTCAGATAAGTTCAACAATGGAGTGGCATGGACTAAAGGTTGTGGGAACTCCTTCAAGATGCTAAGGACAAAGGATTGGCTAAAGCTTAAAGCTCAAGACTCTTCATTTTACATTTTAGTGATCCAAGATCACATTGAGTCCATAGGAAAAGCCAATACTATCAAGGAGGGATGAGGTGTTGCTTAATGAGCCTTTTGCTTCATGTGCTTAGTGATATGCTCCAAAACCCTCAACTACTTTCCCATATCCACATATGACCTAAACCCTAAGCCAAACTCGGTCCTACCGATTCTTTCTATCCGGCGCCACCGAGTTTCACTTGTCATAAGCCACTTCCAAACCCTAGCAATTCGGTTCTACCGATAGGGATCTCGGTCTCACCGAGATGGGATTGCAAACTCTCTGTTTCCCTTTCGTAACTTTTCGGTCTCACCGAAAGAGCGAATCGGTCCCACCGAGATTGCAATGTAAACTCTTTGTTTCCCTTTTGTAACTTTTCGGTCTCACCGAAAGAGCAAATCGGTCCCACCGAGTTTGCCTGGCCAACTCTCTGGTTAGCTTATTACCAAACACGGTCTCACCGAGTTTGTGTAATCGGTCTCACCGAGATTACGTTATGCCCAAACCCTAACCATATCGGTCCTACCGAGTTGCATGCCAGTCCCACCGAAAATCTCTAACGGTCACTAGGTTTACCTTTTCGGTCCGACCGAGTTTGTTGATTCGGTCCCACCGAGATTGGAAAATTGTGTGTAACGGTTGGATTTTGTGTGGAGGCTATATATACCCCTCCACCTCCTCTTCATTCGTAGAGAGAGCCATCAGACTAAGCCTACACTTCCAGCATCCTATTTCTGAGAGAGAACTACCTACTCATGTGTTGAGGCCAAGATATTCCATTCCTACCATATGAATCTTGATCTCTAGCTTTCCCCGAGTTGCTTTCCACTCAAACCTTCTTTCCACCAGATCCAAATCCTATGAGAGAGAGTTGAGTGTTGGGGAGACTATCATTTGAAGCACAAGAGCAAGGAGTTCATTACCTACACACCATTTGTTACTTCTTGGAGAGTGGTGTCTCCTAGATTGGCTAGGTGTTACTTGGGAGCCTCCGACAAGATTGTGGAGTTGAACCAAGGAGTTTGTAAGGGCAAGGAGATCGCCTACTTCGTGAAGATCTACCGCTAGTGAGGCAAGTCCTTCGTGGACGATGGCCATGGTTGGATAGACAAGGTTGCTTCTTCGTGGACCCTTCGTGGGTGGTTGCTTCTTCGTGGACCCTTCGTGGGTGGAGCCCTCCGTGGACTCGCGCAACCATTACCCTTCGTGGGTGGAGCCCTCCGTGGACTCGCGCGACCGTTACCCTTCGTGGGTTGAAGTCTCCATCAACATGGATGTAGGATAGCACCACCTATCCGAACCACGGGAAAAACATCCGTGTCTCCAATTGCGTTTGAATTCTCCAAACCCTTCCCCTTACATTCTTGCAAGTTGCATGCTTTACATTCCGCTGCTCATATAGTCTTTGCATGCTTGCTTGATATGTATTGTGTATGTTGAAATTGTGCCTAAAACTCCACTCAAACCAAAAAGGCCTAAAAATTGCAACTTTAGCACTAAGTGTCTAATCACCCCCCCCCCCTCTAGACACATCTACTTCTAGATCCTACAGTAAGGTAAAGGTATGAGGTGAGCTGCAGCAAGCGACTAGCCTATATGGTGGCTAACATACGCAAATGAGAGCGAGAAGAGAAGGCAAAGCACGATCGAGAAACTATGATCAAGAAGTGATCCTAGAACAACCTACGTCAAGCATAACTCCATCATCGTGTTCACTTCCCGGACTCCGCCGAGAAGAGACCATCACGGTTACACACACGGTTGATGTATTTTAATTAAGGTCAACTTCAGGTTTTCTACAACCGGACATTAAAAAATTCCCATCTGCCCATAACCGCGGGCACGACTTTCGAAAGTTCAAATCCCTGCAGGGGAGTCCCAACTTAGCCCATGACAAGCTCTCATGGTCAACGAAGGATATACCTTCTCCGGAGACATTCCGATCAGACTCGGTTTCCCGGTTCTACAAGACAACTTTGACAAGTTAAAACAAATCCAGCAACACCGCCCGAATGTGCCGACTAATTCCGATAGGACCTGCACATATCTCGTTCTCAGGGCACACTCAGATGAGCGCTCCATAAAACTAAAACCAAACCTCGAGTTTCCCCGAGGGGGCGCTGCACAGGACTCTAGTTTGGACCAACACTCAGAGGAGCACTGGCCCGGGGGGGTTAAAATAATGATGACCCTTGAGTCTGCAGAACCCAAGGGAAAGAAAAGGCTAGGTGGCGAATGGTAAAACCAATGTTGGGCATTGCTAGAAGAGTTTTATTCAAGGCGAACTGTCAAGGGGTTCCCATTATAGCCCAACCACGTAAGGAACGCAAAATCCGGGAACATAACACCGATATGACGGAAGCTAGGGCAGCAAGAGTGGAACAAAACACCAGGCATAAGGCTGAGCCTTCCACCCTTTACCAAGTATATAGATGCATTAATTAAATAAGAGATATTGTGATATCCCAACAAGTAAACATGTTCCAACAAGGAACAACATCTCCATGTTCCCACAAGGAAAAAACTTCAATCTTCACCTGCAACTAACAACGCTATAAGAGGGGCTGAGCAAAGCGGTAACATAGCCAAACAACGGTTTGCTAGGACAAGGTGGGTTAGAGGCTTGGTTCAACAATATGGGAGGCATGATAAGCAAGTGGTAGGTATCATAGCATTCATACCAAAAGAGCGAGCAATTAAGCAAGCAAAGATAGAAGTGATTTCGAGGGTATGGTCATCTTGCCTGAAATCCCGCAAGGAAGAAGAACGAGTCCATGAAGAAGACAAACGGACGTAGACGAACGGGTCCTCACAAACGCGACGTTATCGGAACCAACCCGAAGAAGCAACACCGGAAAGAAGCACACAACATAGTAAACAACCAAGCATAACATGGCATGATGCACAACCAAGTATGATGCATGTCCGGTTTAATGAAGCATGGCATGGCAAAGTGCACAAGAAATCCTACAAATTAAGTGGAGCTCAATATGCAACTCCGTTGCATATTAACGAAACACCACGTGACTTATTTAGTTCTCTCTCATTTATGTACCCAACAAGATTAAATGTTGATTAACATGGCAAGAGGTGAAGCATATGAAAAACTACCTATCTAGGCAAGTTTAAATGAGGCCGGAACAACAAACAACAAGTCCGGAAACTCCTCATGTGCATGTTTAAAGGTTTGGTACTGTTCTGCCCTAAACACAATTTTAGAGTTGTTAAACATGCAAAGTGATGGCACCAAGTTAAACTATGCATTTTTCTACCCCATTTACATATAAAGTTTATTAACAATGGAGCTACGGTTATTTAGTTATGAATTAAAGCATTTTAGCATGTTATTTAAGCAAAATAAAGCAAACACCATTTTAAACATTTTAAACTTGGATGAAAATGACATATTATGAAACTAGACAAAATTCTAAGAAAGTTTCATATATAACTTATTTTAATCTGATGCACGGTAAATTAGATATTAAATGCATGAACTCTAGGGACTTTTCTGCAAAACTGGCACTCTCTGGAAAAAGGAAAAATCGCAGCATCAGGAAAAAAATACAACAGGCTGAAACTCGAGCGGACTGGGCTGTGGCACACATTGGCCTGCGAGGCCTGGCTGGGCCAAAAACGGGGAAAGGCAGGCCGGCTCCTGGCTGCGCGAGGCGCTGGTTAGCGGAGCAGCGACCTAGCGCAGGGTGGTCGCGGTCAACACCTGAGGCGCATGTTCGTCCTCCTGCTCGAAGCAGGGGAAGTCGGGGCGAAGCAGGGACTTGGCAGGCGGCGCAGGTGGTCTCCTGTGGGGCGGCGCGGCCTCCTAGAGGCGGGGACGAGGCCGAAGACACTGGGTCGCGTCGGATCTGTTGAAGACAGCTACGAACATAGCAGCGCGGAGGCGGAAGCTGCAGGGCCATGGCGGGGGAGAAATTCAGTTAAGAGGCTGAGAGATTAGAGAAAGAGAGGACAGGAGGGAGAGCTGGACGAGGTGAGGCGACCTGGCCGGCGCAGGTGCTCGCGGAGTTCATATGACAGAGCAGGTCGATGGCGGTGGCAACATGGCAGGGGGCGGTGGACTTGGACGGCGGCTTTAGGCGACGCAGGGCGGCAGAGTTCAATTCCTGCAGAGACATGGGAGAGAGAGGGAGCACGCTGTGTGAGAGAGGCAAGGGAGGAACAAGAACGAGGGAAGGAGGCAAGGCAAGGCGCTGGAACTGTGGCCGCTGGCGGCGATGCTTGCAGGGAGGTTCGGCGACCTGGGGAAAGGATCCGGGCAGTGAGGAGCTCCTTGCAGCATGGGATCCCGCCTCCTGGTGGCTTGCACGGGCTGCAGGAGGGAGTCGCAGGGTCGCGAGGCCGAGGCAGGGGTGCTCGGGCAGAGGAGCAGATCGAATTTTGGATCGGGGCGGATGAGGCTGGTGATTGATTGGCTCGGTGGGTATTGGGGGATCCCGAGGTGGGATTTGAGTGTGGCGGCGGCGGCGGGGACATATGCCCTAGATTTTAGGGTTTGGTTCTAAAGATGGGCTATGGGACTATATATATATATACGAAAAGGGGGATGATCTTGATCCTTCGATCGCGATCGGGCGGTCCAGAATAAATGGGCTAGGGAGTCCAAAAAGAAAAACGGAGATGTTTTGTAGACGTCTGGGGATGATCCGGACACAATGGTAACGACTGTCCGGGTCGGGTCCGGGACGGCTCTCGGACGCGCGCGGGAGGAGGTCCGATGCACTGTGCAAAGAGGGGTAGGCATGGGCCTAGGTGGACTATGGAGAATGGGTTGGTCTGAGAGAAGAGGGGAGAGATGCAGCCCGGCACGATTTCCGGAGACCGAAAACGTCCGACGTTAGACCGGCTACTATTGCCGCTATAGTTTAACGGTTGGGCTATCAAACGAACTCCGAATGCGATGAAACTTGACAGGCGGTCTATCTACACTATAATAAGACCACACGTCAACTCTCATCACATTCCGAGAACATTTTCCAGCCACTTATAAAATACTATTTCGGACATGCCGCGGGCGCGTGCAAGTGTAGTTGGGCTCAGAACGGACAACGGAGAGAACTCGGAGAACCCGGACGAATGCAAGTTTTGAAAACATGATGATGCAATGCACATGATGACATGACAAGATGCGACACGCTAGCAAAATACAAGGCAACAACAGCGAAAAACTGGAGGACACCTGGCGCATCGGACTCGGGGCGTCACACCGCAAAACAGAGGAAACGGACTTGTGTTGGAGCGCTACGGTCGAAACGGGGGTCATGTTCATCGGGAGGGGTGTGGCGTACCGCAATACAAGACTCCACGGGATATTGTTCATCTCCACCGTCGACCCCTGCTACCTCTTGAGCACTGTGTTGGTTTTCCCTTGAAGAGGAAAGGGTGTTGCAGTAAAGTAGCATAAGTATTTCCCTCAGTTTTTGAGAATCAAGGCATCAATCCATTAGGAGATCATGCTCGAGTCCAACGCACCTACACAAACAAATAAGAACCTCGCAACCAATGCGATAAAGGGGTTGTCAATCCATTCATGGTCACTTACGAGAGTGAGATCTGATAGATATGATAATATAATATTTTTGGTATTTTTATGATAATGAGAAATAAAGATGCAAAGTAAAATAAACGGAAATTGAAATAGCTAAGTGTTGGAAGAATGATATGATGGAAGATAGACCCGGGGGCCATAGGTTTCACTAGTGGCTTCTCTCAACAGCATAAGTATTACGGTGGGTAAACGAATTACTGTCGAGCAATTAATAGAATTGAGCATACTTATGAGAATATCTAGGTATGATCATGTATATAGGCATCATGTCCGTGACAAGTAGACCAAAACGATTCTGCATCTACTACTATTACTCCACACATCAACCGCTATCCAGCATGCATCTAGAGTATTAAGTTCATAAGAACAGAGTAATGCTTTAAGTAAGATGACATGATGTAGAGGGATAAACTCATGCAATATGATATAAACCCCATCTTTTTATCCTCGATGGCAACAATACAATACGTGCCTTGCTGCCCCTGCTGTCACTGGGAAAGGACACTGCAAGATTGAACCCAAAGCTAAGCACTTCTCCCATTGCAAGAAAGATCAATCTAGTAGGCCAAACCAAACTGATAATTCGAAGAGACATGCAAAGATAACCAATCATACATAAAAGAATTCAGAGGAGATTCAAATATTGTTCATAGATAAACCTGATCATAAACCCACAATTCATTGGATCTCGACAAACACACTGCAAAAGAAGATTACATCGAATAGATCTCCAAGAAGATCGAGGAGAACTTTGTATTGAGATCCAAAGAGAGAGAAGAAGTCATCTAGCTAATAACTATGGACCCGAAGGTCTAAGGTAAACTACTCACACATCATCGGAGAGGCTATGGTGTTGATGTAGAAGCCCTCCATGATCAATGCCCCCTCTGGCGGAGCACCGGAAAAGGCCCCAAGATGGGATCTCACGGGTACAAAAGGTTGCGGCGGTGGAAATAGGGTTTTGGCTCCGTATCTAATGTTTCCAGGGTAGATTGGTATATATAGGAGGAAGAAGTACGTCGGTGGAGCAACAAGGGGCCCACGAGGGTGGAGGGCGCACGTGGGGGAGGTGGGCGCGCCCCCTGCCTCGTGTCTTCCTCGTTGATTGCTTTACGTAGACTCCAAGTCCTCTGGATCATGTTTGTTTCGAAAATCACGTTCCCGAAGGTTTCATTCCGTTTGGACTCCGTTTGATATCCTTTTCTTTCGAAACACTGAAATAGGCAAAAAAACAGCAATTTGGGTTGGGCCTCCGGTTAATAGGTTAGTCCCAAAAGTAATATAAAAGTGTATAATAAAGCCCATTAAACATCCAAAACAGAATATAATATAGCATGGAACAATAAAAAATTATAGATACGTTGGAGACGTATCAAGCATCCCCAAGCTTAATTCCTGCTCGTCCTCGAGTAGGTATATGATAAAAATAGAATTTTTGATGTGGAATGCTACTCAGCATAATTTTCCATGTAATTCTCTTATTTGTGGTATGAATATTCAGATCCGAAATATTCAAGACAAAATTTTAATATTGACATAAAAATAATAATACTTCAAGCATACTAACTAAGCAATTATGTCTTCTCAAAATAACCTGGCCAAAGAAAGTTATCCCTACAAAATCATATAGTCTGGCTATGCTCTATCTTCATCACACAAAATATTTAAATCATGCACAACCCCGATGACAAGCCAAGCAATTGTTTCATACTTTTGATGTTCTCAAACTTGTTCAATCTTCATGCAATACATGAGCGTGAGCCATGGACATAGCACTATATGTGGAATAGAATGGTGGTTGTAGAGAAGACAAAAAAGGAGAAGATAGTCTCACATCAACTAGGTGTATCAACGGGCTATGGAGATGCCCATCAATAGATATCAATGTGAGTGAGTAGGGATTGCCATGCAACGGATGCACTAGAGCTATAAGTATATGAAAGCTCAACAAAAGAAACTAAGTGGGTGTCCATCCAACTCGCTTGCTCATGAAGACCTAGGGCATTTTGGGGAAGCCCATTGATGTCTACTACACAACCTTCTTCTTGTAGATGTTGTTGGGCCTCCAAGTGCAGAGATTTGTAGGACAGTAGCAAATTTCCCTCAAGTGGATGACCTAAGGTTTATCAATCTGTAGGAGGCGTAGGATGAAGATGGTCTCTCTCAAGCAACCCTGCAACCAAATAACAAAGAGTCTCTTGTGTCCCCAACACACCCAATACAATGGTAAATTGTATAGGTGCACTAGTTCGGCGAAGAGATGGTGATACAAGTGCAATATGGATAGTAGATAATAGTATTTGTAATCTGAAATTATAAAAACAGCAAGGTAACAAGTGATAAAAGTGAGCGTAAACGGTATTGCGATGCTAGGAAACAAGGCCTAGGGTTCATACTTTCACTAGTGTAAGTCCTCTCAACAATACTAACATAATTGGATCATAAAACTATCCCTCAACATGCAACAAAGAGTCACTCCAAAGTCACTAATAGCGGAGAACGAACGAATAGATTATGGTAGGGTACGAAACCACCACAAAGTTATTATTTCCAATCAATCCGTTGGGCTATTCCTATAAGTGTCACAAACATCCCTAGAGTTCGTACTAGAATAACACCTTAAGATACAAATCAACCAAAACCCTAATGTCACCTAGATACTCCACTGTCACCTGAAGTATCCGTGGGTATGATTATACGATATGCATCACACAATCTCAGATTCATCTATTCAACCAACACAAAGGACCTCAAAGAGTGCCCCAAGTTCCTACCGGAGAATCACGACGAAAACATGTGCCAACCCCTATGCATAGGTTCATGGGCGGAACCCGCAAGTTGATCACCAAAGCATACATCAAGTGAATCACGTGATATCCCGTTGTCACCACAGATATCCACGGCAAGACATACATCAAGTGTTCTCAAATCTTTAAAGACTCAATCCGATAAGATAACTCCAAAGGGGAAACTCAATTAATTACAAGAGAGTAGATGGGGAGGAGAAACATAAGATCCAGCTATAATAGCAAAGCTCGCGATACATCAAGATCGTATCACCTCAAGAACACAAGAGAGAGAGAGAGAGAGAGAGAGAGAGAGAGAGAGATCAAACACATAGCTACTGGTACATACCCTCAGCCCCGAGGGTGAACTACTCCATCCTCGTCATGGAGAGCACCAGGATGATGAAGATGGCCACCGGAGAGGGATTGCCCCCTCCGGCAGGGTGCCGGAACGGGTCTAGATTGGTTTTCGGTGGCTACGGAGGCTTCTGGCGGCGGAACTCCCGATCTAATCTCCGTTCTGGAAGTTTTCCGATAAGTAGGTATATATGGGTACAAGAGGTACGTCGACAGACCGAAGGGGGGCGCGAGGCAGGGGGGCGTGCCCCCTACCCTCGTGAGCTCCTCCTTCATCTTCTGACGTAGGGTCCAAGTCTATCCGGTAGGTTTCCTTCCAAAAATAACTTCTCCAGTTGATTTCGTTCCGTTTCGACTCCGTTTGATATTCCTTTTCTTCGAAACACTGAAATGGGCATAAAACAGCAAATCTGTGTTGGGCCTCTGATTAATAGGTTAGTCCCAAAAGTAATATAAAAGTGGAAAATAAAGCCCAATGTTGCCCAAAACAGTAGATAATATAGCATGGAGCAATCAAAAATTATAGATACATTGGAGACGTATCAGCATCCCCAAGCTTAATTCTTGCTCGTCCTCGAGTAGGTAAATGATAAAAATAGAATTTTTGATGCGGAGTGCTACTTGGCATAATTTCAATGTGATTCTTCTTAATTGTGGCAAGAATATTCAGATCCATAAGATTCAAGACAAAAGTTTAATATTGACATAAAAATAATAATACTTCAAGCATACTAACTAAGCAATTATGTTTTCTCAAAATAACATGGCCAAAGAAAGATATCCCTACAAAATCATATAGTCTTGCTATACTCTATCTTCACCACACAAAATATTTAAATCATGCACAACCCCGATGACAAGCCAAGCAATTGTTTCATACTTTTGATGTTCTCAAACTTTTTAAATCTTCACGCAATACATGAGCATGAGCCATGGATATAGCACTATAGGTGGAATAGAGTGGTGGTTGTGGAGAAGACAAAAAGGGAGAAGATAGTCTCACATCAACTAGGCGTATCAACGGGCTATGGAGATGCCCATCAATAGATATCAATGTGAGTGAGTAGGGATTGCCATGCAACGGATGCACTAGAGCTATAAATGTATGAAAGCTCAACAAAAGAAACTAGTGGGTGTGCATCCAACTCGCTTGCTCACGAAGACCTAGGGCATTTTGAGGAAGCCCATCAGTGGAATATACAAGCGAAGTTCTATAATGAAAGATTCCCACTAGTATATGAAAGTGACAACATAGGAGACTCTCTATCATGAAGATCATGGTGCTACTTTGAAGCACAAGTGTGGTAAAAGAATAGTAGCATTGTCCCTTCTCTCTTTTTCTCTCATTTTTTTATTTTTTTATTTGGGCCTTTTCTCTTTTTATGGCCTCTTTTCTTTCTTTTGGGCTTCTTTGGCCTCTTTTTTTATTTGGGCTTCTTTGGCCTCTTTTATTTACTTTCGTCCGGAGTCTCATCCTGACTTGTGGGGGAATCATGGTCTCCATCATCCTTTCCTCACTGGGACAATGCTCTAATAATGATGATTGAGGGAGTCCTGGATTAGGGGGTCTCCGGACAGCCGGACTATCTCCATTGGCCGGACTGTTAGACTATGAAGATACAAGATTGAAGACTTCGTATCGTGTCTGGATGGGACTCTACTTGGCGTGGAAGGCAAGCTAGGCAATACGGATATGGATATCTCCTCCTTTGTAACCGACCTTGTGTAACCCTAACCCTCTCCGGTGTCTATATAAACCGAAGGGTTTTTAGTCCGTAGGACAACAACCATAACATACAATCATACCATAGGCTAGCTTCTAGGGTTTAGCCTCTCTGGTCTCGTGGTAGATCTACTCTTGTACTACCCATATCATCAATATTAATCAAGCAGGACGTAGGGTTTTACCTCCATCAAGAGGGCCCGAACCTGGGTAAAACATCGTGTCCCCTGCCTCCTGTTACCATCCGGCCTAGACGCACAGTTCAGGACCCCCTACTCGAGATCCGCCGATTTTGACACCGACATTGGTGCTTTCATTGAGAGTTCCTATGTGTCATCGCTGTTAGGCTTGATGGCTCCTACTATCATCGATAGCGATGCGGTCTAGGGTGAGACTTTTCTCCCCGGACAGATCTTCGTATTCGGCGGCTTTGCACTGTGGGCTAATTCACTTGGCCATCTGGAGCAGATTGAAAGCTACGCCCCTGGCCATCAGGTCAGATTTGGAAGTTTGAACTACACGGCCGACATCCGCGGAGACTCGATCTTCAACGGATTCGAGCCACAGCCGGGCGCGCCGCACTGTCGCGAAGGGTATGACCTAGCTCTGCCGCCGAACAGTACCCCGGAGGCCGCGCCCGCATCAGCTCCGACCCTTAGCTCGGAGCCAACTGCGCCAATCGAGGACGGGTGGTTAGACACCGCCTCAGGGGCTGCAGTCTCAATGGTGATCGAGCCAAACACCAGCATAATCCTCTGCGCAGCCCGTGACTCCAAGGTGCCGGACTCTTTTTCTGACTCCGAACCACCCGCGCCCCTGCCAATCGAATCCGGTTGGGCGCCGATCATGGAATTCATCGTCGCGGATATCTTTCAACACTCGCCCTTCAGCGACATTCTGAATTCACTAAGGTCTCTTTCTTTATCAGGAGAGCCCTGGCCGGATTATGGCCAACAGGATTGGGATGCGGACGACGAAGAAATTCGACGCCCACCCACCACCCACTTAATAGCCACTATCGATGACTCAACCGACATGCTTGACTTCGACTCCGAAAACATCGACGGTATGGACGACGATGCGGGAGGCTAAGAGGAACCACCGCCCACAGGGCGCTGGACGCCCACTTCATCATATGACGTATACATGGTGGACACACCAAAAGAAGACGACGACGAGGAACGGAAGGACGCACCGAAGGCTTGTTCCCTTGAGAAGCAGTCAAAGCGGCGGCATAAGCGCCGCCCCAAATCCCGCCTCGGCCGAAATAACAATCATACAGACCCAACGTTGGAGCAGGGCGAACCACTGCCGGACCACGGCAATACGGAGAATCAAACCGAACAAACCAATTCTATCAAAGATAATAGTCTGGACGACATAACGCCGGACAGGCACCCGGAGCAGCAGAATGCCCATCAAAGGCTTGTTGCCACCGCGAGGAGTCTGAAAAAGCAGAAGCAAAGGCTCAAGGCTGCGCAGGACACACTCCAAATCAGATGGAGTAAAGTACTCAACACAGCAACGAAGTATGGCGACAATCGCCCCATTAAGAGCTACCCAAAGCGAAAGTTGCTACCTGAATTCGATGAGGAGG
>NC_041388.1:616601172-616619835 GCF_002162155.2 Triticum dicoccoides | reverse complement strand
CACCTGGCCGGATAGACGACCTCACGACCAACATAGAGCGGCAAACAATGCCACTCACAAGACAATACGCGATCCACGCGAGGGCTCGCACCAAAAGGACGGCGCAACCAGATCCATCTATGGACCACGCAAGCGTGCCCCAGCATATGATGTAACAAAACAAACATATGAACAACGTGGTACACCCAGATACAGGGGTGCCGCACACCCCCTATGTTTCACCGATGAGGTGCTGGACCATGAATTTCCAGAGGGATTCAAACCAGTAAACATAGAGGCATACGACGGAACAACAGACCCTGGGGTCTGGATCAAGGACTATATCCTCCACATCCATATGGCGCGAGGAGATGATCTCCACGCCATCAAGTACTTACCCCTCAAGCTCAAAGGGCCAGCTCGTCACTGGCTTAAAGGCCTCCCTGAAAACTCCATTGGAAGCTGGGAAGAGCTCGAAGACGCTTTTCGGGCAAATTTTCAAGGGACTTATGTCCGACCTCCGGACGCGGACGATTTGAGTCATATAACTCAACAGCCCGGAGAGTCAGCCCAAAAACTTTGGAACGGGTTTCTTACTAAAAAGAATCAAATTGTCGACTGTCTGGACGCCGAAGCCTTGGCAGCTTTTAAGCATAGCGTCCGCGACGAATGGCTTGCCAGACACCTCGGCCAAGAAAAGCCGAAAACAATGGCAGCATTAACAAGCCTCATGACCCGCTTTTGCGCGGGTGAGGACAGTTGGCTAGCAAGATGCAGCACCAGCGACCCCAGTACATATGAAGTTAGAGATGGAAACGGGAAATCACGGCGCAATAGTAATAACAAACGCCGGAATAAAGAAGACAGCACGAAGAGCACGGCAGTAAACGCCGGATTCAAAAGCTCTCGGCCAGGTCAGCAAAAGCCGCCCTGTAAAGGCGCCAGAGACGAACTGTCCAGCCTAAACAAAATTTTGGACCAAATATGTTAGATCCATAGCACCCCTAGTAAACCCGCTAATCATACCCACAAAGAATGTTGGGTCTTCAAGCAGTCCGACAAGCTCAACGCCGTACACAAGGGGGAGGATACACCAAGCGAAGACGAGGATGAGCCTCTCAAGCAAGACACTGGGGAACAAAAGAAATTTCCACCAGAAGTCAAAATAGTAAACATGTTACACGTGATCAAGGGAAGAAACAAAACAACACTCCCAGAAAAATATGCCCAAGGGCCTATCACCGGGAGTCCTGCCACAGGTCGTCTCAACCGATCACTTTCGACCATCGTGATTACTCAGCAAGTATCCGGCGTGCAGGATGGGCTGCCCTGGTATTAGACCCAATAATTGACGGATACCACTTCACACGAGTCCTGATGGACGGTGGCAGCAGTCTAAACCTGATATACCAGGACACAATCCGCGAAATGGGGACAGGCCCAACAAAATTTTGCCATAGCAATACTACCTTTGAAGGAGTAACACCAGGCCCAGGGGCTCATTGCACGGGCTCCCTGCTACTAAAGGTTATCTTCGACTTCCCCGATAACTTCCGTAGCGAACATTTAACCTTCAACATCGCTCCGTTCCAAAGTGGCTATCATGCACTACTCGCACGCGAAGCTTTCGCTCGCTTTAATGCAATACCGCAGTACACTTCCCTCACACTCAAGATGCCCACATGGCATCATTATAGTAAACGGAAGTATTAAGCGATCTTTGCGCGCCGAAGAGAATGCGGTTGCCTTGGCAGCCGCACACTAAAAACGGCCTCACCAACTAAAGCATTTAACAGGTCGTCAAGACCTCGGACATGGTTAGACGAGTCCGGCGTAGCTGTATATAATTCATAACGGATCAATGGTCACACCCCTATTACAAATACAAGGGGCTCAACGCGCGCAGACAAGTGGAAATTTTTACTCATCTTGAATTATACATGGTTTCTTTAAAAACTATCTTTTTGCATGACAACTTTTTCACCTAAGTTCCTCTCTTTTACAGATGATCATCGTGCTACACCCGTCCAGGATACGGCACAACGGAGACACAGGCGCAAACGTGCAGCAGGGACCCGCTCCAAGGATTCTTTTTAGATTAAGACCCTGTGTAAACCTTCTTTACTGTCTCTTGTTGATACATATCCACCGAATTCTCAGCACAGTTGAGAAGGATGCTCACGTCTTGGCATGTGGCCACGTCAGAATAATGCACGTACCTGGACACAAGGGGCTTCTTACAAAGGGCACTATTTAGGCCCGGTTTATACCATAAAGACCGAATACCTTAGGGAGTGTTCGACGTCGCGAGTTTGGCCTTATATGCATCAGCTCTGAATCATTGTCTTTGGTCAAATGTTGGGCTTGCCCGGCTCCTGTGTTTTGGTGCCTTATGTTCCTCTTTATCGGCTAAGGTAGCACCAGGAGAACTACTGCGATTGTCCCCTGGTTCATCCGGACGAGCACCTTAGCAGAGAAAGCCGAAAACTGACTATCATGATATAGCATGAGACTGGTCAACCACTCGATGACCTATCGGAATGTTAGAATTCCTCCACCTTAATGAAGGGCCGTTTTCCAGCCAGGCATGTACGCACCCCGCGATCGGGAGAGTGCGGAGCCACCAGGGGCTATCTAGTAGCCCCACTGTCAAACTCCTATGGCTAAGTGAAAGTGTTAAAGCATTATAGTCCGGTTGCCTCGCTCGCTACGCTATCACCTCCTTAATAGGACCAAGACGTTGGGTTAAGTGTGAACACGCGTTTTTTGCGACCACCTCCGCATTATATGCGTGGGGGCTGAAGCCGACGGCTGCAATCTTTCAGGTTATACACATGTATACATAAACGGCCGCACAGGAGGCATCATACTACTTTCAGGCAAAAGTATAAACATAGCCTTATAAAACTTCATAAAAGCATTGTGTTTACAATGAGAATACATATCACTCAAACATAATATTCTTCAAGCACTGGGCCTCTATCAAATGAGCACCCTCGAGAACCTCCTTGAAATAATGCTCGGCAGCCACTCAGCCTATGGCCGAACCCTGCGCCGCAACAGTGGTAGCGTCCATCTCCGCCCAGTATGCTTTAACACGAGCAAGGGCCATCCGCGAGCGTTCTATGCACGCCAACCTCATCGCATTAATGCGCGGCACCACACCAAGGAACTGCTGCACTAAGCTGAAATAGTTGTCCGGCTTTGGCTTTTCCGGCCATAGCTGATCCACAACAGACCTCATGGCGAGTCCGGACAACCTATTCAGTTCGGGCCATTCGGCTAGCTGGTCAGTCAGTGAAAGCGGGCGCTCTGGAACGTGGAATTGTGACCAGAACAGCTTGTCCACTTCACAATCTGTCTGACCTTGGAAGTACTTGGCCGCATCGGAAGCGCTCGCCGCCAAATCCATATATGCATCTGCCGAACTCCACAGCCGATCCAGAGGGGCATACCGTCGATCTTTGAACTTCCTCCGTAACATGAAGGGTTTCCCAGCCGCAATATCCCCGGCTTCCCGCAGCTCCTCCTTCTTCGCTCCCATAGTAGAACGGGTGTCTTTGTCCGCCGTCGTGGCCTTCTCAAGGTCCGTTGCCCTCGCTTGGTTTTCTTTTTCAAGGAACCGGCAACGGTCGGCAGTGTCTTTTAATTCTACGGCCATCTTGGCCATCTTCTCTTGGCTCTCGCAATATGCGGCCTTCTCAGCTTTCAACTCTTCGGCCGCCTTCAAAGTAGCGGCATTACTAATCCTCGCTTGTTCCTTGGCTCGGGCAAGTTCTGCCCGCAAGGTTTCCATGGTGGCAGCTCCATCTGCAGTCACAACATATTAAAGATACTGGCATCATGCTGCTCTTACTATGTGGCGTTCACCAGATAATAACACTTACCATGTGCCTCGTCAAGCCTCTTGTTAACAAGCTCGATGTCGGCGTCTGCCGCATCCAGTTGCCGTTTTAATTTGGCAAACTCACTAGCCCGGCTAGCCACCAGAGCTTCCACCACCTGCACATAGGGGCAGTCTGGTTATTGCCTGGGAATATGATCCTCTGTTCGCCGCCGTTCTCGATGACAACCAGAGTCTCAGGGGCTACTATCTACACAGGGCACACCTAACATGTGCAGTACTATCACATATTATCTCACGTACCTCAAAGCCTGTTAGTAGACTCATAAAGGCTTCATGTAATCCGCTTTCTGCGGACGAGATTCTCTCCATCACCATACCCATCAACATACGGTGTTCTTCTGAGATGGCCGCTCGCCCCACCAACTCCCTCAGAACGTTCGACCGCACACCAGACGGTGCCGAACTCTTTTGTCTGCTCTCTTCGGGAGCCGGACGCTGGGGACTTCGGGGGTCTATGGGATTATCTTCTGGCCTCACCGGATCCGGAGAGGCCCTCCGTGACGACAATTCAGGGTCGCCCACTTCTTGAGCGGAGGAGTCCGGGGGAGGCGTTTCGCTCTCCATCATCTCTGGAAGAAGATCCCCCGAAGACGAGCTCAGCTGAGAGGGGCTAAGGCCCGAACTGCAAGATATATGCGGTGGCTATTTTCTTAAAAAAAGATAGCATACCTTTACTATTAAAGTATTTTGGATCACTTACGACTCGTTGGAGGGCTGATCCCCCCGCGGACTGTGTGCGGCAAAAGCACCCCCCGAGGCAGGACCCTCTGTGGGAGACTTCTTCTCCCGTTTGGAGGCTTCGGCTTCCGGATCCTCGGAAGCAGTCCTTTTCCTCCCCCGATTGTCCTCCTTCGTGGAGACGCTCATTCCCTCGGTTGGAACGGGCAGCAATGGGGGCCCACGTCCGCCCGTATTATCCCCCCGGTATCTTCCTTCGAGGGCTCCGGGCAAGGTGCGACCTCGAGCATCTTTTCCAATACCGGATTTTCCAAACCCTCAGGGAGGGGGGCCAAACACCGAATCATCTTCGCCTTTGTTAGACAGTCCTGGTCAAAAAGCAAATTCTTAGAAATAACTTCGTGATGAATAAAAGATAGTGTGTTCGGCGAGAGGATTTCTTACTTGTTCGGCAGCGCGGTTACTGCTCAGGCCCACGTCCTCGGTAATATCCGGACAATCTACTTGAGGTCCGAAGAATGACTTGTACATCTCCTCATGCGTCAGGCCGAGGAAACTTTGAATGGCACGCGGTCCCTCTGGGTTGAACTCCCACAAGCGAAGGGGCTGGCGTCTGCAAGGCTGGACTTGACGAACCAGCATAACTTGTATTACCACAGCCAAATTAAAATCTCCCTCGAAGAGATCTCGGATGCGGCTTTGCAGTATAGGCACGTATTTGGCTGGACCCCAGCTCAGACCTCTGCTAATCCATGACATCAGTTGTGGTGGGGGGCCCGAGCGGAAAGCGGGGGCAGTCGCCCACTTGGCACTTCTGGGAGTCGTGACGTAAAACCACTCCCGTTGCCATAATTCGGACACCTCTAGAAAGGAACCTTTCGGCCATGGAGCTCCTACCATCTTGCCTATTGATGCACCTCCGCACGCTGCATGTTGCCCCTCGATCATCTTCGGCTTTACTTCAAAGGTCTTGAGCCATAGGCCGAAGTGAGGGGTAACGCGGAGGAAGGCCTCACACACGACAATAAATGTCAAGATGTGGAGAAAGGAGTCCGGAGCTAGATCATGGAAATCTAGCCCATGATAGAACATCAAACCCCTGATGAAAGGATCCATAGTGAGGCCTAGACCTCGAAGGAAGTGGGAGACGAACACAACATTCTCGTTGGGTTCGGGAGAAGGGACGATCTTCCCTCGAGCTGGCAGCCGATGCGAAACCTCGGCGGTCAGGTATCTGGCCTCCCTCAACTTCTTAATGTCCTCTTCCGTGATGGAGGAGGGCATCCATCGGCCTTGAAGGCTGGATCCGGACATGATTGAAGATCCGGAGCACCTAACCTGGGCTTTGGGTGTTAGAACTCAAGGCGGGAGAAGGGTTCGATTGAGCACGAGAGGGAAAAAGCGAAAACCTCGTCCCTTTATAAAGAGGGTGAATATCAAGCGTCCTCTCCATAGCCATTTAGGACTTGCCTATAATCTAGGAGTCCTAGACACGGTTGGGTTACCCACGACCGCATTAATGAGAATCCCGTAATTGGGGGAACACGATCTACGCTTCGGCAAGACGTGTCAAGAAACCGCCTCGCGTTATGTGTGGAGCTGGTTAAAAGAAACGGTTCGAATAATCACCGGGCCATGACATAACGTCATGCTGCAGCCAGCAAATTAGATCTGTGAAAATATTATTCTCTCTACGGTGGAATGTGGAACTTATTTTGCAAGGTCGGACACTATCCTCGTATTCAAATTCTTCTGCGGTGTATTCGGAGAAGGAACCCGCCTTGCAATGCCGAAGACAATACTGCGCGCCGGACTCATCGTCATTGAAGCCTGGTTCAGGGGCTACTGAGGGAGTCCAGGATTAGGGGGTCTCCGGACAGCCAGACTATCTCCATTGGCCGGACTGTTAGACTATGAAGATACAAGATTGAAGACTTTGTCTCGTGTCCGGATGGGACTCTACTTGGCGTGGAAGGCAAGATAGGCAATACGGATATGGATATCTCCTCCTTTGTAACCGACTTTGTGTAACCCTAACCCTCTCCGGTGTCTATATAAACCGAAGGGTTTTTAGCCCGTAGGACAACAACCATAACATACAATCATACCATAGGCTAGCTTCTAGGGTTTAGGCTCTCTGATCTCGTGGTAGATCTACTCTTGTACTACCCATATCATCAATATTAATCAAGCAGGATGTAGGGTTTTACCTCCATCAAGAGGGCCCGAACCTGGGTAAAACATCGTGTCCCCTGCCTCCTGTTACCATCCGGCCTAGACGCATAGTTCGGGACCCCCTACCCGAGATCCGCCGGTTTTGACACCGACAATGATCATCACACTTTTATTTACTTACAACTCGATACTTAGAACAAGATATGACTCTATATGAATGCCTCCGGTGGTGTACCGGGATGTGCAATGATGCATGAGTGACATGTATGAAAGAATTATGAACGGTGGCTTTGCCACAAATACAATGTCAACTACATGATCATGCTAAGCAATATGACAATGATGAAGCGTGTCATAATAAATGGAACGATGGAAATTTGCATGGCAATATATCTCGGAATGGCTATGGAAATTCCATAATAGGTAGGTATGGTGGCTGTTTTGAGGAAGGTATATGGTGGGTGTATGATACCGGCGAAAGGTGCGCGGTACTAGAGAGGCTAGCAAAGGTGGAAGGGTGAGAGTGCGTATAATCCATGGACTCAACATTAGTCATAAAGAACTCATATAATTATTGCAAAAATCTACAAGTTATCGAAACAAAGTACTACGCGCATGCTTCTAGGGGGATAGATTGGTAGGAAAAGACCATCGCTCGTCCCCGACCACCACTCATAAGGAAGGCAATCAATAAATAAATCATGCTCCGACTTCATCACATAACGGTTCACCATACGTGCATGCTACGGGAATCACAAACTTCAACACAAGTATTTCTCAAATTCACAACTACTCAGCTAGCATGACTCTAATATCACCATCTCCATATCTCAAAACAATTATCAAGTATCAAACTTCTCATAGTATTCAACACACTCATAAGAGAATTTTATTATTCTTGAATACCTAGCATATTAGGATTTTAAGAAAATTACCATGCTATTTAAGACTCTCAAAATAATCTAAGTGAAGCATGAGAGATCAATAGTTTCTATAAAACAAATCCACCATGCTCTAAAAGATATAAGTGAAGCACTAGAGCAAATGACAAACTACTCTGAAAGATATAAGTGAAGATCAATGAGTAGTCGAATAATTATGCAACTATGTGAAGACTCTCTAACAATTAATAATTTCAGATCTTGATAATTTATTCAAACAGCAAGCAAAGCAAAATAAAATGACATCTAAGAATAGCAAACATCATGTGAAGAAGCAAAAACTTAGGATCAACCGATACTAACCGATAATTGTTGAAGAAGAAAGGTGTGATGCCAACCAGGGCATCCCCAAGATTAGATGCTTGAGACTTCTTGAAATATTATCTTGGGGTGCCTTGGGCATCCCCAAGCTTGAGATTTTGTGTCTCCTTAATTCCTCTCATATCAAGGTCTCCCTAAATCTCAAAAGCTTCATCCACACAAAACTCAACAAGGACTCGTGAGATAAGTTAGTATAAACCATTGCAAAAACCTTATCATACTCTACTGTAGCAAATCGCTAAAATTATTATTCAACATTGCACACTAAATTCCTCTGCATATTTAATAGTCCTATCATCAAATAGATTCATTAAAGAAGCAAATATATGCAAACAATGCAAACATAACAACAATCTGCCTAAACAGGATAGTCTGTAAAGAATGCTGCAACATCCATACTTCCCTAGCTCCAAAAATTATGAAATAAAATTACCACTGTAGTAAATTTATCAGAGCTTAATATGCAAAAGTTTTCAACATTTTATCACGTTCTGACTTTTCTAGGGAATTATTGCAACGGCGGTAAACTTTCTGTTTTCAAACAGCAACATGTATACTTGTAACATAGGCATAGTAAAGGCTATCAATGCCACTTTTATTCAAATAAAAGATGCAAAACATTGTTCTAAATAACAGAAAGCAAATCCTAACAAAATAAATTGACGCTCCAAGCAAAACACATATCATGTGGTGAATAAAAATATAGCTCCAAATAAAGTTACCGATGAACGAAGACGAAAGAGGGGATGCCTTCCAGGGCATCCCCAAGCTTAGGCTCTTGGATATCCTTGAATATTACCTTGGGTTGCCTTGGGAATCCCCAAGATTATGCTCTTGCCACTCCTTATTCCATAGTCCATCGAATCTTTACCCAAAACTTGAAAACTTCACAACACAAAACTTAACAGAAAACTCGTAAGCTCCGTTAGTATAAGAAAGAAAATCACCATCATAAGGTACTGTAATGAACTCATCCTTTATTTATATTGGTGTTAAACCTACTGTATTCCAAGTTCTCTATGGTTTATAAACTATTTTACTAGACATAGATTCATCAAAATAAGCAATCAACACACGAAAAACAGAATCTGTCAAAAAGAGAACAGTCTGTAGTAATATGAATCAAACGTATACTTATGGAACTCATAAAATTCTCAAATAAATTTCTGGACCTGAGGAATTTATCTATTAATCAGTTTCAAAAATAATTAACTAAATATCACTCTTCAAATAAAAATGGCAGCAATTCTCGTGAGCACTAAAGTTTCTGTTTTTGACAGCTTGATCAACAAGACTTTCCCCAAGTCTTCCCAAAGGTTCTACTTGGCACAAACACTAATTAAAAGCATAAAACCACATCTAAACAGAGTCTAGATGAATTATTTATTACTAAACAGGAGCAAAAATCAAGGAATAAAAATAAAATTGGGTTGCCTCCCAACAAGCGCTATCGTTTAACGCCCCTAGCTAGGCAGGATGATTCCAATGATGCTCACATAAAGGATAAGAATTGAAACATAAAGAGAGCATCATGAAGAATATTACTAGCACATTTAAGTCTAACCCACTTCCTATGCATAGGGATTTTGTGAGCAAACAACTTGTGGGAACAAGAATCAACTTGCATAGGATGGTAAAACAAGCATAACTTCAAAACTTTAAGCACATAGAGAGGAAACTTGATATTATTGCAATTCCTACAAGCATATATTCCTCCCTCATAATAATTTTCAGTAGCATCATGAACGAATTCAACAATATAACCAGCACCTAAAGCATTCTTTTCATGATCTACAAGCATAGAATTTTTATTACTCTCCACATAAGCAAATTTCTTCTCATGAATAGTAGTGGGAGCAAACTCAACAAAATAATTATCATGCGAGGCATAATCCAATTGAAAACTAAAATCATGATGACTAGTTTCATGGATTTCATTATTCTTTATAGCATACAATTCATCACAATAATCATCATAGATAGCAACTTTGTTCTCATAATCAATTGGAACCTCTTCTGGAATAGTGGATTCATCACAAAATAAAGTCATGACCTCTCCAAATCCACTTTCATCAATATAATCATCATAAATAGGAGGCATGCTTTCATCATAATAAATTTGCTCATCAAAACTTGGGGGACAAAAAATATCATCTTCATCAAACATAGCTTCCCCAAGCTTGTGGCTTTGCATATCATTAGCATCATGGATATTCAAGGAATTCATACTAACAACATTGCAATCATGTTCATCATTCAAATATTTAGTGCCAAACATTCTAATGCATTCTTCTTCTAGCACTTCAGCACAATTATCGGAATCCTTATTCTCACGAAAGACATTAAAAAGATGAAGGATATGAGGTAACCTTAATTCCATTTTTTGTAGTTTTCTTTTATAAACTAAACTAGTGATAAAACAAGAAACTAAAAGACTCGATTGCAAGATCTAAAGATATACCTTCAAGCACTCACCTCCCTGGCAACGGCGCCAGAAAAGAGCTTGATGTCTACTACACAACCTTCTTCTTGTACACGTTGTTGGGCCTCCAAGTGCAGAGGTTTGTAGGACAGTAGCAAATTTCCCTCAAGTGGATGACCTAAGGTTTATCAATCCGTAGGAGGCGTAGGATGAAGATGGTCTCTCTCAAGCAACCCTGCAACCAAATAACAAAGAGTCTCTTGTGTCCCCAACACACCCAATACAATGGTAAATTGTATAGGTGCACTAGTTCGGCGAAGAGATTGTGATACAAGTGCAATATGGATAGTAGATAATAGTATTTGTAATCTGAAATTATAAAAACAGCAAGGTAAGTAATGATAAAAGTGAGCGTAAACGGTATTGCAATGATAGTAAACAAGGCCTAGGGTTCATACTTTCACTAGTGCAAGTTCCCTCAACAATACTAACATAATTGGATCATAAAATTATCCCTCAACATGCAACAAAGAGTCACTCCAAAGTCACTAATAGTGGAGAACGAACGAAGAGATTATGGTAGGGTATGAAACCACCTCAAAGTTATTCTTTCCAATCAATCCGTTGGGCTATTCCTATAAGTGTCACAAACAGCCCTAGAGTTCGTACTAGAATAACACCTTAAGATACAAATCAACCAAAACCCTAATGTCACCTAGATACTCCAATGTCACCTCAAGTATCCATGGGTATGATTATACGATATGCATCACACAATCTCAGATTCATCTATTCAACCAACACAAAGGACCTCAAAGAGTGCCCCAAAGTTCCTACTGGAGAATCACGATGAAAACATGTGGCAACCCCTATGCATAGGTTCATGGGCGGAACCCGCAAGTTGATCACCAAAGCATACATCAAGTGAATCACGTGATATCCCATTGTCACCACAGATATCCACGGCAAGACATACATCAAGTGTTCTCAAATCTTTAAAGACTCAATCCGATAAGATAACTCCAAAGGGGAAACTCAATTCATTACAAGAGAGTAGAGGGGGAGGAGAAACATAAGAACCAACTATAATAGCAAAGCTCGCGATACATCAAGATCGTATCACCTCAAGAACACGAGAGAGAGAGAGAGAGATCAAACACATAGCTACTGGTACATACCCTCAGCCCCGAGGGTGAACTACTCCCTCCTCGTCATGGAGAGCACCGGGGTGATGAAGATGGCCATCGGAGAGGGATTGCCCCCTCCGGCAGGGTGTCGGAACGGGTCTAGATTGGTTTTCAGTGGCTACAGAGGCTTCTGGTGGCGGAACTCCCGATCGAATCTCCGTTCTGGAAGTTTTCCGATACATAGGTATATATGGGTACAAGAGGTACGTCGGTGGACCAAAGGGGGGCCACGAGGCAGGGGGCACGCCCCAGGGGGGGTGGGCGCGCCCCTACCCTCGTGAGCTCCTCCTTCATCTTCTGACGTAGGGTCCAAGTCTATCCGGTAGGTTTCCTTCCAAAAATAACTTCTCTAGTTGATTTCGTTCCGTTTCGACTCCATTTGATATTCCTTTTCTTCGAAACACTGAAATAGGCGTAAAACAACAAATCTAGGCTGGGCCTCCGATTAATAGGTTAGTCCCAAAAATAATATAAAAGTGGAAAATAAAGCCCAATATTGCCTAAAACTGTAGATAATATAGCATGGAGCAATCAAAAATTATAGATACGTTGGAGACGTATCACCCATCATTGGAATATACAAGCCAAGTTCTATAATGAAAAATTCCCACTAGTATATGAAAGTGATATCATAGGAGACTCTCTATCATGAAGATCATGGTGCTACTTTGAAGCACAAGTGTGGAAAAAGGATAGTAGCATTGTCCCTTCTCTCTTTTTCTCTCATTTTTTTGGGCCTTCTCCTCTTTTTTATGGCCTTTCTCTTTTATTTATTTTTCGTCCGGATTCTCATCCCGACTTGTGGGGGAATCATAGTCTCCATCATCCTTTCTTCACTTGGGACAATGCTCTAATAATGATGATCATCACACTTTATTTACTTACAACTCAAGAATTACAACTCAATACTTAGAAAAAAATGTGACTCTATGTGAATGCCTCCGGCGGTGTACCGGGATATGCAATTAATCAAGAGTGACATGTATGAAAGAATTATGAATGGTGGCTTTGCCACAAATATGATGTAAACTACATGATCACGCAAAGCAATTATGACAATGATGAAGCGTGTCATAGTAAATGAAATGGTGGTAAGTTGCATGGCAATATATCTCGGAATGGCTATGGAAATTCCATGATAGGTAGGTATGGTGGCTGTTTTGAGGAAGATATATGTTGGGTGTATGATACCGGCGAAAAGTGTGCGGTATTAGATAGGCTAGCAATGGTGGAAGGATGAGAGTGCGTATAATCCATGGACTCAACATTAGTCATAAAGAACTCATATAGTTGTTGCAAAAATCTACAAGTTATCAAAACAAAGTATTATGCACATGCTCCTAGGGGGTAGATTCGTAGGAAAAGACCATCGCTCGTCCCCGACCGCCACTCATAAGGATGACAATCAATAAATAAATCATGCTCCGACTTCATCACATAACGGTTCACCATACGTGCATGCTACGGGAATCACAAACTTTAACACAAGTATTTCTCAAATTCATAACCACTCAACTAGCATGACTCTAATATCACCATCTTCATATCTCAAAACAATTATCAAGCATCAAACTTCTCAAAGTATTCAACACACTCATAAGAATATATTTTTATCTTGGATGCCTATCACTTTAGGACTAATTTTTATGATTAAAGCAAATTACCATGCTGTTTTGTAGGACTCTCAAAATGATATAAGTGAAGCATGAGAGAACAATAGTTTCTATAAAACAAATCCACCACCGTGTTCTAAAAGATATAAGTGAAGCACTAGAGCAAAAACTATATAGCTGAAAAGATAGAAGTGAAGCACATATAGTATTCTAATAAATTCTAAATCATGTGTCTCTCTCTAAAAAGGTGTGTATAGCAAGGATGATTGTGGTAATCTAAAAAGCAAAGACTCAAATCATACAAGATGCTCCAAGCAAAACACAAATCATGTGGTGAATAAAAATATAGCTCCAAGTAAAGTTACCGATGGACGAAGACGAAAGAGGGGATGCCTTCCGGGGCATCCCCAAGCTTTGGCTTTTTGGTGTCCTTAGATTACCTTGGGGTGCCATAGGCATCCCCAAGCTTAGGCTCTTGCCACTCCTTGTTCCATAATCCATCAAATCTTTACCCAAAACTTGAAAACTTCACAACACAAAACTCAACAAAAAATCTCATGAGCTCCGTTAGCGAAAGAAAACAAAACACCACTTCAAGGAACTGTATTGAACTCATTATTTATATTGGTGTTAAACCTACTGTATTCCAACTTATCTATGGTTTATAAACTCTTTTACTAGCCATAGATTCATCAAAATAAGCAAACAACACATGAAAAACAGAATCTGTCAAAAATAGAACAGTCTGTAGTAATTGTAACTAACGCAAACTTCTGGAACCCCAAAAATTCTAAAATCAATTTATGGACGTGAGGAATATATCTGTTAATAATCTGCAAAAATAATTAACTAAATACCACTCTCCAAATAAAAATGGCAGCAATTCTCATGAGCGCTAAAGTTTCTATTTTTTACAGCAAGATCAAAAAGACTTTCCCCAAGTCTTCCCAACGGTTCTACTTGGCACAAACACTAATTAAACACAAAAAACACAACCAAAACAGAGGCTAGATAAATTATTTATTACTAAACAGGAGCAAAAGGCGAGGAATAAAAATAAAATTGGGTTGCCTCCCAACAAGCGCTATCGTTTAACGCCCCTAGCTAGGCATAAAAGCAAGGATAGATCTAGGTATTGCCATCTTTGGTAGGCAATCCATAAGTGGCTCTCATAATAGATTCATATGGTAATTTAATTTTCTTTCTAGGGAAGTGTTCCATGCCTTTCCTTAATGGAAATTGCAATCTAATATTCCCTTCCTTCATATCAATAATTGCACCAATCGTTCTAAGGAAAGGTCTACCAAGAGTAATAGGACATGAAGGATTGCAATCTATGTCAAGAACAATGAAATCTATGGGCACATAGTTCCTATTTGCAACAATAAGAACATCATTAATTCTTCCCATAGGTTTCTTAATAGTGGAATCCGCAAGGTGCAAGCTTAAAGAGCAACCATCAAATTCACAGAATCCTAGCAAATCACATAAAGTTTTCGGAATTGTGGAAACACTAGCACCCAAATCACACAAAGCATAGCATTCATGATCTTTAATTTGAATTTTAATAGTAAGTACCCACTCATCATAAAGTTTTCTAGGGATAGAAACTTCCAACTCAAGTTTTTCTTCATAAGATTGCATCAAAGCATCAACGATATGTTTAGTAAAAGCTTTATTTTGACTATAGGCATGAGGAGAATTTAGCGCGGATTGCAACAAGGAAATACAATCTATCAAAGAGCAATTATCATAATTAAATTCCTTGAAATCCAAAATAGTGGGTTCATTAATATCTAAAGTTTTGACCTCTTCAATCCCACTTTTACCAATTTTTGCATCAAGATCTAAAAACTCCAAATTTTTGGAACGCCTTCTAGGTAAAGGTAGCTCATCTTCAGTCCCATCATTATCAAGATTCATATTGCAAAACAAAGATTTAATATGATACACATCAAAAACTTTTAGATCTTCATCTTTATTTTCATAGAAACTAGAGGAACACGCTTTCACAAGGCAATCTTTCTTAGCACGCATCCTAGCGGTTCTTTCTTTGCACTCATCAATGGAAATTCTCATGGCTTTGAGAGACTCATTGATATCATGCTTAGGTGGAATAGATCTAAGTTTCAAAGAATCAACATCAAGAGAAATTCTATCAACGTTCTAGCCAATTCATCAACCTTAAGAAATTTTTCTTCAAGCAAAGCATTGAAATTCTTTTGCGAATTCATAAACTCCTTAACACTAGTCTCAACTTTAGAGGGCATATTATTAAAATTTCCATAAGAATTGTTGTAGGAATTACCATAATTATCAGAGGAATTACTAGGGAACGGCCTAGGATTAAAGTTTCCTCTATACACGTTGTTACCAAAATTATTACTACCAACAAAATTCACATCCATAGATTCATTATTATTATTAATCAAGGTAGACAAAGGCACATCATTAGGATCAGAGGAAACACTCTTATTAGCAAAAAATTCATAAGTTCATCCATCTTTCCACTCAAAACATTGATTTCTTCTATCGCATGAACTTTTTTATTAGTAGATCTTTCGGTGTGCCATTGAGAATAATTAACCATAATATTATCTAGGATTTTAGTAGCTTCTCCTAAAGTGATTTCCATAAAAGTGCCTCCCGCGGCCGAATCTAAAAGATTTCTAGAAGCAAAATTCAATCCGGCATAAAAATTTTGTATAATCATCCAAAGATTCAAATCGTGTGTAGGGCAATTACGTATCATTAATTTCATCCTATCCCAAGCTTGTGCAACATGTTCATGATCAAGTTGCTTAAAATTCATAATATTGTTTCTAAGAGAGATGATTTTAGCGGGAGGAAAATATTTAGAGATAAAAGCATGTTTGCACTTATTCCATGAATCAATACTATTTTTAGGCAAAGACGAAAACCAAGCTTTAGCATGATCTCCAAGGGAAAAGGGAAATAGCTTCAATTTAACAATATCGTTGTCCACATCTTTCTTCTTTTGCATATCACACAAATCAACAAAGCTATTTATGGGTAGCGGCATTTTCACTAGGAAGGCCGGTGAATTGATCTTTCATGACAAGATTCAACAAAACAACATTAATTTCACAAGATTCAGCATCGGTAAGAGGAGCAATCGGAGTGGTAAGAAAATCATTGTTGTTGATATTGGCAAAGTCACACAATTTAGTATTGTCTTGAGCCATCGTGACAAGCAAGCAATCCAACACACGAGCAAACAAGAAGCAAGCTAAAAAGAGGCAAACAGAAAAAGAGAGGGCGGATAAAATGGCAAGGGTGAAGTGGGGGAGAGGAAAATGAGAGGCAAATGGCAAATAATGTAATGCAAGGGATAAGAGTTTGTGATGGGTAATTGGTATGTCTTGACTTGTGCGTAGACTCCCCGGCAACGGCGCCACAAATGGCTCATTGTCGGGAGTCAAATCTTGTATTGACTTGGCGCGTATCTCCCCAGCAACGGCGCCAGAAATCCTTCTTGCTACCTCTTGAGCACTGCGTTGGTTTTCCCTTGAAGAGGAAAGGGTGATGAAGTAAAGTAGCGTAAGTATTTCCCTCAGTTTTTGAGAACTAAGGTATCAATCCAGTAGGAGATCACGCTCGAGTCCCATGCACCTACACAAACAAATAAGAACCTCGCAAGCAACGCGATAAAGGGGTTGTCAATCCCTTCATGGTCACTTACAAGAGTGAGATCTGATAGTTATGATAAGATAATATTTTTGGTATTTTTATGATAAAGAGAAATAAAGATGCAAAGTAAAATAAACGACAATAGAAATAGCTAAGTGTTGGAAGATTAATATGATGGAAGATAGACCCGGGGTCCATAGGTTTCACTAGTGGCTTCTCTCAAGAGCATAAATATTACGGTGGGTAAACGAATTATTGTCGAGCAATTGATAGAATTGAGCATAGTTATGAGAATATCTAGGTATGATCATGTATATAGGCATCACGTCCATGACAACTAGACCGAAACGATTCTGTATCTACTACTATTACTCCACACATCGACCTCTATCCAGCATGCATCTAGAGTATTAAGTTCATAAGAACAGAGTAATGCTTTAAGTAAGATGACATGATGTAGAGGGATAAACTCATGCAATATGATATAAACCCCATCTTTTTATCCTTGATGGCAACAATACAATATGTGCCTTGCTGCCCCTGCTGTCACTTGGAAAGGACACCACAAGATTGAACCCAAAGCTAAGCACTTCTCCCATCGCAAGAAAGATCAATCTAGTAGGCCAAACCAAACTGATAATTCGAATAGACTTGCAAAGATAACCAATCATACATAAAAGAATACAGAGGAGATTCAAATATTGTTCATAGATAAACTTGATCATAAACCCACAATTCATCGGATCTCAACAAACACACTGCAAAAGAAGATTACATCGAATAGATCTCCAAGAAGATCGAGGAGAACTTTGTATTGAGATCCAAAGAGAGAGAAGAAGCCATCTAGATAATAACTATGGACCCGAAGGTCTGAGGTAAACTACTCACACATCATCGGAGAGGCTATGGTGTTGATGTAGAAGCCCTCCGTGATCAATGCCCCCTCTGGCGGAGCGCCGGAAAAGGCCCCAAGATGGGATCTCATGGGTACAGAAGGTTGCAGCGGTGGAAATAGGGTTTTGGCTCCGTATCTGATGTTTCCAGGGTATATGGGTATATATAGGAGGAGGAAGTACGTCGGTGGAGCAACGAGGGGCCCACGAGGGTGGAGGGCGCGCCTGGGGGATGTGGGCGTGCCCCCCTGCCTCGTGCCTTCCTTGTTGATTGCTTTATGTAGACTCCAAGTCCTCTGGATCACGTTTGTTCCGAAAATCATGTTGCCGAAGGTTTCATTCCATTTGGACTCCGTTTGATATCCTTTTCCTTCGAAACACTGAAATAGGCAAAAAAACAACAATTTGGGCTGGGCCTCCGGTTAATAGGTTAGTCCCAAAAATAATATAAAAGTGTATAATAAAGCCCATTAAACATCCAAAACAGAATATAATATAGCATGGAACAACCAAAAATTATAGATATGTTGGACACGTATCAACCCCCTCCAACCTCCACGGGCTACTGTTCATCCACTGTCGACCTCCTCCAGCCTCCACCTGTGACTGTTCATCCAGCCTCCACTGCGCGCTACTCCACCGGCTACTGTTCAACCAGCCCTCTCCACGGGCTCCTGTTCAACCACCCCTCCACGAGGCTACTGTTCATCCGGCCCTCCACGATCTACTGTTCAACCAGCCCTCCACGGGGTTGTCCTGTTTATCCATCCCTCCACGGGGTCCTATTCATCCAGCCCCAACCGGCTCGATCGATCGGGGTCCTATTCATCCAGAGGCAATACCGCGGGATCCTGTTCATCCACCCCCACTAGGAACCCCCCCCCCCAGCAACACTC
>NC_041388.1:616555995-616600873 GCF_002162155.2 Triticum dicoccoides | reverse complement strand
TCCAAAGGCGGCATCGATCGGCTTCAGTTAGCAGCAGTAGCAAAGGAATCGCTCGATCGGGTTCAGTAGCCATCGATCGCTCAGGTTCAGTAACGCGTAGCCTGCAGTGCAATCGCTCGAGTTTAGTAGGCGGACACCTCGCTCGGGTTCAGTTAGAGCCCAATGCCTCACACACACACGCGTGCGTGTACGAGAGAAATGTGCATCGCTCGGCCCGACCACCCACCATAGTAACCGGGAACACCCCGGTATTTTCCTAGCCCTCGCTTCTACCATGGTTTTTTCCGTCATGGACGGCCCAAAGAATGTCATGCAGCTGCGTCTCCGGCCCGCCCAGGACGAAAAGACCATTTTATGTCATGATTTTTTGTCATAGAAGTAGGATCCCACCACATCTATGATGATACCGGGTTTTGTCACAATTATTGTCATAGAAGTGTCATAAGTATGACAGAAAAAAATTCGTTCAGCCCAAAATGTCACGGTTGTGTCTTTTTTTGTAGTGTAAGCAACACCTCATCCCCTTTTAAAGTATTGGCTTTCCTGTGGACTCAATGTGATCTTGGATCACTAAAATGAAAATGTAGAGTCTTGAGCTTTTACCAATCCTTGTCCTTAGCTTCTTGAAGGGGTTCCACATCCTCTTGTCCATGCCACGCCTTCGTTGAACTTTCTGAAATATACTAGATAAAAGTATTATTCCAACATGAGATATGTTGACATTAATTACCAAAATCACCCAGGGAGCACTTGTGCTTTCAATCTCCCCCTTTTTGGTAATTGATGACAACATACATCAAAGCTTTAGATAAAGATATGAAGAATAATAGGTGAAGCTTTGGAAAGACATGTAACATGCATAGGCTCCCCCCATACATGTATGCAATCATGTGAATATGGAATATAAAATCATGTGAATGCCTAAGCATGACAAAGCAAGCAATGAGTTACATGTATCTTGGCTATATGCATTAGAGCAAATGATATGAATATAGGAAGTGTACCTCCATGTTCATGATTTTCTCTTGCAAACAATATGTACAGTAGCAAGAAATCATCATGCACATGAGTGTGATGCATATTGTCGGTGTCAAAACCGGCGGATCTCGGGTAGGGGGTCCTGAACTGTGCGTCTAAGGCGGATGGTAACAGGAGGCAGGGGACACGATGTTTACCCAGGTTCGGGCCCTCTTGATGGAGGTAATACCCTATGTCCTGCTTGATTGTTCTTGATGATATGAGTATTACAAGAGTTAATCTACCACGAGATCGTAGAGGCTAAACCCTAGAAGCTAGCCTATGGTATGATTGTATGTTGTCCTACGGACTACACCCTCCGGTTTATATAGACACCGGAGGGGGCTAGGGTTACACAGAGTCGGTTACAAGGGAGGAGATCTACATATCCGTATTGCCAAGATTGCCTTCCACGCCAAGGAGAGTCCCATCCGGACATGGGACGAAGTCTTCAATCTTGTATCTTCATAGTCCAACAGTCCGGCCAAAGGATATAGTCCGGCTGTCTGGAGAACCCCTAATCCAGGACTCCCTCAGTAGCCCCTGAACCAGGCTTCAATGACGATGAGTCCGGCGCGCAGATTTGTCTTCGGCATTGCAAGGCGGGTTCCTCCTCCGAATACTCCATAGAAGATTTTGAACACAAGGATAGTGTCCGGCTCTGCAAAACAAGTTCCACATACCATCATAGAGAGAATAATATTTCCACAAATCTAATCTGCTGACACATTTTGACAGCGTGACATCATGTCATGGCCCGGTCATTATTCGAACCGTTTTTCTCAACTAGCACTGCACATATTGCGAGGCGGTTTTCTTGACACATCTTGTCGAAGTAGAGATCGTGTCCCCCTTATTACGGGATTCTCATAAATACGGACGTGGGTAACCCAATCATGCATGTTGGTATGACTCCTCGATTTTAGGGAAGTCCCAATCGGCCACGGGGAGGATGCCTGATATTCACCCTCTTTATAAAGAGGCCAAGGCCTGTCCTTTTTCCCTCTCGTGCTCAATCGAATCCTTCCCCCCACCTCGAGTTCCAACACCCAAGGCTCAGGTCAGGCACTTTGGACCTTCAACCATGTCCGGATCCAACCTCCAAGGTCAGTGGATGCCTTCCTCTGTCATAGAGGAGGACATCAAGAAGCTAAGAGAGGCCAGGTATCTGACTGCCGAAATCTCACATAGGCTGCCTGCCCGAGGGTAGGTCATCCCCACTCCCGAACACAATGAGAGTGTTGTGTTTATCTCTCACTTCCTCCAAGGGCTAGGCCTCGCTCTGGATCCCTTTGTTAGGGAGCTCATGTTCTATTATGGGCTGGATTTCCATGATCTGGCCCTGGATTCCCTCCTTCACATCTCGTCGTTTATCGTCATGTGTGAGGCCTTCCTCTGCATTACCCCACACTTCGGCCTGTGGCTCAAGACCTTCAATGTGAAGCCAAAGATGATCGAGGGGAGGCACGAAGAGTGCGGAGGTGCCATAATAAGCAAAAGCGCTGATGCTCCATGGCCAGAGGGTTCCTTCCCGGAGGTGTCCAGTTTGTGGCAGCGGGAGTGGTTCTATATCACAGCTCCCCGTAGTTCCAAATGGGTGGCCGCCCCTGCCTTTCGCTCAGGCCCCCCACCACAACTGACATCATGGATCAACAAGGGGCTGAACTGGGGGCCGGTAAATGATGTGCCAATATTGCAGAGTCGCGTCTGAGATCTCTTCGAGAGAGATGTCAACCTGGTCTCGATAATGCAAGTCATGCTAGTTCATCGAGTCCAGCCTTGCAAACGTCGGCCCCTCCGTATGTGGGAATTCAACACGGAAGGACCATGGACTATTCAGCACTTCATCAGCATGACGCTCGAAGAGATATACAAATTGTTATTCGGACCCCAAATAGAGTGTCCGGACACCACCGAGGATGCGGGTCTGAGCTGTAGTCGCCCCGATACCCAAGTAAGTAGTCCCATGGGCGAACATGCTGTCTTTTTATTTATCATAACATCATTATGAAAAGTCGCTCTTTGACCGGGACTAGATAACAAAGGCGAAGATGATCAGGTGTACGGCCCCCCTTCCCGAAGGCTCGACCAATCCAGTACTAGCGAGGATGCTCGAGCCGACGCCTTATCAAGTGCCCTCAGGGGAAGATGGAGGGGGGATAAAGAGGCTGAAAGCAGGCCTCACTCATCATTCATCTGAACCGGGGGAATTAGTGCCTCCGCGAAGGAGGATAGCCAGGGAGAAGGATCTGAAATTCCCTCTCCCCAAGGAAGGAAAAGGACCACCTCTAAAGACCCGGAAACAAAGGTTTCCAAACGGGGGAAGAAATCTTCGCCAGAGGGTCCCGTCTTGGAGGGTACTCTTGCTGCACAGTGCCTGCAAGGGGATCAGCCCTCGACCGAGCTGTAAGTAAACAAAAAGTACTTAATAGTGAAAATATCCTACCTTACTTCTGAAGACAATAACTAGAGCTTATATCTTGTAGTTCGGATCGTAGCCCTTCTCGACAGAGTTCGTCTTCGGGGGATCTTCTTTCGGAGATGATGGAGAGTGAAACACCTCCCTGCCACCCCGCCTCATGAGGTGGGCGACCCTGAAGTGTCGTCGCAGAGGGTTTCTCCTGATTTGCCAAGGCTAGAGGGTAATCCTTTGGCCACCTGGAGTCCTCAGTATTCGTCTCCTAAAGAGAGCAACAGAAAGAGTCCGAATCTGTACAGTATGCGGTCGGACACACTGAAGGATTTTCTGGAGCAAGCGGCCATCTCAGAAGCGCATCGTACACTAATGGGTACGATAATTGAAAGGATTTCATCCGCCAAAAGCGGGTTGCGTGAAGCTTTTATGAGCCTGCTGAAAGGCTTTGAGGTACGTGAAATAGTGTATGTTTTTTACAGTACCGCACATGCTAGGTGTTCCCTATGCAGATAGTAGCCCCTGAGACTCTGCTTGCCGTCGGAAATGGCGGCAAACAGAGGATCATAGTCCCAGGTAATAACCAGACCGCCTTTGTGTGCAGGTGGATGAAGGTCCGGTGGCTAGCCGGACTGATGAGTTTGCCAAGCTAAAGCGGCAACTTGATGCGGCAGATGCCGACATCGTGCTTGTCAACAAGCGGCTTGACGAGGCACAGGGTATGTGATTTCTCCGGTGATCAACACATAGTAAGAGGAGCATGATGCCAGTATCTTTAATATGTTGTGCCTGCAGATGGAGCTGCCACCATGGAGACCCTTCGAGCGGAACTTGCCCGGGCCAAGGAACAAGCCAGAAATAGCAATGCGGCCGCTCTAAAGGCGGTCGAAGAGCTGAGGGCCGAACAGGCCACGCATTGCCAAAGCAAGGAACGAATGGCCGAGATGGCCGTTGAGTTGAAAGATGCCGCCGACCGTTACCAGCTTCTTGAAAAAGAAAGCCGAGCGAAGGCGACGGACCTGGAGAAGGCCATGGTAGAAGCCAAGGAAACCCGCTCCAAAATCAGAGCGACGAAGGAGGAGCTGCGTCAAGCTGGAGATATCGCGGCTGGGAAGCCCTTTTTGTTGCAGACTAAGTTCGGAGATCCGAAGTATGCCCCTCTTGATCAACTATGGAGTTCTGCAGACGCATACGTGGATTTGGCAGCCAGTGCTGGTGATGCGGCCGAGTACTTCAAGGATCAGAAAGATCGTGAAGTGGAGAAGTTGTTCTGGTCACAGTTCCATGCTCCAGTGCGTCCGCTGCTGTTGAATGAGCGAATGGCCGAGTGGGCCGAGCTCCATAGGTTGTCTGGACTTGCCATGAGGTCTATTGTGGATCATCTGTGGCCGGGAGGGCCAAGGCCGAATAGTTACTTTAGTTTAGTGCAACAATTCCTTGGCGTTGTGCCGCACATCGACACTACGAAGAGGTCGGTGTGCATAGAGGGTGCGCGGATGGCACTTGCCCATGTCAAAACATACTGGGCAGATATAGAGGCCACCGCTATTGCAACACAGGGTTCGGCCGTGGGCCGAGTAGCTGCCGAGCACTACTTTGAAGAGGTCTTTGAAGGCGCTCGTTCGATAGAGGCGCGGTGCTCGAAGAATATTATGTTCTAGTGACATGTAATCCCATTGTAAAAACAATATTTTATTGAATTATGAAGGTTGTGTTTATACTTTTGCCTGAAAGTATTATGATGCCTCCTGTGCGGCCGTTTATGTATATATGTATATAACCTGAAAGTTTGCAGTCGTCGGCTTCAGCCCCCACGCATATAATGCGGGGGTGTTCGCAAAAAACGTGTATTCACACTTGATCCAACGTCTTGGTCCATTAAGGAGGTGGTAGCGCAGCGAGCGAGGCAATCGGACTATATTGCTTTAACACTTTCACTTAGCCATAGGAGTTTGACTGTGGGACTACTAGACAGCCCCTGGTACCTCCGTGCTCATCCGAATACGAGGCCCGTACGTACATGACCGGGAAATGGCCCTTCGTTAATGCGGAGGGATCCCGAAGATTCCGCTAAGTCATCGAGTGGTTGACCAGTCTTGCGTTATATCATGACAGTCAGCTTTCGGCTTTCTATACTGAGGTGCTCATCCGGATGAACCAGGGCACAATCACAGTAGTTCTCCCAGTGCTACCTTAGCCGATATAGTGGAACGTAAGGTACCAAAACATAGGAGCCGGGCAAACCCAACATTTGACCAAAGACATGATTCGGAGCTGATGCATATAAGGCCAAACTCGCGACGCCGATCACTCCCTAAGGTATTCGGTCTTTATAACATATGTCGGGCTGAACAATGCCCTTAATAATAAACCCCGAGTGTCTAGGTACGTGCAATATCCTGACGTGGCCACATGCCAAGAACGTCAGTATCCTTCTCGGTTGTATCGAGTATCCGGAGGATATGAACAACAAGAGACAGTAAAAAAGCTTTACGCAGGGTCTTAATCTGAAAAGAAACCTTTGAGCGGGTCCCTGCTGCACGTCTGCGCCTGTGTCTCCATTGTGTCGTGTCCTGGATGGGTGTAGTATGATTGTCATCTATAAAAGAGAAGAACTTAGGTGAAAGTTGCCATGCAAGAAAATTGGTTATTATCAATAAACCGTTAAAATTCAAGATAAGTCAGGTTGAGCCGAACTAGCCCTAATTACATGCGGGAAGCCCCTGGTACCGTTTATGAGGGTTTAACCATCAAACCAATCTCATGTATTTGTAGTGAGGCACCGGACTCGTCTAACCGTGTCCATGGTCTTGACGACCTGTCGTTTATTCTGGTTGGTGAGGCCGTCTAGTGCTCGGCTGTTAAAGCCGCCGCACATTCTTCCACGTGTAGAGAACGCTCAATATTTCCACTAACTGTGATGGTGCCACATGGACCGGGCATCTTAAGCTTGAGATAAGCGTAATGTGGTACTGCATTAAACCAAGCAAAAGCCGCTCTTTCGAGTAGTGCTTGATAGCCACTTCGGAATGGAGCGATGTAGAAAGTTAACTTTTCGCTTCGGAAGTTGTCGGAAGAGCCGAATACAACCTCTAGTAATAGAGAGCCCGTACAGCGGGCTTCTTGGCCTGGTATTACTCCCTTGAAGGTAGTATTGCTGCGGCTGATTTTTGTCGGGTCTATCCCCATTTACGGACTGTGTCCTGATATATCAGATTTAGACCACTGCCGTCGTCCATAAGGACTCATGCGAGATGGTATCCATTTATTATTGGGTCTAACACCAAGGCAGCCAATCCTTCATGCCGGATGCTTGTCGCGTGATCCCTGCGATCAAAGGTGATCGGGTAGGCCAACTAGGGGTTGAACTTAGGGGAGATGGGCTCTACGGCGCGTGTGTTTCGGAGTGCATGCCTGCTTCTCCTCTTCGTCACATGGATCATGTTTACTGTTTTAACCTCTGGTGGGAATATTTTCTGTCCTCCAGTGCTTTGCTGGCGAGGTTCGTCCTCGTCTTCGCTTGGTGTCTCCCCCCCTTGTGGTCGGTGTTTAGCTTACCGGCCTGCTTGAAGACCCAGCATTCTCTATGGGTGTGATTTGCAGGTTTATCGGGGGTGCCATGAATCTGACATAGTTTGTCGAGAATCTTGTTTAGGCCAGACAGTCCATCTCTGCTGCCTTTGGAAGGCTTTTTCCGCTGACCTGGTCGAGAGCCGCTGAATTCGGCGTTTACCGCCGTATTATCCGGGATTTCTTCTTTATTTCGACGCTTGTTTTTATTGCGTCGTGGTTTTCCATTGCCATCCCTAACTTCGGATGTGGTTGGGTCGCTGGTGCTACTGCGGGCTAACCAGCTATCTTCGCCTGCGCAAAAGCGGGTCATGAGGCTTGTGAGGGCTGCCATTGTTCTCGGTTTTTCTTGGCCGAGGTGTATGGCGAGCCATTCGTCTCGGACGCTGTGCTTGAAAGCTGCTAATGCCTCGGCATCCAGGCAGTCGACGATTTGGTTCTTCTTAGTGAGAAACCTGTTCCAAAGCTTTCAGGCTGACTCTCCGGGCTGGTGAATTATATGACTTAAATCGTCTGTATCCGGAGGTCGGACATAGGTCCCTTGAAAATTGGCTCGGAAAGCATCCTCGAGCTCCTCCCAACTTCCAATTGAGTTTTCGGGGAGGCTTTTCAGCCGGTGCCGAGTTGGTCCTTTAAGCTTGAGGGGCAAGTATTTGATGGCATGGAGATCGTCTCCACGAGCCATATAGATATGGAGGATAAAGTCCTCAATCTAGACCCCAGGGTCCATGGTCCCGTCATACGCCTCTATGTTCACTGGTTTGAATCCTTCTGGGAATTCATGGTCCAGCACCTCATCGGTGAAACATAGGGGGTGTGCGGCACCCCTATATTTGGGTGTATCATGGCGTTTGGATGCTTGTAGTATTCGGTTTTGATTTTGTGCCGGAGCACGCTTCCTAGATCCATAGATGGATCTGGTCATACTGGATTTTTCACGCAAGTACTCACGTAGATCGTGTGTTGACTTATGTGCGACCTTGTTAGCCGCTCTATCGCGGTCACAAGGTGGTTGATCCGGTCGGTTGGCCATTTTATTTTTCGGCTATGTGGGCTCTAAGGTCTCATCGTCGAATTCAGGTAATAGCTTGCGCTTTGGTTAGCTCTTTGTATGGTAACTTCCACCATACTTTTCTTTGTTGTCGAGCACTTTGTTCCACCTGCTGTTGAGCGTATTGTGTGCGGCCTTAAGCCGTTGCTTCTGCTTCTTCAGACTCCTCGATGTGGCAATAAGCCTTCTGCGGAGGTTCTCTTGCTCCAGGTGTGTTTCCGGGATGATGTGTACATCTTCGTCCGGACTATTTTCCTCCCCAGAGGGGGTTTGATGAGGTTTATCCTCGGCGTCGCCGTGTTCGGACATCGGATCCGTACTATGTTCGCCGTTTGCAGCTTCATCGTGCTCTGCCGCCGGGGCAATGTGGTTGTCATTTCCTCTGGAGTCGATCCTCCGCTGTCTCCTCCCGTCGACGCTTTGTTTGTTTCTTGGAGGGGTCATCCTCTGCTGTCTCCTCCCGTTCCTCGTCATCGTTTTCTTTGGGTGTATCCACCATGTATATGTCATGTGATGAGGTGGTTGTCCAGTGCCCTGTGGGCACTAGGTCCTGTTCCTCTCCTGCATCGTCGTCCATGCCGTCGATGTCTGCGGAGTCAAAATCGAGCATGTCGGTTAAATCGTCGACAGTGGCTACTAAGTGGGTGGTGGGTGGGCAGCGAATTTCTTCGTCATCTGCATCCCATTCTAGCCGGACATAGTTCGGCCAAGGTTCTCCTGACAAGGAGAGAGACCTTAATGAATTTAGCACATCGCCAAAAGGCGAGTTCTGAAAGATATCCGCGGAGGTGAACTCCATGATCGGCGCCCAATCGGATTCGATAGGCACGAATGTAGGCGGCTCGGAGTCCGTGGCTGGAGACGAATCCAGTTGTTTGGCAACACGGCTCTCGTAAGGGGTGAAATTAGTATCCGGCTCCATCGCCACTGAGAGTGCGGCCTCCATGGCAGGGTCTATCCCTCCATCCTCGGATGGCTCAATTTGCTCCGGATTGAAGGCCGGAGTATTTGTAGATGCGATCTCCCGAACATTGTCCGACGGCAGAGTTATGTCATGCTCATCGTGATTGTCCGGCGCACCTGACATGGACTCGAATCCATCGAAGATCAAGTCTCCGCGGATGTCGGCAGTGTAGTTTAGGTTTCCGAACCTGACCTGATGGCCAGGGCGTAGCTCTCGATCTGCTCCAGATGGCCAAGCGAGTTGGCCCGCAGTGCGAAGCCACCAAATACGAAGATCTGTTCAGGGAGGAAAACCTCACCCTGGACTGCATCGTTACCGATGATCGAAGGGGCCATCGAGCCTTACGGTGACGGCACAGTGGAACTCTCAATGAAAGCACCAATGTCGGTGTCAAAATCAGCGGATCTCGGGTAGGGGGTCCCGAACTATGTGTCTAAGGCGGATGGTAACAGGAGGCAGGGGACATGATGTTTACCCAGGTTCGGGCCCTCTTGATGGAGGTAATACCCTATGTCCTGCTTGATTGTTCTTGATGATATGAGTATTACAAGAGTTGATCTACCACGAGATCGTAGAGGCTAAACCCTAGAAGCTAGCCTATGGTATGATTGTATGTTGTCCTATGGACTAAACCCTCCGGTTTATATAGACACCGGAGGGGGCTAGGGTTACACAGAGTCGGTTACAAGGGAGGAGATCTACGTATCCATATTGCCAAGCTTGCCTTCCACGCCAAGGAGAGTCCCATCCGTACACGGGATGAAGTCTTCAATCTTGTATCTTCATAGTCCAACAGTCCGGCCAAAGGATATAGTCCGGCTGTCCTGAGACCCCGTAATCCAGGACTCCCTCACATATACTTACCTTCTGGTCTTGAGCTGGCTTTGGAGGAGGTGAACTAGAGAAAATAGGGTTAGATAACACAAGAACACCTACTAAGCAATGCAAGAACAGAGAACCACAAAAGTACCAAGATTGGGATGACATGTAGAGAGTGAGTACTAGGTACTCTATTTGATATAGACATGTCCCCAAAGAGTAAAGATATGCAATGAATTCAAAGATTTCCTTCCCTTAGATGTCTTTCTCCCCCTGAATCTGATATTGGATAATGGGAGAAGATGGGGAAAACAAAATTAGAGCAAAACAAACATAACAAACTTAACACATGCTACATGTCTTTCCCCTCTCGAAGACATGTGACTTCTCTCCTCTATGGATAAAAGCATCTGGAGAAGCTTAAGGAGTGCATTCTCTCATATGTGATAAGCTTTGATGTGCTTTCTCTCCCCCTTTGACATCAATTCCCAAGAAGGGATCTTCTGGAGTGTGAGTCGAATGGGTTTGGTCCTTGAGTCACATCACAAAGCAACATGTAATGTACGATGTTGGTAGAGGTCAAGAATAATCGAGTGGAGTTGGAACAAATATGCAGGATGCAAATGGCAAAGTGTTTTCTCATCATTGAAATCGGTAACACCGAGCCTTTTTCTTCGGTGGCACCGAGTTGTTTCGGTTTAGCCAAAAGAAACTAACCTGTGAGGCCGAATTCAACACAAAGGGAAAACAATTGTCATCTCAGGTCACTAGGCAAATAAGATCTCACAAAGATTTGCAAGGAATTAACTAAAGGATTTGCAATGAATTGGATACAGGGAATGCAGAACAAAACAGAGAAAATAAAGAAATCTAGATGAAAATGGAAACAAACATGCAACCGACTAATGCAAGGACACAGAAAACACTAGAGAACTTCATCTAGAATTGGTCGGCGACAAAGTCACGTATGTTAGAGTATATTGACTGAGGAGTCAAGTGAGAACACTTGACCGTAGGTCATACTCATCATTTAAGCTCAAAATGGGGTTGCCATTTTTCATTTAAGCATTTTGATGTATTCACATCTTGTTGAGCTACTTTGACCCATGACTTGGGGTAAAGCTTCTCTAAGATGGAATAACATACCTTGGGTGGTGGTATTGATCTTGATCATGTAGTTGAACTTGTGTGGGATGCTCAAAGTTGATCTAGATGGGAGCACTGTTGGGGAACATAGTAATTTCAAAAAAAAAATCCTATGCACACGCAAGATCATGGTAATGCATAGCAACGAGAGGGGAGAGTGTTGTCTACGTACCCTCGTAGACCGTTCGCGGAAGCGTTATATCAACGCGGTTGATGTAGTCGTACGTCTTCACATCCGACCGATCCAAGTACCGAAAGCACGGCACCTCCGAGTTCTGCACACGTTTGGCTCAGTGACGTCCTCGCCTTCTCGATCCAGCAAGAGGGGCGAAGTGGTAGATGAGTTCCGGCAGCACGACGGCGTGGTGACGGTGTTGGTGAAGAACAATCTCCGCAGGGCTTCACCTAAACACTGCGAAAACTATGACGGAGGATAAACTAGAGGGGACAGGGTTGCCGGCACACGGCTTGGTGTTTCTTGATGTGTCTTTGGTGCTAGCCCTACCCCTCTATTTATATGTTGAGCCCTGCGGTCGAAACTTGGAGTAAAAGCCTCCTCAAAGTCGGTTTCACCCGAAAGGCAAGAGTCCTTCTTGGACTCCAGGGCTAGACGCCAGGGTTCCCGGCGTCTACCCCCTAGACGCCTGGGTTCCTGGCGTCTAGCCTCTGGTCTCCGCAAAACTTCCTTTTGCACTTTCCAAAAGCCTCGTGGGCTTTCCCCTTTGGCCCAGATAAAGTGTTCTCGTGCCCAAACATTTCGGTAAACATCCGGAACCCCTTCCGGTGAATTACGGAACCCTTCCGGAGATCAAACACTACTATCCCATATATCAAACTTTATCTCCGGACCATTCCGGAGTTCCTCGTCATGTCTGTGATCTCATCTTGGACCCCGAACAACATTCGGTCATCAACACATAACTCATATAGTACTATATCGTCAACGAACGTTAAGTGTGCGGACCCTACGGGTTCGAGAACTATGTAGACATGACCGAGACACCTCTCTGGTCAATAACCAATAGCGGGACCTGGATGCCCATATTGGCTCCTACATATTCTATGAAGATCTTTATCGGTCAGACCGCATAACAACATACGTTGTTCCCTTTGTCATCGGTATGTTACTTGCCCGAGATTCGATCGTCGGTATCTCAATACCTAGTTCAATCTCGTTACCGGCAAGTCTCTTTACTCGTTCCGTAATACATCATCCCGCAACTAACTTATTAGTTGCAATGCTTGCAAGGCTTAAGTGATGTGCATTACCGAGAGGGCCCAGAGATACCTCTCCGACAATCAGAGTGACAAATCCTAATCTTGAAAATGCCAACCCAACAAGTACCTTCGGAGACACCTGTAGAGCACCTTTATAATCACCCAGTTACGTTGTGACGTTTGGTAGCACACAAAGTGTTCCTCCGGTAAACGGGAGTTGCATAATTTCATAGTCATAGGAACATGTATAAGTTATGAAGAAAGCAATAGCAACAAACTAAACGATCAAGTGCTAAGCTAATGGAATGGGTCAAGTCAATCACATCATTCTCCTAATGATGTGATCCCGTTAATAAAATAACAAGTCATGTTTATGGCTAGGAAACATAACCATCTTCGATCAACGAGCTAGTCAAGTAGAGGCATACTAGTGACACTCTGTTTGTCTATGTATTCACACATGTATTATGTTTCCGGTTAATACAATTCTAGCATGAATAATAAACATTTATCATGAAATAAGGAAATAAATAATAACTTTATTATTGCCTCTAGGGCATATTTCCTTCAGTCTCCCACTTGCACTAGAGTCAATAATCTAGTTCACATCGCCATGTGATTTAACATCAATAGTTCACATCACCATGTGATTAACACCCATAGTTCACATCGTCATGTGACCAACACCCAAAGGGTTTACTAGATTCAATAATCTAGCTAGCTCACATCGCTATGTGATTAACGCCCAAAGAGTACTAGGGTGTGATCATGTTTTGCTTGTGAGAGAAGTTTAGTCAACGGGTCTGCCACATACAGATCCGTAAGTATTTTGCAAACTTCTATGTCAACAATGCTCTGCACTAAGCTACTCTAGCTAATTGCTCCCACTTTCAATATGTATCCATATTGAGACTTTGAGTCATCTGGATCAGTGTCAAAACTTGCATCGAGGTAACCCTTTACGACGAACCTTTTGTCACCTCCATAATCGAGAAACATATCATTATTCCACTAAGGATAATTTTGACCAATGTCCAGTGATCTACTCCTAGACCACTATTATACTCCCTTGCCAAACTCAGGGCAGGGTATATAATAGGTCTGGTACACAGCATGGCATACTTTATAGAACCTATGGCTGAGGCATAGGGAATGACTTTCATTCTCTCTCTATCTTCTGCCGTGGTCGGGTTTTGAGTCTTACTCAACTTCACACCTTGTAACACAGGCAAGAACTCCTTCTTTGATTGTTCCATTTTGAACTACTTCAAAATCTTGTCAAGGTATGTACTCATTGAAAACCTTATCAAGTGTCTTGATCTATCTCTATAGATCTTGATGCTCAATATGTAAGCAGCTTCACCAAGGTCTTTCTTTGAAAAACTCCTTTCAAACAGTCCTTTATGCTTTACAGAATAATTCTACATTATCTCCGATCAACAATATGTCATTCACATATACTTATCAGAAATGTTGTAGTGCTCCCACTCACTTTCTTGTAAATACAGGCTTCACCGCAAGTCTGTATAAAACTATATGCTTTGATCAACTTATCAAAGCGTATATTCCAACTCCGAGATGCTTGCACCCGTCCATAGATGGATCGCTGGAGCTTGCATATTTTGTTAGCACCTTTAGGATTGACAAAACCTTCTGGTTGCATCATATACAACTCTTCTTTAATAAATCCATTAAGGAATGCTGTTTTGTTTATCCATTTGCCAGATGACAATTGCTAACATGATTCAGACAGACTTAAGCATAGATACAAGTGAGAAACTCTCATCGTAGTCAACACCTTGAACTTGTCGAAAACATTTTGCGACAATTCTAGCTTTGTAGATAGTAACACTACTATCAGCGTCAGTCTTCCTATTGAAGATCCATTTAATCTCAATGGCTTGCCAATCAATGGGCAAGTCAATCAAAGTCCACACTTTGTTCTCATACATGGATCCCATCTCAGATTTTATGGCCTCAAGCCATTTCGCGGAATCTGGGCTCATCATCGCTTCCTCATATATAGTTCATAGGCTCGTCATGGTCAAGTAACATGACCTCCAGAACAGGATTATCGTACCACTCTGGTGCGGATCTCACTCTGCTTTACCTACAAGGTTCGGTAGTAACTTGATCTGAAGTTACATGATCATCATCATTAGCTTCACTAATTGGTGTAGTAGTCACAGGAACAGATTTCTGTGATGAACTACTTTCCAATAAGGGAGCAGGTACAATTACCTCATCAAGTTCTACTTTCCTCCCACTCACTTCTTTCGAGAGAAACTCCTTTTCTAGAAAGGATCCATTCTCAGCAACGAATATCTTGCCTTCGGATCTGTGATAGAAGGTGTACCCAACATTTTTCTTTTTGGGTATCCTATGAAGACGCACTTCTCCGATTTGGGTTTGAGCTTATCAGGTTGAAAGTTTTTCACATAAGCATTGCAACCTCAAACTTTTAAGAAACGACAACTTAGGTTTCTTGCCAAACCATAATTCATACGGTGTCGTCTCAACGGATTTAGATGGTGCCCTATTTAACGTGAATGTAGTTGTCTCTAATGCATAACCCCAAAACGATAGCGGTAAATCAGTAAGAGACGTCATAGATCGCACCATATCTAATAAATCATGGTTATGACGTTCGGTCACACCATTACACTGTGGTGTTCCAGGTGGCGTGAGTAGTGAAACTATTTCACATTGTTTTAACTGAAGGCCAAACTCGTAACTCAAATATTTTACTTCTGCGATCATATCGTAGAAACTTTTATTTTTGTTACGATGATTCTCCATTTCACTCTGAAATTCTTTGAACTTATCAAATATTTCAGACTTGTGTTTCATCAAGTAGATATACTCGTATCTGCTCAAGTCATCTGTGAAGATCAAAAAATAATGATACCTGTCGCCAGCCTCAATATTCATCGGACCACATACATCAGTATGTATGATTTCCAACAAATCTATTGCTCGCTCCATTGTTCTGGAGAACAGAGTTTTAGTCATCTTGCCCATGAGGCATGGTTCGCAAGCATCAACTGATTCATAATCAAGTGATTCCAAAAGCCCATCAGCATGGATTTTCTTCATGCGCTTTACACCAATATGACCTAAACGGCGGTGCCACAAATAAGTCGCATTATCATTATTAACTTTGCATCTTTTGGCTTCAATATTATGAAAATGTGTATCACCATGATCGAGATCCAACAAACCATTTTCATTGGGTGTATGACCACAGAAGGTTTTATTCATGTAAACAGAACAACAATTATTCTCTAACTTACATGAATAACCGTATTGCAATAAACATGATCCAATCATATTTATGCTCAACGCAAACACCAAATAACATTTATTTAGGTTCAACACTAATCCCGAAAGTATAGGGAGTGTGCGATGATGATCATATCAATCTTGGAACCACTTCCAACACACATCGTCACTTCACCCTTAACTAGTCTCTGTTTATTTTGCAACTCCCATTTCGAGTTACTACTCTTTAGCAACTGAACCAGTATCAAATACCAAGGGGTTGCTATAAACACTAGTAAAGTACACATCAATAACATGTATATCAAATATATCTTTGTTTACTTTGCCATCCTTCCTATCCACCAAATACTTTGGGTAGTTCCGCTTCTAGTAACCAGTCCCTTTGCAGTAGAAGCACTCAGTTTCAGGCTTAGGTCCATACTTGGGTTTCTTCACTTGAGCAGCAACTTGTTTGCCGTTCTTCTTGAAGTTCCCCTTCTTCCCTTTACCCTTTATCTTGAAACTAGTGGTCTTGTCAATCATCAACACTTGATGTTTTTCTTGATTTCTACCTTCGCTGATTTTTGCATCGCGAAGAGCTTGGGAATTGTTTTCGTCATCCCTTGCATATTATAGTTCATCACGAAGTTCTACTAACTTGGTGATGGTGACTAGAGAATTCTGTCGATCACTATTTTATCTGGAAGATTAACTCCCACTTGATTCAAGCGATTGTAGTACCCAGACAATTTGAGCACATGCTCACTGCTTGACTATTCTCCTCCATCTTTTAGCTATAGAACTTGTTGGAGACTTCATATCTTTCAACTCGGGTATTTGCTTGAAATATTAACTTCAACTCCTAGAACATCCATATGATCCATGACGTTCAAAACGTCTTTGAAGTCCCGATTCTAAGCTGTTAAGCATGGTGCACTAAACTATCAAGTAGTCATCATATTGAGCTAGCCAAACGTTCATAACATCTGCATCTGCTCCTGCAATAGGTTTGTCACCTAGTGGTGCATCAAGGACATAATTCTTCTGTGCAGCAATGAGGATAATCCTCAGATCACGGATAAAATCCGCATCATTGCTACTAACATTTTTCAACTTAGTTTTCTCTAGGAACACATATAAAACATAGGGAAGCAATAACGCGAGCTATTGATCTACAACATAGATATGCAAATACTATCAGGACTAAGTTCATGATAAATTAAAGTTCAACTAATCATATTACTTAAGAACTCACACTTAGAAAGACATCCCTCTAATCTTCTAAGTGATCACGTGATCCAAATCAACTAAACCATAACCGATCATCACGTGAAATGGAGTAGTTTTCAATGGTGAACATCACTATGTTGATCATATCTACTATATGATTCACACTCGACCTTTCGGTCTCAGTGTTCCGAGGCCATATCTGCATATGCTAGGCTCGTCAAGTTTAACCTGAGTATTCTGCGTGTGCAAAATTGGCTTGCACCCGTTGTAGATGGACGTAGAGCTTATCACACCCGATCATCACGTGGTGTCTGGGCACGACGAACTTTGGCAACGGTGCATACTCAGGGAGAACACTTTTATCTTGAAATTTAGTGAGAGATCATCTTATAATGCTATCGTCAATCAAAACAAGATAAGATGCATAAAAAATAAACATCACATGCAATCAATATAAGTGATATGATATGGCCATCATCATCTTGTGCTTGTGATCTCCATCTCCGAAGCACTGTCATGATCACCATCGTCACCGGCGCGACACCTTGATCTCCATCGTAGCATCGTTGTCGTCTTGCCAATCTTATGCTTCCACGACTATCGCTAGCGCTTAGTGATAAAGTAAAGCATTACAGTGCAATTGCATTGCATACAATAAAGCGACAACCATATGGCTCCTGCCAGTTGCCGATAACTCGGTTACAAAACATGATCATCTCATACAATAAAATTTAGCATCATGTCTTGACCATATCACATCACAACATGCCCTGCAAAAACAAGTTAGACATCCTCTACTTTGTTGTTGCAAGTTTTACGTGGCTACTACGGGCTTAGCAAGAACCGATCTTACCTACGCATCAAAACCACAACGATAGTTTGTCAAGTTGGTGTTGTTTTAACCTTCGCAAGGACCGGGCGTAGCCACACACGGTTCAACTAAAGTTGGAGAAACTGACACCCGCCAGCCACCTGTGTGCAAAGCACGTCGGTAGAACCAGTCTCGTGTAAGCGTACACATAATGTCGGTCCGGGCCGCTTCATCCAACAATACCGCCGAACCAAAGTATGACATGCTGGTAAGCAGTATGACTTATATCGCCCACGACTCACTTGTGTTCTACTCGTGCATATAACATCAACGCGTAAAACCTAGGCTCTGATACCACTATTGGGGAACATAGTAATTTCAAAAAAATTCCTACGCACACGCAAGATCATGGTGATGCATAGCAACGAGAGGGGAGAGTGTTGTCTACGTACCCTCGTAGACCGTTCCCGGAAGCGTTATATCAATGCGGTTGATGTAGTCGTACGTCTTCACGTCCGACCGATCCAAGTACCGAAAGCACGACACCTCCGAGTTCTGCACACGTTCGGCTCGGTGACGTCCTCGCCTTCTCGATCCAGCAAGAGGGGCGAAGTGGTAGATGAGTTCCGGCAGCACGACGGTGTGGTGACAGTGTTGGTGAAGAACAATCTCCGCAGGGCCTCGCCTAAGCACTACAAAAACTATGACAAAGGATAAACTAGAGGGGACGGGGTTGCCGGCACACGGCTTGGTGTTTCTTGATGTGTCTTTGGTGCTAGCCCTACCCCTCTATTTATATGTTGAGCCCTGGGGTCGAAACTTGGAGTAAAAGTCTCCTCAAAGTCGGTTTCACCCGAAAGGCAAGGGTCCTTCTCGGACTCCAGGGCTAGACGCCAGGGTTCCCGGCGTCTACCCCCTAGACGCCAGGGTTCCTGGCGTCTAGCCTCTGGTCTCCGCAAAACTTCCTTTTGCACTTTCCAAAAGCCTCGTGGGCTTCCCCATTTGGCCCAGATAAAGTGTTCTCGTGCCCAAACATTTCGGGAAACATCCGGAACCCCTTCCGGTGAATTCCGGAACCCTTCCGGAGATCAAACACTACTATCCCATATATCAAACTTTATCTCTGGACCATTCCGGAGTTCCTCGTCATGTCCGTGATCTCATCTCGGACTCCGAACAACATTCGGTCATCAACATACATAACTCATATAGTACTATATCGTCAACAAACGTTAAGCGTGCGGACCCTACGGGTTCGAGAACTATGTAGACATGACTGAGACACCTCTCTGGTCAATAACCAATAGCGGGACCTGGATGCCCATATTGGCTCCTACATATTCTACAAAGATCTTTATCGGTCAGACCGCATAACAACATACGTTGTTCCCTTTGTCATCGGTATGTTACTTGCCCGAGATTCGATCGTCGGTATCTCAATACCTAGTTCAATCTCGTTACCGGCAAGTCTCTTTACTCGTTCCATAATACATCATCCCGCAACTAACTTATTAGTTGCAATGCTTGCAAGGCTTAAGTGATGTGCATTACCGAGAGGGCCCAGAGATACCTCTCCGACAATCGAAGTGACAAATCCTAATCTTGAAATACGCCAACCCAACAAGTACCTTCGGAGACACCTGTAGAGCACCTTTATAATCACCCAGTTACGTTGTGACGTTTGGTAGCACACAAAGTGTTCCTCCGGTAAACGGGAGTTGCATAATCTCATAGTCATAGGAACATGTATAAGTTATGAAGAAAGCAATAGCAATAGACTCAATGATCAAGTGCTAAGCTAATGGAATGGGTCAAGTCAATCACATCATTCTCCTAATGATGTGATCCCGTTAATCAAATAACAACTCATGTCTATGGCTAGGAAACATAACCGTCTTCGATCAACGAGCTTGTCAAGTAGAGGCATACTAGTGACACTCTGTTTGTCTATGTATTCACACATGTATTATGTTTCCGGTTAATACAATTCTAGCATGAATAATAAACATTTATCATGAAATAAGGAAATAAATAATAACTTTATTATTGCCTCTAGGGCATATTTCCTTCAAGCACCACTTGTAGTTTGAGTTCATCTACCTACATGGGTTAGTTTTGCAAGGAATAGCACTTGTGTATCCAAAATGATAATCATGAAGTTTGATACCAAATGAAATTTGATATAAAGAAATTGTCAAAGGATTCATGCTTCCTTGTCTTCAACCACCATATTGTAGAGACTTGGTGATGTAGAGATTGCTCAAGATGTGAGTGAGTTACAATCTCATAGGTTTAGATTCATCCAAGTACCTACTGATACGCCATTTTGCATCATGCTTTTATATTAATATTTATTGCATTATGGGCTGTTATTACACATTATGTCACAATACTTATGTCTATTCTCTCTTATTTTACAAGGTTTCTATAAAAAGGGAGAATGCCAGCAGCTGGGATTCTGGGCTGGAAAAGGAGCAAATATTAGAGACCTATTCTGCACAGCTCCAGAAGTCCTGAAACTTCACGGAAGACGTTTTCAGAATACATAAAAAATACTCAGCGGAAGAAGTTCACCGGGGGGCACGCCTTGCCCACGAGGGTGGGGGCGCGCCCTACCCCCTTGGGCGCCCCCCTACCTCGTGGGCCCCCTGGTGGCCCTCCGACGGCCATCTTCTGCTACATGAGGTCTTTCGATGAGAAAAAAATCATAAGCCATCTTATCAGACGAAACTCCGCCGCCACGAGGCGGAACCTTGGCGGAACCAATCTAGGGCTCTGGTGGAGCTGTTCTGCCGGGGAAACTTCTCTCCGGGAGGGGGAAATCATCGCCATCGTCATCACCAACGCTCCTCTCATCGGGAGAGGGCAATCTCCATCAACATCTTCACCAGCACCATCTCCTCTCAAAACCCTAGTTCATCTCTTGTATCCAATTCCTATCTCCAAGTCCGGGATTGGTACATGTGGGTTGCTAGTAGTGTTAATTACTTCTTGTAGTTGATGCTAGTTGGTTTATTTGGTGGAAGATCATATGTTCAGATCCTATATGCATATTAATACCCCTCTGATTATGAACATGAATATGCTTTGTGAGTAGTTACGTTTGTTCCTGAGGACATGGGAGAAGTCTTGCTATTAGTAGTCATGTGAATTTGGTTTTCTTTCGATATTTTGATGAGATGTATGTTGTCATCCATCTAGTGGTGTTATGTGAACATCGACTACATAACACTTCACCATTATTTGGGCCTAGAGGAAGGCATTGGGGAGTAATAAGTAGATGATGGGTTGCTAGAGTGACAGAAGCTTAAACCCTAGTTTATGCGTTGCTTCGTAAGGGGCTGATTTGGATCCATATGTTTCATGCTATGGTTAGGTTTACCTTGATACTTTTGTTGTAGTTGCGGATGCTTGCAATAGAGGTTAATCATAAGTGGGATGCTTTTCCAAGTAAGGACAGTACCCAAGCATCGGTCCACCCACATATCAGATTATCAAAGTACCGAACGCGAATCTTATGAACATGATGAAAACTAGCTTGACGATATTCCCATGTGTCCGCGGGAGCGCTTTTCTCTATATAAGAGTTTGTCCAGGCTTGTCCTTTGCTCTAAAAAGGATTGGGCCACCTTGCTGCACTTTATTTACTTTTGTTACTTGTTGCTCGTAACAAATTATCCTATCACAAAACTATCCGTTACCAGTTATTTCAGTACTTGCAGAGAATACCTTGCTGGAAACCACTTATCATTTCCTTCTGCTCCTCGTTGGGTTCGACACTCTTACTTATCGAAAGGACTAGGATAGATCCCCTATACTTGTGGGTCATCAAGACTCTTTTCTAGCGTCGTTGCCGGGGAGTGAAGCGCCTTTGGTAGGTGGAATTTGGTAAGGAAAAGTTTATATAGTGTGCTGAAATTTACTGTCACTTGTTACTATGGAAAGTAATCCTCTGAGGGGCTTGTTCGGGGTATCTTCACCCTGACCAGTAGAGCAAAGAGTTGCTCCTCAACCTACTGAACCTACTGAAAATGAAAATGTCTGCTTTGAAATTACTTCGGGTATGATAGAAAAACTGCTAGCTAATCCTTTTGTAGGAGATGGAACCAAACATCCTGATGAGCATCTAATATATGTGGATGAAGTTTGTGGATTATTTAAGCTTGCAGGTGTACCCAGAGATGTTGTTAAGAAGAAGGTCTTCCCTTTATCTTTGAAGGGAGATGCATCGACATGGTATAGGCTATGTGATGATATGGGATCTTGGAATTACAAACGATTGAAATTGGAATTTCATCAGAAGTTTTATCATATGCATCTTGCTCATCGTGATCGCAATTATATATATAATTTTTGGCCTCGCGAAGGAGAAAGCATCACTCAAGCTTGGGGGAGGCTTAAATCAATGTTATATTCATGCCCCAATCATGAGCTCTCAAGAGAAATGATTATTCAAAATTTATATGCTCGGCTTTCTAATAACAATCGCACCATGCTCGATACTTCTTGTGATGGCTCTTTTATGATGAAGACTATTGAATTCAAATGGGATTTATTGGAAAGAATTAAACGCAACTCTAAAGATTGGGACCTCGATGAAGGTAAGGAGTCAGGTATGACACATAAGTTTGATTGTGCTAAATCTTTTATGGATACTGATGTTTTCCGTAAGTTTAGCACTAAATATGGACTTGACTCTGAGATAGTAGCTTCTTTCTATGAATCTTTTGCTACTTATGTTGATCTCCCCAAGGAGAAGTGGTTTAAATATCATCCTCCCATAGAACTAAAAGTAGTTGCACCTATTAAAGTTGAAGAAAAGATTATCGCTTATAATGATCCTGTTGTGCCTACTTCTTATATTGAGAAACCACATTTCCCTGTTAGGATAAAGGATCATGCTAAAGCTTCAACTGTGGTTCGTAAAAGAAATATTAAAACATATACACCTCCTGAGCAAGTTAAAGTTGAACCTAATATTGCTATTGTTAAAGATCTCTTGTCTGATAATATTGATGGGCATGTTATTTATTTCTGTGATGGAACTGCTAGAATTGCTAAACTGTGTGCTAAAGATAAATCTAGACCTGTGGTAGGCATGCCAGTTATTTCTGTTAAAATAGGATATCATTGTTATCATGGCTTATGTGATATGGGTGCCAGTGCTAGTGCAATACCTATTAGCCTATATAGAGAAATTATGCATGATATTGCACCTGTTGAGTTAGAAGATATTGATGTCACAATTAAACTTGCCAATAAAGATACTATTTCACCAATGGGAATTGTTAGAGATGTTTAAGTCTTGTGTGGGAAAACTAAATATACTGTTGATTTTCTTGTTCTTGGTTCCCCACAAGATAGCTTTTGTCCTATTATATTTGGTAGACCCTTCCTGAACACTGTTAATGCTACCATAGATTGCAAAAGGGATGTTGTTACTATCGGTTTAGATGATATGTCTCATGAATTTAATTTCTCTAAATTTAGTAGACAACACCGTGAAGAAGAATTGCCTAGTAAGGATGAAATTATTGGTCTTGCTTCTATTGCCGTACCTCCTAGTGATCCTTTAGAACAATATTTGCTAGACCATGAATATGATATGTTTATGAATGAAAGAAGGGAAATAGATGAAGTATTCTTTAAACAGGAACCTATTCTGAAAAACAATTTACCTGTTGAAATCTTAGGGGATCCTCCTCCACCCAAGGGTGATCCCGTGTTTGAGCTTAAACCATTGCCTGATACTCTTAAATATGCATATCTTGATACTTTTATTATTAGTGCTAACCTTTCAGAGCATGAGGAAGAGAGATTATTGAAAACTCTGAAGAAGCACCGTGCTGCTATTGGGTATACTCTTGATGATCTTAAGGGCATTAGTCCCACTCTATGTCAACATAAAATAAATTTGGAAGAAGATGCTAAACCAGTTCGTGATCATCAATGATGGCTGAATCCTAAAATGAAAGAAGTGGTAAGAAAGGAAATACTAAAGCTCCTTGAGGCAGGTATAATTTATCCCGTTGCTGATAGTCAGTGGGTAAGTCCTGTCCATTGTATCCCCAAGAAGGGAGGTATTACTATTGTTCCTAATGATAAAGATGAATTGATCCCTCAAAGAATTATTACAGGTTATAGGATGGTAATTGATTTCCAGAAATGAAATAAGGCTACTAAAAAGGATCATTACCCCTTACCTTTTATCGATCAAATGCTAGAAATATTATCCAAACATACACAATTTTGCTTTCTAGATGGTTATTCTGGTTTCTCTCAAATACCTGTGTCGGCCAAAGATCAATCGAAGACTACTTTTACTTCCCCTTTTGGTACTTTTGCTTATAGATGTATGCCTTTTGGTTTATGTAATGCACCTGCTACCTTTCAAAGATGCATGATGGCTATATTCTCTGACTTTTGTGAAAAGATTTGTGAGGTTTTCATGGACGATTTCTCCGTCTATGGATCTTCTTTTGGTGATTGCTTGAGCAACCTTGATCGAGTTTTGCAGAGATGTGAAGAAACTAATCTTGTCTTGAATTGGAAAAAGTGCCACTTTATGGTTAATGAAGGTATTGTCCTGGGCATAAAGTTTCTGAAAGAGATATTGAGGTTGATAAAGCCAAGTTTGATGTTATTGAAAAGATGCCATGTCCCAAGGACATCAAAGGTATAAGAAGTTTCCTTGGTCATGCCGGGTATTATAGGAGGTTCATTAAGGACTTCTCCAAAATTTCTTGGCCTCTGACTAATTTATTACAAAAAGATATACCATTTGTTTTTGATGATGATTGTGTAGAAGCATTTGAAATACTTAAGAAAGCGTTGATCTCTGCACCTATTGTTCAGCCACCTGATTGGAATTTACCCTTTGAAATCATGTGTGATGCTAGTGATTATGCTGTAGGTGCTGTTCTAGGGTAAATAGTTGATAAGAAATTAAATGTTATTCAATATGCTAGTAAAACCCTAGACAATGCTCAAAGAAATTATGCTACTACTGAAAAAGAATTCTTAGCAGATGTATTTGCTTGTGATAAGTTTAGACCCTATATTGTTGATTCTAAAGTAACTATTCACACTGATCATGCTGCTATTAAATATCTTATGGAAAAGAAAGATGCTAAACCTAGACTTATTAGATGGGTTCTCTTACTACAAGAATTTGACATACATATTGTTGATAGAAAGGGAGCTGAGAACCCCGTTGCAGACAACTTGTCTAAGCTAGAAAATGTGCTTGATGACACACTACCTATTAATGATAGCTTTCCTGATGAGCAATTAAATGTCATAAATGCTTCTCATGCTGCTCCATGGTATGCTGATTGTGCTAATTATATTGTTGCTAAATTCATACCACCTAGTTTCACATACCAACAAAAGAAAAGGTTCTTCTATTATTTGAGGCATTACTTTTGGGATGACCCACATCTTTATAAAGAAGGGGTAGATGGTGTTATTAAACGTTGTGTACCTGAGCATGAACAGGAACAGATCCTACGCAAGTGTCACTCTGAAGCTTATGGAGGACACCATGCTGGAGATAGAATTGCACATAAGGTACTGCAATCTGGTTTTTATTGGCCTACTATCTTCAAAGATGCCCGTAAGTTTGTTTTATCTTGTGATGAATGTCAAAGAATTGGTAATATTAGTAGACGTCAAGAAATGCCTATGAACTATTCATCGTTATTGAACCATTTGATGTTTGGGGCTTTGATTATATGGGACCTTTTCCTTCCTCTAATGGATATACACATATTTTAGTTCCTATTGATTACATTACTAGGTGGGTAGAAGTTATTCCAACTAGTAGCGTTGATCATAACACCTCTATTAAAATGCTTAAAGAAGTTATTTTTCCAAGATTTGGAGTCTCTAGATATTTAATAACTGATGGTGGTTCACATTTTATTCATGGTGCTTTCCGTAAAATGCTTGCTAAGTATGATGTTAATCATAGAATTGCATCCCCTTATCACCCACAGTCTAGTGGTCAAGTAGAATTGAGTAATAGAGAACTCAAATTAATTTTGCAAAAGACTGTTAATAGATCTAGAAAGAATTGGTCCAAGAAACTTGATGATGCATTATGGGCCTATAGAACTACATATAAAAATCCTATGGGTATGTCTCTGTATAAAATGGTTTATGGAAAAGCATGTCACTTACCTCTCGAACTAGAACATAAGGCATATTAGGCCATTAAAGAGCTCAATTATGATTTCAAACTTGCCGGTGAGAAGAGGTTATTTGACATTAGCTCACTTGATGAATGGAGAACCCAGGCTTATGAAAATGCCAAGTTGTTTAAAGAAAAAGTTAAAAGATGGCATGACAAAAGAATACAAAAGCGTGAGTTTAATGTAGGTGATTATGTATTGCTATACAACTCTCGTTTAAGATTTTTTGCAGGAAAACTTCTCTCTAAATGGGAAGGTCCTTACGTTATCGAGGAGGTCTATCGTTCCGGTGCCATAAAAATTAACAATTTCGAAGGCACAAATCCGAAGGTGGTGAACGGTCAAAGAATTAAACATTATATCTCAGGTAGTCCCATAAATGTTGAAACCAATGTTATTGAAACCGTAACCCCGGAGGAATACATAAGGGATACTTTCCGGAACGTTTCAGACTCCGAAAAGGAATAGGTATGTGGTACGGTAAGTAAACCGACTCCAAAACAGTTTTTAAGGCAATATTTCTCCGTTTTGGAATATTTAGAAAAATAGAAAAATAAGTAGCAGTCCGGGAAGGACACGAGGCTTCCACAAGGGTGGAGGGCACGCCCCACCCCCCCCGGCGCGCCCCCTACCTCCTGGGCACCTCGTGTGCTTTCCGGACTCTGTTTTCTTACACGACACGTATTTTGGTCGGTAAAAATTCATTATATAATCTCCCGGAGGTTTTGACTCTCGTATCACGCAATTATCCTTTGTTTTGTGTTTTGAGCTGTTGCTGCTGCAGATTAGAGCAAGATGTCTTCACAAGAGTCAGTCGGGGAGAGCCGGGTGTCTCACCCGGCATCGAGATCAATGACAAACAACAAGGTTGACCTCTTTGGGCCAACAACGGAGGAAGAAATGGAGGCCGAATTGAAGATGATAGATGCCATGGAGGAGGATTAAGAAGTCACTTCCCGCTTCCGAGCTGGATTCACAATGGGAGAACTGCAGAGCTCGGCTATTCCAAACTCGGTTATCCCTTTCAATGTTAGATTTCTTTCTTATGAGAATATGAAAAAGAGAGTCACTGGTTCTCCCGCAGCTATGCATCACCCTAGGGTGCAGGGAGCTTTGGCTGTTACAGGAAAACTCGAAAGGAAATAATGGACCTCAAGCAGCAAGTCAATAAGCTCGAAGAGGAGAATCGTATCCTGAGGGGCATCATGGCCAAGAACATCACATCACCACCCACGAAAAGAGAGACATAATCACCTGGGTATGGGCACTCCCCTTGGCAACTGCCAAGCTTGGGGGAGTGCCCCGGTATCGTATCACCATCACTTTTATCTTTACCGTTTTTCTTAGTTCGATCCTTTTGGTAATATCTTGATCTAGTAGAATAAAAGTTCTTAGTATGATCTAGTCGTGAATTTTGCTTTATAATTCCTCTATGTAATCGAGTGCGTGAATTATATAATAAAGATTAGTGTTGAGTCAAGGGCTTGATTCTTTAGCCATTATCCTAAGTGAATAAAAGAAAAGAGAAAGAAATAAAAAGAAACAAATAGATCATGTGGATCTCATGGAGAATAATGAGCTCACATAGAAAAAGTATGATGAATAAAAGTTGTTGAGAGTTGACAAGCATAGTTTTGGTCATCGTTGCAATTAATAGGAAGTAATAAAGAAAGAGAGGTCTTCACATATAGATATACTATCTTGGACATCTTTTATGACTGTGAGCACTCATTAAAATATGACATGCAAAAGAGTTGATGTTGGACAAGGAAGACAACGTAATGGGTTATGTTTTCTTACATCTGAGATAAATTATATTGTCATGGATCATCCAACATGGTTGAGCTTGCCTTTCCCTCTCATGCTAGCCAAATTCATCGCACCAAGTAGAGATACTACTTGTGCTTCCAAATACCCTTAAACTAGTTTTGCCAATAAGAGTCCACCATACCTACCTATGGATTGAATAAGATCCTCCAAGTAAGTTGTCATCGGTGCAAAGCAATAAAAATTGCTCTCTAAATATGTATGACTTATTAGTATGGGAGAAATAAGCTTTATACAATTGTGTGATATGGAAGAAATAAAAGTGACAGACTGCATAATAAAGGTCCATATCACAAGTGGCAATATAAAGTGACGTTCTTTCGCACTGAGATTTTGTGCATCCAACCATAAAAGCGCATGACAACCTCTGCTTCCCTCTGCGAAGGGCCTATCTTTCACTTTTATTTCCTACCTTGCATAAGAGTCATGGTGATCTTCACCCTTCCTTTTTACATTTTATCCTTTGGCAAGCACAGTACGTTGGAAAGATCCTGGTATATGGCTAATTGGATGTGAGTTTTCATGAACTATTATTGTTGACATTACCCTTGAGGTAAAACATTGGGAGGCAAAACCATAAGCCTCTACCTTTCTCTGTGTTCGATTAAAACTCCATACCCATAAGTATTGCGTGAGTGTAAGCAATTGTTAAAGACTATATGATAGTTGAGTATGTGGACTTGCTGAAAAGCTCTTATACATTGACTCTTTCCTATGTTATGATAAATTGCAATTGCTTCAATGACTGAGATTATAGTTTGTTCGTTTTCAATGAAGTTACGATTCATACTTGAAATTGTGATTGAATTATTACTCTAGCATAAGAAATTATATGACAAGAATTATATAAGTTGCTGTTCTAAGAATGATCATGATGCCCTCATGTCCGTATTTTATTTTTTATCGACACCTCTATCTCTAAACATGTGGACATATTTTTCGATTTCAACTTCCGCTTGAGGACAAGCGAGGTCTAAGCTTGGGGGAGTTGATACATCCATTTTGCATCATGCTTTTATATCGATATTTATTGCATTATGGGCTGTTATTACACATTATGTCACAATACTTATGTCTATTCTCTCTTATTTTACAAGGTTTCTATAAAAAGGGAGAATGCCAGCAGCTGGGATTCTGGGCTGGAAAAGGAGCAAATATTAGAGACCTATTCTGCACAGCTCCAGAAGTCCTGAAACTTCACGGAAGACGTTTTCAGAATACATAAAAAATACTCAACGGAAGAAGTTCACCGGGGGGCACACCCTACCCACGAGGGTGGGGGCGCGCCCTACCCCCTTGGGCGCCCCCCTACCTCGTGGGCCCCCTGGTGGCCCTCCGGCGGCCATCTTCTGTTATATGAGGTCTTTCGATGAGAAAAAAATCATAAGCCATCTTCTCGGACGAAACTCCACCGCCACGAGGCGGAACCTTGGCGGAACCAATCTAGGGCTCTGATAGAGCTGTTTTGCCGGGGAAACTTCTCTCCGGGAGGGGGAAATCATCGCCATCACCATCACCAATGCTCCTCTCATTGGGAGAGGGCAATCTCCATCAACATCTTCACCAGCACCATCTCCTCTCAAAACCCCAGTTCATCTCTTGTATCCAATTCCTATCTCCAAGTCCGGGATTGGTACCTGTGGGTTGCTATAGTAGTGTTAATTACTCCTTGTAGTTGATGCTAGTTGGTTTATTTGGTGGAAGATCATATGTTCAGATCCTATATGCATATTAATACCCCTCTGATTATGAACATGAATATGCTTTGTGAGTAGTTACGTTTGTTCCTGAGGACATGGGAGAAGTCTTGCTATTAGTAGTCATGTGAATTTGGTCTTCGTTTGATATTTTGATGAGATGTATGTTGTCATCCCTCTAGTGGTGTTATGTGAACGTCGACTACATAACACTTCACCATTATTTGGGCCTAAAGGAAGGCATTGGGGAGTAATAAGTAGATGATGGGTTGCTAGAGTGACAGAAGCTTAAACCCTAGTTTATGCGTTGCTTCGTAAGGGGTTGATTTGGATCCATATGTTTCATGCTACGGTTAGGTTTACCTTAATACTTTTGTTGTAGTTGCGGATGCTTGCAATAGAGCTTAATCATAAGTGGGATGCTTGTCCAAGTAAGGACAGTACCCAAGCACCGGTCCACCCACATATCAGATTATCAAAGTACCGAACTTGAATCTTATGAACGTGATGAAAACTAGCTTGACGATATTCCCATGTGTCCGCGGGAGCGCTTTTCTCTATATAAGAGTTTGTCCAGGCTTGTCCTTTGCTCTAAAAAGGATTGGGCCACCTTGCTGCACTTTATTTACTTTTGTTACTTGTTGCTCGTTACAAATTATCCTATCACAAAACTATCTGTTACCAGTTATTTCAGTACTTGCAGAGAATACCTTGCTAGAAACCGCTTATCATTTCCTTCTGCTCCTCGTTGGGTTCGACACTCTTACTTATCGAAAGGACTACGATAGATCCCCTATACTTATGGGTCATCACCTACAAGGGTTAAATAGCATGCAAGGGTGCAAGTATATATACAATATATCCAAGACATATGATCACCTTCATAAGAGAAATATCAAGGATTAGTCAAAGCCTCATGCCTTGCATGTATCCAAATGGAGTTTCTACTCCAAGTTTGAGGCATCAATGATGTTCAATTCACGTCTCAAACGGCAAAATACTTTCTCATCAAGCGGTTTGGTGAATCTATCCGCCAATTGCTTATCGGTATGAACATGCTTAAGATCAATATCTCCTTTAGCAACATGATCTTGAATGAAATGATGACGAACTTCAATATGCTTAGTTCAAGAATGCTGCACGAGATTGTGAGCAATCTTAATAGCACTTTCATTATCACAAAGCAATGGAACATGTTTCACATATATGCCATAGTCTTTAAGAGTTTGGGTCATCCAAAGTAATTGAGCACAACATGAACCGGCGACAATGTATTCCTCTTCGACGGTGGATAAGGATACCGAGTTTTGTTTCTTGGAGGACCAAGACACAAGAGATCTACCAAGAAATTGACAAGTACCCGAAGTGGACTTTCTATCAACCTTGTCTCCTGCATAGACAGAATCGGAGTAACCAACAAGATCAAAAGAGGACCTCTTAGGATACCAAATGCCAAAATTTGGTGTATGAATTAAGTATCTCGCTATCCTTATCACAACCTTAAGATGACATTCTTTGGGGGCCGCTTGATATCGTGCACACATGCACACACTTAGCATAATATCGGGACGTGAGGCACATAGATATAACAATGAACCAATCATAGAGCGATAAACCATTTGGTCAACCAGTTTGCCATCCTTAGTCAAGTCAAGATGTCCACTAGTAGGCATGGGTGTATTCATACCTTTGCATTCTTGCATGTTGAACTTCTTGAATAAGTCATTGGTGTACTTTGTTTGAGAAACAAAGGTACCCTCCTTAGTTTGCTTGATTTGCAACCCAAGAAAGAACTTGAGTTCACTCATCATAGACATCTCAAACTTCTCCGACATTAGCTTTCCAAACTTTTCACTAAAATGAGGGTTAGTCGAACCAAATATGATATCATCAACATAAATTTGACACACAAATAATTTACCATTAACCCTTTTAGTAAAAAGAGTAGAATCAATTTTTCCAATCTCAAAGCCTTTTTCAATAAGGAACTTGGTCAAGCATTTATACCACGCTCTAGGAGCTTGTTTAAGACCATAAAGAGCTTTGTGAACTTTCTAAACATGGCCGGGTTTCTTAGGATTAACAAAGCCGGGAGGTTGTTTAACATAAACTTCCTCCTCAATTTCACCATTTAGAAAAGCACTTTTAATGTCCATTTGGTACAAGGTAATATCATGGTTATTTGCATAGGCAAGTAAGATGCGGATGGACTCAAGTCTAGCAACGGGGGCATATGTCTCACCATAGTCCATACCTTTGACTTGAGTGTAGCCTTGGGCGACGAGACGTGCTTTGTTGCGAACAACTTGTCCATCTTCGTCTTGCTTGTTGCGAAACACCCATTTGGTAACGATGATGTTGTGGTTGTTGTCCGGCTTCTCAACCAATGTCCACACTTGGTTCCTCTCAAAGTTGTGTAGCTCTTCATGCATCGCATTTATCCAATCTGGATCTTCCAATGCTTCTTCAACCTTCATAGGTTCAATGCTAGAGATGAATGAATAATGTTCACAAAAATTAGCCAAACGAGTTTTAGAGCGAGTGATTCTCCCAGTTTGGATATCATTGAAGATTTGTTCGACGGGATGGTCTCGTGAAACTCTTGCTCGAACTTGTGAGAGCTTTTGATTGGGTCGGGGTGGAACATCTTCTTCATCATCTTGTTCTTCCTCTTTCCCTTCTTCATTGTTGACTTTGTCGTTCTCTTGTCGAGGTGGAGAAGGAGGTTGATGAGGTTCATCTTGGTGTACTTTCTTGTTTTCTTCATCTTGACGTGTCCCACTTGTGGATGCCTCCGTGTCAGCTCTTGCTTCACCTTGTCGTGAGGTAGAAGCTTCCACTTGGAAGGACGAGGTACTCTCCTTCACCTCCGTTAGACGAATCTTGTCAATAGACAAGTCTTGGATTGCTTCCGAAGGGTCTTTGTCTCCTACATCAATTGGCAATTGCTCTACTTGCGAGCCGTTAGATTCATCAAACTTCACATCTACCGTCTCTTCAACCTTTCGGGTGAAATTGTTGTAGACACGGTAGGTGTGAGAGTTTGAGCCATAACCGAGTAGGAAACCCTCATGAGATTTAGGAGCAAATTTAGAACGACGATGCTTATCAAGAATGTAACACTTTGAGACGAATACTTGAAAGTATCCAACTTGGGGTTTGTTACCGGTGAGAAGCTCGTATGCCGTCTTGCCGAGTAGCTTGTGAAGATATAAGCGATTTGTTGCATGACAAGCTATCTCAGCCGCTTCCGCCAAAAAGTGTTTCGGCGTCTTGTACTCATCAAGCATCATTCTTGCCATCTCAATAAGAGTCCAGTTCTTCCTCTCAACAACTCCATTTTGTTGAGGCGTGTGCGTAGCCGAGAACTCATGTGAAATCCCTTCTTCATCAAGGAAGGTATCCACATTTGCATTCTTGAACTCCGTTTCGTTGTCGGTGCGAACCTTCTTGATCTTCACTTCAAATTGATTTTGGGCCTTCCTAGCGAAGTTCTTGAAGATATTTTGGACCTACGATTTATCATCAAGAAAGAACACCCACGTAAATCTTGAAAAATCATTGACTATGACTAGACCAAATGATTTTCCACCGAGACTTTTATAGGCGTTGGGACCAAAGAGATCCATATGAAGTAGCTCGAGCGGTCTTCTCGTGGTCATGATGTCCTTTGTGGGGTGACTCCTCCAACTTGTTTTCCTGCTTAACAAGCACTGCACAATCTATCCTTGTCAAATATAACATATTTTACTCCAAGGATATGATCACCTTTAATAAGCTTATCAAGATTTCGCATGCCCACATGACCTAACCTTCTATGCCACAACCAACCTTTAGAAGATTTAGCAATTAAGCAAGTTCTAGGTTGAGCCTTTTTAGTGAAATCAACAATGTATAGATCACCTCTACGTATACTAGTAAATACCATTTTATGATTATCTCTACGAAACACTTGGCAATCTACTTAAGTAAATAAGACATTGAAACCAAAGTAAGCAAGTCTAGATACGGAAAGTAAATTATAGCCAAGAGATTCAACGAGCATAACATTTTGTATGCAGCTATCATGTGAGATGGCCACCTTAACAAGGCCAACCACCTTACCCTTTGAGTTATCACCAAAGGTGACATACTTTCGAGGGCCGTCGTTTTCAGCAAACTCACGAAACATATCCTTGTCTCCGGTCATGTGATCGGTACATCCACTATCAAGAACCCATTCCTTTCCTCCAGCCATGTAGCCGCGAAGATTAGCCATAAGACCAAAATGTCTCATAGACTCATCAAGATCAAAGTCACTATCATCATCCTCATCATAGTATCCATGTTCAACATCGTCTTGTGATTGATCAATTCCTAGAGAGAGTGATTCATTAGATAAGTGATCATCACAATGTTCATCTTTATGAAGTCTAATGGTTTCGGAGATGATATTGCTAATGATTCCAACATCTCCTTTGGCACGCATAAGGTCATGAAGCTCAAATAAACAATCACCAAACTTAGGATCATTGGAATTCATCTTGCTCAAAGCAATAGACTTGTGATGAATCTCATCTAAATTTTGCAAGGAATAGTTTGGGAATCGTTCCTCAAGAAATCTCCATATGGTGTAAGCACAATCAAGAGTAGGCAAGCAACCAAATATATTTCTAGGCAAACCTCTAGTAATAAGATTGACAGTTCTAAGATTGCGGATCATGTCAATAGACTCATCAGGGGTAGGATGCAAGGGGTCAACAAGGGGTGCACACGGGCTAGTAATGTACTTGCTCAAGTGATATTCATTGAAAAACTCAAGCATCTCATTTTTCCATTCATGAAAGAACTCTTCATCAAGTATAGGCACTCTACGTCTAAGACTCCCCAACATAGACTCATCCATCTTCCTCCTATGGTGATTAAACCAAAGCAATTGAGACCAATGCTCCGATACCAATTGTAGGATCGAGAAGAGGTGTCTAGAGGGGGGTGATTAGACCCTCAACAAGGAAAAATAGCAGTTTTAATTCCTTTAAGTTAAGGTGGAGTTTTAGCATAGTTTTAAACTTTCACAATACATTTCAAGCAAGCATGGCAAGAGTATATGAGCAGCGGAAAGTAAAGAATGAAATTGCAAGAAAGTAAAGGGATGGGATTGGAGTGTGCAAACGCAATTGGAGACACGGAGATTTTTGGCGTGGTTCCGATAGGTGGTGCTATCGTACATCCACGTCGATGGAGACTTCAACCCACGAAGGGTAACGGTTGCGCGAGTCCACAGAGGGCTCCATCCATGAAGGGTCCACGAAGAAGCAATCTTGTCTATCCCACCATGGCCATCGCCCACGAAGGACTTGCCTCACTTGGGTAGATCTTCACGAAGTAGGCGATCTCCTTGCCCTTACAAACTCCTTGGTTCAACTCCACAATCTTGACGGAGGCTCCCAAGTGACACCTAACCAATCTAGGAGACACCACTCTCCAAAAGGTAATAGATGGTGTGTTGATGATGAACTCCTTGATCTTGTGCTTCAAATGACAGTCTCCCCAACACTCAAATCTCTCACATAGATTTGGATATGGTGGGAAGATGATTTGAGTAGAAAGCAACTTGGGGAAGGCTAGATATCAAGATTCTTGTGGTTGGATTGGAATATCTTGGTCTCAACACATGAGTAGGTGATTCTCTCTCAGAAAATGAATGCTGGAAGTTTAGGCACGTTCTGATGGATCTCTCCACGAATGGAGGAAGGGTGGAGGGGTATATATAGCCTCCACACAAAATCTAGCCATTGCACACAATTCACCAAACTCGGTGGGACCGAATCGAGAAACTCGGTCATACTGATATGGTTCAAAATGTGAATGTTAGAGTTTTCGTTGGGACCGATATGATCAACTTGGTGGGACTATGCTAGGGTTAGGGTAAAACCTCAACTCGGTTTGACCGATTACACAAACTCGGTGAGACCGATTTTGGTAATAAGCAAAATAGAGAGTTGGTCAAGCAAACTCGGTGGGACCGATTGCATATCTCGGTGAGACCGAGATAATTGCAATAGGCAACAGAGAGTTTGCAAGCCCATCTCGGTGAGACCGAGATCCCATCGGTGATACCGAATTGATTAGGGTTTCTGGCAGTGGCTATGTCAAGTGAACTCGGTGGCGCCGGATGGATCAAATCGGTGGGGCCGAGTTTGACTTCAGGTTTTGGGACATATGTGGAAATGAGAAAGTGGTTGAGGGTTTTGGAGCATATCACTAAGCACTTTGAGCAAGCAAGCCATTAAGCAACACCTCATCCCCTTTTAATAGTATTGGCTTTCCTATGGACTCAATGTGATCTTGGATCACTAAAATGAAAATGTAGAGTCTTGAAGGGGTTCCACATCCTATTGTCCTCCACGCCTTTGTTGAACTTTCTAAAATATACTAGATAAAAGTATTAGTCCAACAAGAGATATGTTGACATTAATTATCAAAATCACCCAGGGAGCACTTGTGCTTTCAGTTCCATAAACCATGAGATCGTAACTCCCTAACACCAAAGGAATACTTAGTATGTATCCAAACATCACTTTGTAACTGGGTGATCATAAAGGTGCTCTATAGGTATCTCTGAAGGTATTTGTGGGGTTGGCATGGATCAAGACTGGGATTTGTCACTCTGTATGGCGGAGAGATATCTCTGGGACCTCTCGGTAATACAATATCTTAAAGAGCTTGCAAGCAATGTGACTAATGAGTTAATCACGGGATATTGTATTACGGAACGAGTAAAGAGAATTGACGGTAATGAGATTGAGCTAGGTATGGAGATACTGACGATCGAATCTCGAGCAAGTAACATATCACCGGACAAAGGGAATTGCATACGGGATTAACTAAATCCTTGACATCATGGTTCAATTGATAAAAGATCTTCGTGGAATATGTAGGAATCAATATGGGCATCCAGGTACCGCTATTGGTTATTGACCGGAGAGCTGTCTTGGTCATGGCTACATGATTCCCGAACCCGCAGGGTCACACGCTTAATGTTCGTTGACGCTAGAGTAGTATTAGGATACTTGATTATTGGTAACCGAATATTGTTTGGAGTCCCGGATGAGATCCCAGATGTTACGAGGAGTCTCAGAATGGTATAGAGGTAAATATTTATATATGGGAAGTCATATTTTGGGTTCCAAAAAAGTGCAATTTTTCGGTATTGTACCGTGAAGCTTCTAGAAGGTTCCGGAGGATTCCGAAGGGGTCCGGAAGTCCACAAGTGGGTCTACCATGACTCAAGGACTGGCATGGGATGAGGGGCTGCGCCCTGGCCTTATTGGGCTAGGCGCACCAAGTCCTCAAAAGCCCATGTGGCTAGGGAAGGGGGAAAAGGGGAGTCCTAGTAGGAATATGATTGGACTTGGAGTCCAAGCAAGTCTTCTCCCGCTTGGCTGCACCCTAGGGCTTGGAGGGGCTGTTCCCAACGCCCCTCCACCTATATATAGAGGGGAGGGGGCACCCAGGACACACCAAGCCCTTGGCGCCCCTCTCTCTCCCGTTACTCCATAGTTCCTCCGTCCTCGTTCTAGTAGCGCTTGGCGAAGCCCTACTGAACTAGCTCCACAACCACCATCACTACCACACCGTCGTGTTGGTTGTGATCCCATCTACTTCTCCGCCTTCTCTTGCTAGATCAAGGAGGAGGAGACGTCATCAAGCAGCATGTGTGCTAAACTCGCTGGTGCCATCCGTTCGGCACTAGATCGGTTGGATCGTGATCGGATCGCGAAGTGTACAACTACATCAACCGCGTTATATACGCTTCCACTTTTGGTCTATGAGGGTACGGAGACACACTCTCTCCTCTTGTTGCTATGCTTCTCCTAGATAGATCTTGGGTGTTCGTAGGAAATCTTTTGATTTTCATGCTTCATTCCCCATTATCTCTCCCCCTCTAACCTATATATAGTGGAGGTATTGGCCCTTTTCTTCATACCAGTTTTAGGTGCCCCCTCTAGCCCAATACTACTAGTCCTAATTGAGATAACTAGAGCTAGTTCTAGTTCCTATAATCATCATAATGAGAAGCCACGAGTGGCTCTAATATTCTCCTCTAATTCTCCGGTGGTGATTAGTTTTAGGGCGAAGCGTTGCTGTATCGTGAAGACCGTACGCTTGTAAACTGTAGAGAGGTCGTGCTTTCAGTCTTCGGTTCGAGGCGGTTCATGGGATCGTTCATCCGCAGTACAATGAACTCCAAGTACGATCTAAACCGACTTGTCTGCTTCCACTACATACTCGGAGTTGGTAACGATCATGATCCAATCCCCTAATGCACCTTATATTGTTCCTGGGTGTTCGTTGGCTAATTTGTTTGTTTTCTATTACGTTTCACAACAGTAACAGACAAAGGCTTTGACTGGACGATAGTGCTCCGTTTGTACTTTTGTATGCAGGTGATGGGGGTAGGGGAAAAGTTGAGCAAAGTTAGTTGGCTTGGGCAAAACTGAGCACAACTAAGAAACCAGGGGCATGAAAATAGAAATCTTAGCATATTAACTTGTCCTCATTTCAAAATTTATATAGTTTGACCAAGTTTATATAAAATAATTTGAACATTTATGATAAGAAGTATATATTATGTGAAAATATATTCAATGATGAATCTAATGGTATTTATTTCATTTTGTAGATATTAATTCTTCATAAACTTGGTCAAAGTTACAAAATTTGACTTGGGACAAAACTAATATGCAGAGTAAATAAAAACTTAGGGAAGATTATCACCAATACCCACATAAGATTATCACCAAAGGTTGGAGAGGCAACAAAGCTTGTCTGTGATCGCTTGTTCCTGGTGGTAGAAGGGTCGGACCTTGTCCGCCTCTCTATGTTTTCTACGTGGCACTAAACATGAGGAGGAAGGGTTTGTATGGAAGGGCACGGGAGAGGTGTGCAGAATAGTGACAATTGGGTCCATCAGCAGCAGCCGGCCCATACTCACCAATAGGCTAGGACTCACATGGAAAAACAAGAGGGGAGAATAGCACACAGAGACCAATATTCAATGAAAACATCATGAAAACCATGTTTCAAAGTTTCAAAAATATATGAAAAAATACATAATGATAAGAAGGTGTTGTTTTAGTGCATTGCAAAATTCCAAGTTGAAACACATTACGAGATGTGAGCTATGAAAAAAATAAATTCAGCAATGGCAACAGATCATCACCCTCTTGACATCCTATATTTTTTTAGGTTTTTTGGAAACTTGGAAACATCTTTTTCACGTGGCTTTCACCTGTTTCCGCCGAATATTGGTTTCCATTTGATATTCAGAAGAAACTATAGCTCCATAAGTGTCCTTCTAATCTCGAGCTCAAATTAATGCTCCGGCATTGAAAAGTACAATAAAAAATCATATTTGTTTTTAGAAACATTGCTTAGTTTTCTCCTCATGTGCAAATTTTTGTGATGAAATCACAGATGTGGAGGTATGGGCAAAAAACAATCGAATCTGTTGTTTTTGCCCGGGCCTCTGGGATGTTTTTTCTCACAAATTTACATGTAGGAATGCAAGCGGGGTGGGCTGGCGGACAGTACAGCATAAATATAGTGTTAATTTTAGGCAAGTGATGAGCAAATTATGAACTAGATAATGATTTTCGCAGGACTAAGCAGGATGCCGCTTGCACCCCTATTTACATGTATGTAGAACATTCAACATTGTTTGTTGTAAAAAAACAGATTTTTTGTGTTTTAACTAATTTTTTTTGGTACATTTAAGCTCAACAGAAGAAACTCCATGTCTCCGCAACTCTCCATTTATAGGGAGCCTAATATGAGTGCGAAATTACTGAGGACGGGGGCATTGGAGGACTTCTTTCAAATGATTCAAAAACTATTTTCCAAGTTTAAAAAAGATTAAAAAATCAGCCAAAACTAATTAACACATATTCGAGATGGGTTTGTAAAATAAAATTGAAAGATCCAGCTGGCTTTTCATATTGATCTTAGCAGAGAGCAGTGGATAACAAAATACATGGATGTGGTCCTAGGATCAAGAGAAAAAGATAAAAAGGGGGGCAAGCAAACTACAACAGATCATAGGCGAGATCATCACCCGATCCCCTCTGGTGGCAGCGTGAAACGGATGCAGCAAACATGTTGCTCCAGCCAGCGTAAAAAATTATTCAAAAATATTATGAGTTGCAAGCTGCAAAAAAGAAATCCCGGCCAATAAAAACAAAAAATAACCCATTTATCTTTTTGTCTACGCCACGTATGAAAATACTCTCTCTGTAAACAAATATATATAAGTAGAATGTCGTATACTTCGTATATTTGTTTATAGAGGGAGTATGTTCTTATGAAGCTTTCCTTGAAGTATATATATTTTTTGTGCGTGTGCGTGTGCATGTGCGCGCGCTTATGTACGTGCAAATTTTTTTATATTTTTTGCAATGTGGAAATATTTTTTAAAGTCCTCCACGGCCCCGTCCTCCTCCGTTTGCACTTTTTGACCTAACATTACCTTGGCAACTCCCTTTGAAACACAGTATGCGATATCCAAATTAAGAATTTGCGATCAAGCCACGCATTTTCGCCGCATCACAGCGCGCCACCGGGAAAAGCGCGCACAAACCGTCGACGGTCCGGTGGATGGATCGGCGTGGAGCAACAGAAGATTGAAATGCTTGTCAATGCAGGATGCCCCGCACTCCTTAATCGCGCGGCCACCTCCTGTCCCTCTCCGACACCGCAACAGCACAGTACGGCGTTCATCTCAGCGCCGCTCACTTGCCCACCTTAACACAGTAAACCTCCTGCGCATTTCCTCAAGCGACGGTAGGTGGCCTGGCCATGCTTTCCACTGCAAATTTCCCGGTTGCGCCGTAGCACGTGATGGCAACGCAGCAGGGCCGGCCCTTGCATATCAGAGGCCCTAGTGCGAATAGCATCCAATGGGCCCCCGATGACCACTCATTACTCTCACTCGTCGCTGCTGCCTGCTGCAGCAACACTTCCATTCAAACTGTTCATGCCTAGTTCTTCATGACAAGGCAGTAATTTCGAACAGACCTTTATGGTTTACGTAAAAATAGTAGTTTGAACAAAAACACAATCACCTTTTGTACAAGAACAACAGAGAAATCCCATAAGTTGAACACAAGCAATATCTAATCATTATGTTGTAATTTGATAAGTGCAATCATCGTGAGCATATACTTGTGCGGCAATTTCAGGCAAAAGGATGGTCAAAAAAATCGCAATCAATAAAAGAAGATGGGCAATCCATGCGATGAAAATCTTACTTGTGGATTGGTGCTGGCGGCAACGCCTGAACAGCCAGCCCAATCTGATGCGTCGTTAACTCGTCGCGGTTGCCAAGGAGGTCGCCGCCCGCCGCGATGTGGCCGCCTTGGGGTACTTAGAACGGAAGAAATCCATGGTGTAATGAAGAGATTAAAGGGGATGATCGATACAACTATAAAATTGATTCATTAGCATGGTTTGGGGTTGGGGCCCGTCCTCCTTTGAATTGATTCAATTATTAATTGGGAAAGAAAGAAGATTGTACGGGAAGAAAACGAACCGGCGGCACTGACTAGCAGAGGACGAAATAATTAGGAGTTCATCTCGTGCGGCTCCTTTGTGTGTAATGGGCTGAGTTCCGGTTTTTCTTCTTCTGTATCTTATACATATGTACAGAAAGTATGGGCCCGCTGCTTGGGCTGGGCCCTAGGCAGCCGCACTCCTCGCCATGGCTTAGGGCCGGCCCTGCAACGCAGCAGGCCGACGAGGCAAAGTCAAGTTATTGGGACCTGCACGTACGCGTACGACGTGCGTGTCACTTGCATGCAGGCGTCCACATCGGCCATGGATGGATGGACGGACCATCATGGACGCGACTGTTCCCGTTTACTAGAGCTCGACCGGAGCCCGGCCGACCGGCGCACAATAAAGTCTGCAGGGACGTACGTACGCGGCAGCGGCAGCGGCAACGACTTTTCCTTTTCGGAGCCGGCGGGCGAAAGATCCCAATAATTGCCCACCGGGCTAGGCTGACTGACACCCCGCTAGCTCTCTCTCCGGCCGCTGCGGCGAGCGAGCAGCGGCAGCGCTGTGGCTGTGGCAGGGGGGGAAGAGATCAAGGAGATGAAACTGCATGCACAGGCTGATTCTGGTAGGCAGAGGCTGTCCCCTCCCCTCCCCTCCTGCGTGGCGTGGCGTTGGTGCATTGATGTGATGCTTTGGCTAGCTCCTGCCTGCCTACGCTGCGCTCCTTCACGCCGCAGACTGCACTGCTGCGCCGTATATGGCGATGGCCGGATGGGCATCCCGGTGGCCTTTTGGAGCCTAATTCGGTTCGAATCAGCACGCAGACGTTACTTATTAATGTCATCCTGCAGCGTTTGGTCCAGTGCTCAGTGGCCCTATGGCAACTCTAGGTCGTCATATGCCTTCGGATCGTCATAATTTATGAAGCACGGTTCAAAACAGGCCTGCGAGAATTCACATTTGGAGGTTTGGTGTGGCGATATGACGCGCCTTCCATAGACTTCAATCTTGGGCTCACGGACATTTCAAGACGCGTGATCCCTTCCGCCGCCGCTCACATTCCCGCGCCCCTTTCATTTGAAGCAACACCCGTCGCTCCGACCGTCGCGATTTCGCCCCAGTCGCCTCTGCTAAGCCGTTCCTGGGCGCCACGTGCTTCGCCACGGCCCCGCACTATCCTTTCCACTGCGTGACCTCAAGTTCAATTTCCCTAATCTTTTCATTTAAATTTAGTTTAGAGCATCTCTAACAGATGATGTATAAGCATCTCTAACAGATGATGTATAAGCACTGTATAATCTTTTCAAGCCTGGAATGCAATGCTATAGAGTATTTTACTGGATGCATTGGAAGTGAAATAAACTGCCCTGCAGCTTGACATGGTCAATTCATTAGACATTACGAGGATCCAACCATAATTTTAAAAGTTGTTGCCTCCGAATATCTGTGAATCTAGCATTGCTACTTTGGGTTGTCTGGTTATCACAATAAAATCAATGTCTTACAGAGATCTCGTATGTTTGCAAGGCTACAGGGCCGACTCTGAGGAGGGGCAGGGGGCGGCCGCCCCGGGCCCCCGGAATCCAGGGGGGCCGCGCCAGGTGGTGCGCCCTATGCAGCTAGCCCATGACCGAAATCACTAGTTAAGAAGTACTCATTGCAAAGATCACTTCAACTTCCCAAGTTGCGACAAGTGGCGCACAAGCACTGTGCCACTTGTCGCAACCTAGAGTTTTCCCTTTTTTCGTAGATCCATTTGTTCAAAATGTTTTATCTCTCAAACCGTGCTTCCAAATCTCGAACCGCTTTCACCGTTGGATTTCTCGCGTCGAGATCTTCAAAATAAGATCCCATGTTGATAGGTTTTGACAAACTTTTTTTCACAAAAAATACCAGACGAAAAAACCGAACCGGAAGCACGGGGTTTTTCCCTTTTCAAAAGAGGCACGACCGTGCCTCTCACGAAATCACAACCGTGCCTTCCGAGAAAGCAAAACCGTGCCTCTCGTGGAAGGAAAAAAAAAGAGAAAACGCGTTTTTTTTCCTTTTCAAGAAGGCACGGCCGTGACTCTCGCGAAAACACAACTGCCCCTCTCGTGAAAAGAAAAACAGAAAACACGTTTTTTTTCATTTCCGAGAGGCACGGCCGTGACTCTCGTGAAAGCACAACCGTGCCTCCCGCGGAAACAAAACCGTGACTTTCGCGGAAGGAAAAAAACAGAAAACGTATTTTTTTCGTTTTCAAGAGGCACGGTCGTGACTCTCGCTAAAGCACAACCGTGTCTCTCGCGGAAACAAAACCATGACTCTCCCGAAAGGAAAAAATAGAAAACACGTTTTTTCGTTTCCGAGAGGCACGACCGTGACTCTCGCGAAAGCACACCCATGCCTCTCACGGAAGCAAAACCGTGACTCTCGCGAAAGGAAAAAACAGAAAACACGTTTTTTTTTTCGTTTCCAAGAGGCACAGCCATTACTCTCGTGAAAGCAAAACCGTGACTCTCGCAAAAGGAAAAAACACATGTTTTTGCACACAAAAAATCGATTTTTTATCGCAAAGCTAAGGAAGACCGGTGAAAAACCAAAACGTCGAAAAAAGCCATTTAAAAAGCCGAAAACGCGTGCGGAAAAATAAATAAAAAATTCAAAGAGAACGCTCAAAACGCGACACATAGCGAATGGCTGGAAGCGCACAAATGGCGCTGATCGTTGCAAGGCTCCCGAAAAAGCGCTTGTTAACTAGTTACTCTCGCCCATCACCCTATCCCGGTACACAGCCTCGTGGTAACAGGCTAGCAGCGTTGATTGTGTATATGCAAAACATTCTAGCTAGCAGGTATGTTACGTACTTAGTAGCACAATCCATCCCGAGAATCCCGTCTACTACTCCCGCGGTTCGACTCAAAGAAAAACTACTCTCGGCGCAATTGCCAGTTTTGTTTTTCTTTCCATCATGAGTTCGCATATCTGGTTCTTTCAGGGGCGGAGCCAGGATTTAGTATACGGGGGCCAAGCCAAGTAGATAGGAAAAAAATCCAGTGCAAAAGATAATTATAAAGAACATGGTTGAGAACTTGCACAACAATCTCATTAACAATTTCAGTATGTCAAGAATTCGAAAAAACCAGCTGAGAAAACAAATTAATTTTAATAGTGTTTGGAGTTGTTTTTTTCTCTTCTTAGTTGACGAATTTCAGTTTTATAAGTAACCAACTTAAAAAACAAATTAATCTTAATGGTGTTTGTCAGTTCCTTTTCTATTTATAGTTTAGGAATTTCAATTTTAGAAATAAGCTATACTATATACAGTGAACATAGGAAAATTCTGCATCGCAAATAGGACATCGTACAATATAATTTGCATCACGCTAATTTCTAGGACACGTATGAGATATGAATTTTTGATAGCATCTCAAATAAAAAAACAAAGCAAATAAAATCTAATGTATAATTTCAACACTAATACGAGATGGGAATTGCGACGAGAGAGATAAGTATAGTGTTAACCTACTAGTTCGTTACCTGAAGCAATGAAATAGGCCTTTTTATTCACAGTATAGATCAGATCGTGAGCGACGGAGCAAAAGAGATTAGAGGCAGATGGGCACACGACGGCGCCATGGCCGCAGGGGCACACGACGGGCGGCAGCGGCGCCTAATGTGACCCACGTAGACCTAATCACGCACGAAAGAAAGCAGTTTCACTGCTCCAGGAGATTAGATCGAGGCTTCTTTGCTAATCTCGATGCTAGTGGGCTTTGTTATGGGCCTTTTATGCTTTTTAAGGCCAACTCCACCGCGTGACCCATCTGTGACTCATCTGGTCCGAATTTGTTTGTTTGAGGTAAAATACGACCCAGCGGTAATACCCAAACGGGCAGAGTTGTCTTTTGGACACCTTTTTTTGTCCTGCCCAACCCAAACTTGGAGCAAACTTGGTCCAAATATGCTCCCGAACGGACAGAAAACAGACACTCCTCACCCCTCTCGTCCGCTCCTGTCCGCCCGTGCCTTCCCTCTGGCCCACAAATCAGTGAGACCGAGAGGCTAGGGCGCGTGCGCGGGCGGGGCGGCGCCGCGGCAAGGGCGCGGCCGAGGCTGGACGAGCGCGGGCGGGACGGTGGGGC
>NC_041388.1:616527686-616555471 GCF_002162155.2 Triticum dicoccoides | reverse complement strand
GTGGCCGGGGCGGACGCGGCGCGGGCGCAGCGAGGCGCGGCGCGGCGCAGTGGGGCGCTGGCGCGGGCGCAGACGGGCGCGGAGCGGTGCCGCGGCGAGGGCGAGCCTGGGGCGGCGGGGCGAAGCAGGGCGGCGATGAGCTCGCGGCGAGGCGGGGGTTCGCGCGGGACAGCATGGCGAGCTCGCGGCGGGGCCCCGGGATGTGCGCGGCGCGACATGGCGAGCTCGGGGCAAAACAGGCGGACAGTTTGGAATTCTGAGGCCTTCTGCGCGTTGGGTGCAGATGCCCCATACGTCTGTCCGCCCTCCGGATGTCCGTCAAATCGCACCCCAAACGGGTAAAAACGGATGTCTAAATGGGTCATGCGGTGGAGTTGGTCTAAGGACACATGCTGATAGTGAGTTCCGGCATCGTAGACGCTCAACGGTTTCCACCAGGGCCCTGACCGCCGTAGTACGCCGACAAACTCCGGTCCCCCGTCCCTAGGCACTGAAGCATATACTGTTAATTAAGTAGTATAGTGCTTTCTCTGTTCGAAAATACTTGTCATTAAAATGGATGTATCTAGATATATTTTACTCCCTTCATTTCACAATGTAATGCTTTCTCTATCCCTGTGCTTCAACTTTGACCGTAAATTTAACTATCAAGACCGATTGCGGCGGGAGCAAAAATTATATCAGTGAATTCGTATTCGAAAGAAGTTTTCAATTATATAATTTTTTCTCCCGCCGCAGTTGGTCTCGTTGGTTAAATTTATGGTCAAAGTTGGACCTCGGGAAGCGCGGGCGCATTATATTTTAGAATGGAGGGAGTAGTTCTACATACATTTATTTTGATGACAAATATTTCCGGATGAAGGGAGTAATGTACAAGACTGTTCAACCTTTTGATGCAAAAAAAAAAATCCCAGCCTTTCTGTTATCATGTCATCTACAAAGTATGATTCTGGTAGAAGAAAAATAAAGGAAAGGGAACAACGTGTGGATCATTGGTGCTTCGACGAACCCAAATGATGAGTTGGCTATTGGGGATACTTCTGTGAAGGAAGAGGAACCAACTATGCGATTGGAATTATGATCTTTAACAAAGATGAAAATATTGGCATCAACATCGGCAATAACAAACAATGTATGCGTCTTTTTTGGGGGGAAACAATGTATACATCAGTGATAAGAATTTTTACCGGTAATATCAAACACATAGATTTTGCTTATTATTGTTATATGAGGTTTATACTAGGGGCCCCGAGGTTTGGTTTAGCCCTGGGCCCTTGAAATCACAGAACCGGCCCTGCAAGGCTAGCTGCTGGTACTTCTCCACCTTACAACTTCATGGTGAATGTCCATCAGTATAACCAAGGCTAATTAATGTCCAACAGATGGCATATATCCATTTTGGTCAATCTTTGTGAAGATAATTTCTAAGTCTGAGAGTAGGAGACATAAGCATTTCGTCAAGGCACGAGAAGCTTAGAGGAAAGACATTGAGAGGTAGTGATGCAATCAATGTTTGTAATTGTTCAAGGGCCTGCTCGTTTCTGGAACAAGTATGTCCTGGTCATAGTGGGGAGTAACTTAGACTAGTGTCATATGCCTAATTTACTATCCCCATAATGCAAAGTATCTTAGTAGTAGTGTCATAGTTTGTTTCATTTATTGCCTTATAGACTCATTTTACCTCGGGAAGCGATATGTCACAGTAACATATTATGTTACTCCAAACACCTCTCTCCTCATTAAATACTTGCCACATAAGCAAAATTGTTTTGGGATGTGTTAAATTACTACCTAAGTTACCCCCAATATAGCTAGCCTTACAAATATCATAACATGTTGTGTTATTTCACACAACATGATCATAGATGATCAGAGGAAAATGCTATGAACTTAATGGCACATCAATCAGGTCTCGCGGACACATAGTGCGCATTCAAACATTTCTTGAGGCGTACTGAAAGAACGAAGACCGAGCATCTCATCATCTTGAACCAGCTGGTAGATAGTGCCCCAATTTTATTTATTTGTACTTGAACATTTTATTTGATTGGATTATTTGTTATACTCGGATAAATATTTAATCCAAAAATACTAGAAAGAACATATGTCGCAGTGACAGATAGATCCTACTTGCAGGAAAATACGAAGGTCGTACATATGACAACTCTATGTTTACACACAGCCACTGCCGCCTTCATATCCATACGAAATGTGCTCTATATTTCATACGACGACCGCACACTAGTGCGGGGGTATCGAGCCAGGGTCTGAGTGGCGGCCTGGCTCTGTACTGGGATGAGAGTCTGCAAGTAACAGTCTTAGATGCTTGTGCACGGTACATTGACGTGCGGATAGTGGATGCAGCTAATGATAAGTCATGGAGGACAACCTTTGTGTATGGCGAGCCGAGAGTGGAGAATCGGCATCGCATGTGGAGCACACTATCTAACCTTAGGGCAGTTTCTGCGGAACCGTGGTTAGTGTGTGGCGATTTTAACGAAGCTATGTGGCAACATGAACACTTTTCTCAATCTCAGCGTTCTGAAAATCAAATGCAAGTGTTTCGTGATTGTCTGGTAGTATGTGAATTGATGGATCTTGGGTTCAGTGGCGTTCCTTTCACATACGATAATGGCCAGTATGGTGTGAGGAATGTTAGGGTTCGTCTGGATAGGGCTTGTGCGGACGAGGCTTGGAAGGATTTGTTCCCTCTCTCACAGATGGTGCACCTTGCGACGTCTTGCTCGGACCACTGCCCGGTCCTTGTCCGTTTACTTTCAACACCACCGAGAACTCGACCGGCGTCACGCTATGAAATCATGTGGGAGAGGCACCCTGGTCTATCTTCGGTGGTGGCGGATAGTTGGGAGCGCAGTCGCCCAGCTAGGAACTTAGGTGCGGTTCGGGACGCACTAAAAGAAATGATGAACAAGATGATATCTTGGAGTAAAGAAAACTTCGGTCATGTCATATCAGATCTGGAAAAGCTACGAGTGGAATTGGCAGACCTGCAACTTTATGATGCGGACAGGAACTTGATCAAACAGAAAATGCATCAGCTAGATGAACTCCTCTATAGGAAGGAAATGCTTTGGTTGCAGAGATCACGGATCATGTGGCTCAAAGAAGGAGAACGTAATACGACATACCTCCACCGGCGTGCTGTGTGGCGGGCTCGTAGGAATTATATTCAGCGTCTCCGGCGACAGGATGGCACGTGGTGCTCGGTCCCGACGGATATGCAGCGTATGGCCACGTCCTATTTTAAGGAGGTGTATACCAAGGACCCAACTTTGACGCCGGAGAGTGTCTTGGAGGTTATTGCACCAACGGTTACTCAAGGTATGAACGCTTTACTTTGTGCACCCTTCTCGGAGGAGGAGGTGTCGGATGCTCTTTTTCAAATCGGCCCGCTTAAAGCGCCAGGAACAGACGGTCTCCCGGCTAGATTCTTCCAAAGAAATTGGGCCGTGATGAAAGCTGAAATTATAGCGGCAGTGTTGGAGTTCTTTAAGACAGGAATTATGCCTGATGGGGTGAATGACACGGCTATCGTTCTTATTCCGAAAGTTCCTTTCCCAAAGGAACTCAAGGATTTTAGACCGATAAGCCTATGCAATGTTATCTATAAGATCGTTTTCAAAGTGCTTGGTGAACAGGCTAAGGCCGATGCTTGCGGAGTTAATATCAGAAAATTAGAGTGCCTTTGTCCCAAGGAGGCTTATCTCTGACAATTCTATAGTTGCTTTTGAATGCCTTCATCATATTCAATCATTGAAACAGACTAGGCAGGCAGCGTGTGCTTACAAGCTTGATCTGTCGAAGGCATATGATCGTGTCGATTGGGACTTTTTGGAGAAAGCTCTTGGCAAATGGGGCTTTGCCCAACAGTGGATCTCGTGGATTATGGTTTGTGTGAAGTCAGTCAAATATTCTGTCAAATTCAATGGACAGCTGCTTGAGAGTTTCATCCCTTCTAGAGGACTGAGGCAAGGTGACCCTTTATCACCGTTCTTATTTCTTTTTGTTGCTGATGCCCTATCTGCTTTATTCTCAAAATCAGTGGAGGAAGGGTCCCTGAGGGGAGTATCTATCTGTCGTGGTGCACCAGTTATTTCCCACCTGCTTTTTGCGGATGATACTATGTTGGTGTTTGAAGCGTCTAGCCAGCAAGCGGGCATTGTCAAGGGACTGTTGAACACTTATACTTCAGCAACGGGTCAGTTCATTAACCCAGAGAAGTGTTCCATCCTTTTTTCAGACAATTGTTCGACTGTGGAGGTAGATGAAATCAAGAGCACACTTGAGGTTACGCAACAGGTATTCGAGCCAAAGTATCTCGGTCTTCCGGTTCCGGAAGGTAGAGTGCATAAGGGGCAATTTGAATCACTACAAAGAAAGACTGAGGAAGAGATTAATTGATTGGAGTGAGCAATATGTCTCATCAGGGAATAAAGAAATCTTGATCAAGGTGGTGGCACAAGCAATCCCCACATATGTTATGAGTGTTTTCCGGCTACTGTCTTCTGTGTGTGATGATCTAACACGTATGATGAGACAGTACTGGTGGGGAGTTGAACAAGGCAAGAGGAAAATGGCTTGGCTTAGTTGGGAGAAAATGATTCTGCCCAAGGACATGGGAGGCATGGGATTCAGAGATATGAGGGCGTTTAACCAGGCATTACTTGCAAAGCAAGCCTGGAGATTGCTTGATAGCCCGGACAGCTTATGTGCACGCCTACTCCGGGCTAAATATTATCCCAATGGAAATCTGCTCGATACAGTCTTCCCCTCTAGCTCGTCTGCTGTGTGGAAGGGAATTATGTTTGGACTTGAGCTGTTGAAGAAGGGTCTTATATGGCAGGTGGGTGATGGATCGCTAATCAAGACTTGGAGGGATCCTTGGATTCCGAGGAGGCATGACTTCAAACCGATCACCCCAAAGAGGAACTGCAGATATAATTGGGTTGCAGACTTCCTTGATGAGGCAGGTGCATGGAATATGCAGATGTTACGACACTACTTCTGGGATATGGACATACTCGAAATCATCAAGATCTGGACGTCGCCACGACAAGGTCAGGATTTCCTGGCTTGGTTTCCAGAGAAGAGCGGGTTGTTTACTGTTAAGAGCGCCTATCATCTAGCAGCAGAGACCCATGTGACACAAGCGGGGGGATCGTCTAGCACTAGCCCTAATGGACACAGGACCATATGGAGGCGAGTGTGGGATGCTCGGGTGCCGCTCAAAATGAAAATCATGGCGTGGAAGGTGGTGTCAGGTGCGTTAGCTACTAACCAATGCAAGAAATATAGGCACATATCCACGCGTGATGCATGCCCTCTCTGTGGTACGGAAACAGAGACCAACTTCCATGCGTTGGTTACATGTGATCATGCTCGAGCAGTGTGGACGCAGATGCGCTCACTATGGAACCTCCCTGATCCTATACTGCTACGAGATACAGGTAAAGAATGGCTTCTGAATATCCTTATGCACTGTGATGATGCTATGCGGGATTGCACTATCATGTTAATTTGGAGGATATGGACGTTGCGGTCGGATCTGGCACATGGCAAAGAGGTACCGGCTCCGGCAGTAACGGCTGACTACCTCCAAAGCCATATGCACTTGTTACAGTTGGCTTGGAGGTACTCTACTGAGGAGATCATCAAGGGGAAGATGCCAATGAAATGTGAAGACCCAATCAGGCAGCGCGGTGCGGCAGTGCATTTACCATGGCCGTGACCGGCGGAGGGCCATGCCGCGCTTTCGGTCGATGGGTCGTTCTTAGCTTCGGATGAATCAGCGGCAGCAGGCATGCTACTAAGAAGACATGATGGTTCGGTTATCTTTGCAGCCTACCGCTATATCTTCAATTGCAACGATGCGCTCGAGGCGGAACTACATGCAATAATGCAAGGAATGGCATTGGCAATTCAGCATTGCAATCTTCCTATCATCGTTCAATCGGATTCCTCTCAGGCTCTTTCAGCTTTGTTAGGAGAGAGCCTATCCCGTTCGGCATATGGCCACCTAGTTGCGGAGATTCGTCATCTGTTGGGTGAAAGAGAGTTTATTCCTTTGAAAATTAGACGAGAACAAAATAGGGTAGCAGATCGTTTGGCTATGTATAGTCATACAGAGAGAACTACAGCTGTATGGCTTGGGCAGGGCCCTCCTTGTGTGGAGGAGCTGTTGCCATCTGATTGTAACCCTGTGAATAAGGAATAAAACTCTTTTACCTTCGCAAAAAAAAAAGCATCTACACAGCCGGACATTTCAATCCCCTCAAACGACCGGGCGGATGACCCAGTCACCCCGTCGGAGGTACAGAGATCCGGATTTACCTTACCTTGGCTGAAGATGCTCTTACTCCTCGCGACGTGGCATCTTGGTTATACGCCAAACCGAACAGTGAAACAGGTCCAGTGCCCAGTGGTCGTACAATTTGTAACTAATAATGGCTCTCCCGAACAGCGCCGGTGACAGCGATCCAAACTGTAGACGTCGTGGTCATGCTCCCCGACGAGGCCCGGATTTGTCCGAAGCCTCTTCGGTGTTAAAAAACTGGACGCCATATGCATGTGGGAATGGGAATGGGGGCACGGCGACACACGCCTCGTATCTCCAACAAACTTTATCGGTGCGGGCTGACAAATAACAAACTCTAACCTTCTACTACGTACTACTCCATGTGAGGCCACACCACAGGCAGGGGATATCGGCGTCGTGTTTTGCTACGAGCAGTAGTACTAGCCACTTATCAGTCTGCCACTGGCTGATGCCGGACACTTGTCGGTCTCTCGGCACCGAGTATCTTACTATTACCATTTCACGGCTCCAGGTTCAAGCTGGTTTGGTTCCACATGTCGATATACTATCCAGTCCAGGCACGGCGACACGGCGGAGCCGGTAGCCTGAGACATTCTGCAGGCGGAGCCACCTTAAACGCACGCCAAAAACACGGAGATTCATGAGCAGCAGCAGGCAGGCAGGCAGGCAGGCAGGCATCGTGGCAGGCAGATCACTGCGACGCGGCGTTATGGGCTATGGACCGTGCCTAGTGCTTCACCGGCCACGACTGCGCGCCACCGTGCGCACATCATCAGCCGTGCAGCGGCAGCAGCAGGCCGGCAGCCGCCAGGCATGACAAGGTGGCCGAACAGCGTCAGGCTTGTCGTATCCTTCATTACCGGTGAACGTCCACATGGCAGCCACACCCCCCGGCCCTGCTCGGCCGGTACAGACGTACCCCTCCTACGATGCAACGGCCTCTGAGCGGGACACGTCGCTGCTGCTAGCATCGCACGCAACGCAAACACAGGCTTGATCAATCATCTCAAGTTTCTTTCTTCTATCCAGTCTTATTAAACGGGCGAATGAGAATGAGACGGCCAGCCGGCTACAGTAGCGTGCGTGCGTGCGTGCGTAGATGACACGACGCACAGACAAAATGAGATGATGGTGGAGATACAGATACGGGACCAATCATAGAGGGGGAAATTAAAAAAGGCTGATCATACAGGTGCAGGGGGAATTAAAGGGCGAGGTACACACGGCAGCTTTAGGGCGTCACGTTCAGCGGCGCATGATGTAGATGCAGATGCAGGTGCGGCAAACGAGGCGACGTGTTGCTGCTGTCCTAGCTCTAGCTGAAAAGGAGAGCTGCTCTGGTTGGGTCGCTGACAGGGCGCTGGGTGATGTGATGTGATGTGAGCCTCCGATCGATCTTGCGACGCACGACTGAAGACAGAGTCGTCGAGCGTCATGTCTGCGCTGGCGAGCCATCTGAGAGTAAGTTCAGGCGGGGCTGTCGTCTGAGGCAATGGGATGCGGAGTGCCGGAGACTATCGGGGGAACAGATGGTCACGTCGCGGTTGGGTTGGTTGCTAGTGCCGGACGAGGCGCGCGATGAGAGGTGATGATCTGCACGCGATGGAGGAAGCAGGGGAAGATGAAGACAGGCCAGAGAAAAACATGCACAAACAAACCCGCTTCCGCGTTCGCGGGCCATTATCGTATGCAGCTGTAGTGATCCAACGTCACTCTCACCGGATGTCGATGCTATGTAGAAATGCACGCAAAACCGGATTTTTGAAGCGGGGGAAAAGCATGCTTCGACATCGGTGCGAAACTGAAACATTATATGTATTCATACAACATCATGGAATCCATGGTATGGCGCTTTTTACATACATACTCCAAGTATATATCAGTTTTACACGGCTCTAGTTTTCCTCGAGGACGCCGTGTCGGTGAACCATGGCCTTACCATATATCCTCAGCAGTCATCAAGCATTTCATGCTCCAAGTATGTGTATGAAACCTGAAGCTGCTACGCATTTCATGCTCGTCCAAGTGTCAAGTGTATGAAACCTGAAGCTGCTACTATGCCATTTCCCTCGAGACATGGTGCGGAGACGGAACGCCGCCGGGAACCTCTGGCCAGGGTGCTATGCTACTAGCTGCACGGCAGAGTACTTGGAACATTATCTCAACTGCATGTTGTTACAGGTAAAAGAAACAGGACATTTCCTTCCGGCTTTTACAGGGGGGCTAGTGTCGATCGAGCGTGTACCTTACCAAAAAGAACTATGCACAGAAGCTTAGTTATTGCCGTTTTTCCTGCTCCAAGATAGGTAAGCAGCATCACCATGTGGCCTGCAAATTCATCAGCTATGAGAAACAGATCTAGCCAATCCACAAACTACATCGTATATAGCGTATGTGAATATACATGCAATTCAACAATCAGCACTAGGAGGTTTTGTTTACTGCTGCGTAAATACAGTGTTAGGCTGTTATGAGGGGGGGAATCAAAGACTAGTAGTATCATCGCCTTCAGACAACATGCTCTAAGAGAGATATAGAAGAAGTAGAAGATGGTCACAAGGGATAATTCAAAACATTCACCTTATCGATTACCTTGGGATTTTCACATGGATCAGAGCAAAGAGAATGGACAAGAAAATGCTCGAGGAACCAGTGATAAGGTATGCATATCCAAGAAAGTCATTCTTGCCACCTAGCCATGTTGATGTTGTAAGAACCAGGCTTTTCTTTCCACCAAAACTGTAGGTATTGTAATTGTTTGTTATGTGCATGGTAATGGTTTCATCAGCTTGTATATCCTCTTCAATGACACCGTACAGCTTTCGAAACTGGGGAAGAGCAGCTGCGCGCATCCACACAATAAGATCTTCCTGATTGCTTAGCTGGCAAAAGGACACCAATTGTTCAGTTAACATAAAAGAAAACCAGCATTAACTTGTCTTCTTAAGGAAAAATGTGAACTATTGCATGAGCAACCAACAACATTCTAGATATAGAAGTACTCACTGGTATATCAGGGTCAAGTTTTCCTCCTCCAATCAAGGATCCATTCTGAAAGTTGAAAGGATAGACATCCTGGCCATACTTATGTTCCCGATCACTTCTCCACGAAATGTTTTTCCTATCAACCATCAATCCCATGGACCCACGGGTAAAATCATAAGTATCATTGAACAAGCTCCAAGCAATCAATCCACAGGGAACAACTGGAAGGCCGTTGCTCCTTTCCATCGGACTGCATGAGCTATCAGTGTATTGGAGCCCATGGCGTAGTTGCTTATCGCTTCTACTTTTGATATACCTGTTCAGCATTTACAGATTCCTTTTGTTCAGCAAGACAGGACATAGTGTTTCTTCTTGTAAGACACCGACCAGTAAATTAATCAGTTGTATAATTACCTACGATGATTCTGGTAGAAGTTGTCGAGTTCATAATACACATAAATTGGAGCTTTCATATGGTATTGAACCTGTAAATATACACTCTCAAGTCTTAATATTTTTCTGAAGAATTAACATATAAATAAACAGAAAAATTACGAAGATAGGACAAGAAAACTGTAATATGTGCCTGATGTAATCGCAAAGTCCCAAACTGAACTCAATCAGTTGTTCAAAGAAATTATAGTCCAGCCTGTAGTCAGATGACAAGTAAATAGGAGAAATAAGGTCTGACTAGATCTGATAAGAAACTACCTTCACTTTCTGAATACATTTCTTCGAAATCGAGCTGTCTTTGATATAAGCCTGCTTATTGCTTCTGTAAGCATTAGGTACACAATCAATATCATAACGGTGAACGATTTCTGCAACCTGCACGCCCAGAGCAGGAGTGCACATTTAGCATGACAACCAAACTAATGCCAATTCAGCATCCATCAGACAGAAAAGAAATCAGTTATTACTCTGTTTGAAGCTTGAAGACAAATTAGCCCAACTGGTACGAAAATAATCCCAATTATCAAGAAAATGGCTATCACCTGCAACAACGGAAGTAATGCCATATAAGGTGGGAGTACTATGCAAATACTTAATGCCATATGTAAAAACCTATATTTAGTGTTAGTGCCAGCTTACGTATCCTGGTGTCATTGCCGGTTTCCAAGCTGGAAGATCCTGCTGGGTGAATTTATAGAATACTGCAAAACCGACATGATCAACCTAGATAGCATCAGGAGGGAAGAAACTTATAGTCTGTAAGTGTGTAAACGACATTCATTCTCTCACTGTGTAACAAACAATTTCAGTAAACTTGAAACAATGAAGCTTGCTGATAGCGCATCGACATTTGCATCTCCCTCAATCTAGATAATGTTGTGGATGACTTATTTCGTCACTCGATTAACCCTATGCGAAATGGCCTCTGGATACAACACACTAACATAGCATGCCCACACCTAAGATCGTCAAGCTACCACCGTACAACACACTAACACGTAGAGGTAAATCCATATATAGCAGCTAAGAGGCATTTGTCGCACTAATTTCTCGAGATCGCACACAGCTAGCAACCCTAGCACACGGAGACACCTAGTCACGCAGATGGGGGCAGTACACAGCTCATCAGCGGCCGAATCGAAGCGAGCGGCGTGGTCGAAACCTGGCTCACCTCCCGATCTCGCCGGGCGCCCCCCGCGCGGGGCGGAGCCTGCGGACGCCGAGGTGCCCGCCTCGTCCATCACGGTTGCGAGCTCGCCGCGCGAGCCCCGTAAGCTCGCCGGAGTCCGTACTTCGCAGGGTATCGGAGCAGGTCGCGGCCGAGAGATCGGGGGAGAGGGGCCGGAGAAGAAGAACAGATGCTGCAGCCTGCAGGTGGGAGAGCCCACGGGTCAGGTCAGCACGGAGAGAGTGACGAGGGGGATGCGGGCCTCGGCTAGGCCCGGTGGATAGGTTTGGGCCAGCAAAGGTGGGGGCCCATGTCTGGCCCACGTAGTGTGGGCTTTGGGTTGAGCGGGCCGTGAGGTTGACGGCGTGAGACGGGGCTAACGACCGGTGGCACCGCCGTTAATTCGCTCTGCGCGTCGCGGTCAGGAGCTAATTTCCCCATTTCGCCCCAGAGAGGGAGAGAGGCGCCGGAGAGAGAGAGAGAGAGAGGAGATGCGGGAGGAGGTCAGGAGCTCGTCGGGGGCGGCGGCCGAGCCGCAGTTCGCCGTCGTCCGGTCGTCGTCGCCGCCGCCCACCCCGGTCGCCAGGTATGGTCGCCGTCGCTCCTCGGGCCCCCCCTCCCCTGGTGGTAGATTCGCCGAATCGAAGCGAAAGCTGGATTTATTTTGGGCGCGATTCTACGTAGACCTAGGGTAGGATCGTAGGTGGGATACGCGGGGCAGCAGACAGTGGGTATAAATGTTCGATTAAACCATTGGGGAGGAGGAGGGCTATGATCTACAGCCATCACGCTTTCACTCTCCTATGGATTGAACGCATCATTTTTAGGTCTAGGGAGACGATATTTGGTGGCTCAATTCATACCTACTGTGTGAAAAATATAGGGGGTTTTGCTGTGTATTTTTGTAGCACTTTTTTTTCCCTTTCAACACTCAACCGAATTATGATGAGGAAATGACATCCAAGAAGTCCAGAAAGGAGTAGGGAAAAGGATAGCTGAGTTTGACTTATGTGCCGTTAGCAGTTTCTCTCGATTACAAACTACAGGGTGAAAACCTAGTAGCACTATCGTACAGCCATATAGGAAAAGCACCACCAGCCAAACATGGGCTAACAAAGAGAAGAGGCAGCGAGCAAACGCAACTAACTAGCCATATTGCACGTCTGAAATCATCAAAAAGGGGGCACCTCACCATCTTGAACAGGGGTTTCAGCAGAGTCCTGAGCAAGTGGCCATGTTAATCACAAACGAGTCACAGCGCCTTCTGCATTACCTGTTCTGTCCCTAGCTGTGAACCCTAGGATCTGTGCTGTCTAATGGTCGCTGTCTCTGTAAAATTGAAATAATGATGCACTGGGCCATTGGAACTGGATGATGCAAAACCTTATGATATACTTGGAGCTTGTGATGCCATATTGCTCGGTCCTTTTCGAGGGGCATTCGTTTCTCGGACCTTGGTCTGCAGCGCTGCTATTTCTGCTTGTTAGAATTCTTAAAGCTTTATAAGTGTTTTTGTTTTCCATATATTTGTTTGGAGGAAAAACTGATTTCAGTATCATCCTTTTGCAATTTAGGGTCCAGCCAGGCGGCTACAGTACTTTGTTGAGAGTCTTGTCATAAACTCGTAACGTTCAATTTCTTGCACTGAACCCTCTTTTGCTTTTTCAGTTCTGCTGGTGCCTCATCACCTGCTATGCAAATTAATATAGTAAGCATAGATTGGTTGGGTAGCAGACAAGCTTCCAGGGTTGATTCCTCATCACATGTTGCACCACATGCCTATGGGCCTGCTCATAGCTTTGATCCTGCTGGAACTGCTTTGGATTCTGCACCATCTTGTAGACCATGGGAGCGTGGAGACTTACTTCGTCGACTGGCAACATTCAAGCCTTCAACTTGGGATGCTAAGCCGAAGGTCATCTCTTCTTTCTTGTTTATTTATAGGAATTTAACATTTCTTGTTGAAAGTAACTGATGCATGCCGTGCTGTGTTAACTTTTCTTTTTATATTTTAGTTTGCAATAAAATATAATCATGGACTCATGGTAACCTAAATCCATAAGCACAGTCAGACTTTTCCTATGATATCACTTATGATGTTTATCTCTAGTTTAGTTAATACTGAATTTGATCCAGGCCACTGTTCCTTTGTTCTCTGTAATTGGCATTTTGGTGGTTTTTATTTGGTTCATATTAGAATAAGATTGTGGACTATTTATGAAAATTCTACTCCTGCCATCATAAGATATGCTGAAATTAACTTTTGCAGGCTGCCAGTTCATTGGCTTGTGCTCAAAGAGGCTGGGTAAATGTTGATATGGACAAAATTGAATGTGAATCATGTGGTATGCATCTTATATTCAGTGCACTGGCATCCTGGTCCCCAACTGAAGGTATGTGATTCTGCTGAAACTACATTTGTTTCTGGTCCACAGGTTTCTTCGTGCTACATTAACTCCTAGTTGTAAAAACCAATATATTCACCACCATGTTTTAACTGTTTTTACTCTGAAAATATTATCCTTTTGATGTATATCTATCCGACATGAACTTATATTTAGCTCACATTCGTTAACCAAGAAATTATGCATTCAACTATGTAATGGCTAGCAATGCACTTATGCTTGCCACCTATCTGATTGTAATGACTAGTTGTAAAAACCAATATATTAACCACCATGTTTTAAATGTCTTTACTCTGAAAGTATTATCCTTTTGATGTATATGTACCTGACATGAACTTATATTTAGCTCACATTTGTTAACCAAGAAAGTATGCATTCAACTATGTAATGGCTAGCAATGCACTTATGCTTGCCACCTATGTGATTTGTGCATTTGCAGATGTCAGTATTTTCACCTTTCAGTCTAACTATATAGATTTGATTTGGTATTAATAATAATTTCATATTTTACATGAGCCATGGTATGTTGTGCTCCTTGCTGATTAAAAAAAAAACATATCTATGGGTCATATTCTCACTTCACAGTTATTTATATTCAATAATTTGATTTACTGACTAACACCTGATGTTGTTTTGATAAAGTAAGTGACAACATTACATAGCATCAACGGTAACATAAATTTGCAGTGCCATAATTTTTCATAAGTCTCACTGATGTTATTCATGTCTCCAGTGCCATAAATTTCTAGTACTGTTGTGTTAGGCTGGAAAAATAATTAGTTGTACGTCCTCCTTTGCAAACTGAGTTTTATTCAGCTGTGAAACCTTTCTTTTTGTGTTCTGTATTAGTTACAAATGCTGGAGAAGCCTTTGCGGAGCAGCTTGATGCATCACACAAGAATAGCTGTCCCTGGAGGGGCAATAGCTGTGCTGATAGCTTGGTTCAGCTCCACCTTACACAGTCAGCGCTAATTGGAGGTTTTAAAGATCGATGTGATGGACTTCTACAGTTTCTCTCCCTTCCTGTTATTGCTCCGTCTGCAATTGAGAACATGAGGTTGACAAGGGCCGCTCAGATTAACCGCCTATTAACACAATCGATTAGCTTCTTATCTGGGGAGCTGGGTTACAAAGCTGAGAATACACCAGGAGTTGACATCCATCAGGGTGGTTCTTGTGGCTACTCAAGAGTATGTATTTCTGTTTCTCGTATTCTATGAAATTTGTGGCACCACTGTAGTATTATTGTTCGATGCCTTTCGTTCTTGTGTCTTTCTTAAATTTGAACATTTATCCTGGTTTACTTTCTAGGCGCAGAAGCTTATAAGCCTTTGTGGATGGGAGCCTAGGTGGCTTCCAAATGTCCAGGACTGTGAAGAAAACTCAACCCACTCAGCTAAAAATGCACTTTCAAATGAACCAGATGAAATGTTCTATTCCCCCCTTGTTGAACATCAGAAAAGTTCATTCTCTGCATCAGTCAAGAAAGATAAAGGAAAAGGCAAAAGGCCCCTCAAAGATTCGGGATGCAGCATGAGCTCACCTCTATTAGATTGTAGCCTGTGTGGAGCTACAGTTAGGATCTGGGACTTCAGATCTGTGTCACGTCCTAATCGTATTAGTCCAAATAACACTGATGCACCAGAAACAGGCAAAAAGCTAACACTGACACGTGGAATTAGCGCAGCCAGTGGGATCAACGGATGGGTTAATGATGGGGTGGTAAGAGATCAAGCTGAAGGACGTGATGAAGCAGCAACTTATGAGGGGAAATTAGTATCAAATGCTGGAGTAGACCTTAATCTATCGATGGCTGGAGGACTACCGCCACTTCATTCTTCAATGGCTGTTGCATCTGAGTGTTGTAATGGAGGGATGGGAAGAGATCTGATGATTGCGCAGCCCGCTGGAAGTGAAGTTGGTGATCGTGCAACATCATATGAGTCTCGGGGTCCAAGCTCGCGGAAGCGTAACCTTGAGGAAGGTGGGAGCACAGCTGACAAGCCACAAGACGGGGTTCGACATGCTGACAGCATAGAAGGAACTGTCATTGATCGTGATGGTGAAGAAGTTGACGATGACGTTCAAGATTCAGACACCAAGAATAAAAAACCGCGCGGATTCAACTTTTTTGATGCCAATCTTCCATCTTCTTCTGGAGCTGGTCCTAGTAGAAACTTGGGCTTTGACTTGGATGTGGATATTAGCATGTTCGGTCACTCTAGAGCTGTTGGTCTAGCTCCTGTTGAGCATCCGTCTGCTAGAGATTCTATGAGGGCCTCTTCTGTTATCGCAATGGATGTTCGCAGCGCTGACGAAGATTCGATGGAGAGTGTTGAGTATCATCCAGATGCTGGTATAGATATTAATATGCCTTCATCTAGTGGACACAGGAATATTGAAATGAATGATGCCTTTGATCTCAACGATAGCAACCAAGCACAGCAAAGTGCTTGTGCACAACCTGCTGCTGGAAGTGACGGAAGGGAGATAGGAGGAAGCAGTACTAATGAAGGGGAGGAAGTCCTTAATGCAGGCACAACTCCTGCTTTTGCAAGGGATCAGCTTAGCTTAGGAATTAGTGGTGGAAGTGTTGGCATGGGTGCTAGTGACGAGGCTGAAATTCATGGCATTGATGTATCTGTGCAAAGAACCGAGAGTGGTGTAGGTGATGCAGAACCTATTACTGACCTTACTGAGACAATGGGCCATACCGGTGAATCAGTTCCAGGGCCTGGATTGATGGATGAGTTTGTACCTGAAGAAGTTGATCGGGAAGAACCTCATGGAGACAGCCAAGATATTGTGTTCCGTTCAGCAGGCCGTGCTGACAGTGGATCAAAATATTTTGGTTCTAATAAAGCTGATTCTGGTGAGAGTGGAAAAAAGATAGGACATGCCATTGGTCATGAAAGCAGCATGCATCCTTCTCTCTCTTGCAATGCTGGGGTGTATGCCGGCTTCGATGCATCTAAAGAGGAAGTGACACAGGTTGGCAAAGCAGTGACTACTGATGATCAAGGCTTGCATTATGATCTGCAGAATGGATTAGGTAATTATCATCAACACTTTATCTTGCTACAGATAACCTAAAAGATATTTCTATACATTTTTGGGGGAGAGTTGCTTATCTTTTGTGGCTTCATGCTATGTTTTTCCTATTAAACTACGGTCATTCGACTGGTACTGGTACTTGCTAGCCATGCTTCCTTTGAAGTTGAAGTTATTCATAGTGATTTGTTTGTGACCAAGGAGCAGCCAGCTAGACTTCCAGGGCAGGTGGTATCGATCTCAGATCGGTTTTAGCACCTGCTACTCCAACAAAATAAATGCCATCCTATACCAACTGCTTCCCACAGAAACACATGTTTTTATTATTTCTTACACCTCTGTTTTTAATGTACTTATTCTATTCTTTTCTGCTCAGTTATCTGTGTTCTGCTCATCTCAATACTCTATTATTTGTTTCTCAGGAGCAACAAATGGAGAAAACGACTATGAACCAGGTCTTCCAGATTTTGATCCTGTTAAGCATCACAACAGTTACTGTCCATGGGTCAATGGAATTGTTGCAGCAGCTTGCTGTTATGATACTAGTTCCAGTTCAGAACTTTCTGGCTGGCAGCTAACTGTCGATGCAATTGATACATTCCAGTCTCTTGGTCAATCTCAAAATCAAACTATGCGGTCTGAATCTGCGGCCTCGCTAAACATGGTAATTTTTGTCATGCTCATCTTCTCCATTTCTTCTTCTTTGCACTTCTTCGCAATTCACCATATAAAACATTGGAACCTGGTTGTCCATATTTCAAAACCTGGAGCAAGTGATCTGCATTAGCTGTGACATCTGGACGGCCCCAGCAGTGTGCCTTGCAGAGTTGAACTGCTCACATAGTATGTTCCCTTGTTCACCAAGCTATCCTCACAGAACTCTGGTCTTCCTGTGGCACAGGATGATCAAGCAGCTTCCAACCGCAAGCTGGCGAGAAGGACTTCAGTGAACAAAAGCCATGGGAAATGTTGAGCGAAGCTTCTTCCTACCCAGCCAGCTTGTTTCGTCCACCTGCTTCTCAAACATGCATAGCATTCGGCCAAGTTCCAGATTGGCGCATCCGGGTGCTTGTTTACGTGCAGTGCTGCTGCCTGCTGTACCCTTTCAAAATTAGGTCTGGCATCGGAGGAAGAAACCAGTTAATAATCCATTTGAGCTAGTCTGTAGATTGTTGTCGCCTATGGTCTCTGGCAATTCGATATATGTTGTTCCAGTGATTTTATATCGGAAGAGTCGATTCAAATCGCTGTCCCTTGTTCCAAAAGGAACATTTGCAGAATTTTGCAAGTGAATTGATTGTTGTTCGCCCCCAGTTTAAACTTGTAAGACACTGTTTATATTCTTGGGGAAGGCCTGACACCTAGTTCGAAGGAACATATATATTTAGTGTGAGTCACCCTTGACCTTGAGAATAAAGAATTTAGTTGGAATCCACAGAGGACATACTTCACTTTCAGTGATGAAAAATATCTTTGAGCCTTTTTCACTTATATTAAGGACAAAAAAAGATATGTCTATCGCTTGTTGTCTCTTGTTTGCGCCTCTGCTGAGTAGTAGCGAGCGGTCTCTTTCTGGTTCAAAATCTGACCACCCAATGAGCAGCACCCAGCGCGCCAGGTCATCACCAACGATGAGATAGAGAAGTGGATGAGATTCCACTTCGCCGCACCCCCCATCATCGTCTCCCCCCTCCCATCTCCGAACCATCAGATCAAGAAGCTTTGGGAGAGAAGCTCCGGCCGCCAGCGACAATGCCGCTCTGCAGCTTCTACGCCTCCACGTCCCTCCCGGTGGCGAAACCCCACTCCTTGCCCTCCTCCGCCGCGGCGGTCACCACCGTGCAGGCAAAGAAGTCGCCGCCGGCCGTGGCTGCGGCTGCGGCGGCGACCGTCCTGCCGACGACGGCCGAGAGCACAGCGTCGATGATGCCGGCGGAGGCGCTGTCGCTGCACCTGCCGGAGCTGCCGTCGGCGATGCGGGACAAGATCCTGAGCCTGGAGCTGATGGGGGTGGACTACGGGCGCGCGCTGTCGCTGAACCCGGCGCTCCGGGACGCGGCGCCGGAGTCCATCCACGCGGTGGTGACCTTCCTCCAGTCGCGCGGGCTCCACTTCAAGGACCTGGGCCGCGTCTTCGGCATGTGCCCGTCCGTGCTCACCGCCAGCGTCCGCGCCGACCTCCGCCCCGTCTTCGCCTTCCTCACCGACGACCTCGGCGTGCCGGAGGCGGCTTACCGCCGCGTGGTCGTCAAGTGCCCGCGCGTGCTGGCCTGCAGCGTCCGCGACCAGCTCCGGCCGGCGCTCATCTACCTCCGCCGCCTCGGCTTCCGGGACAACCGCGCGCTGGCGTTCCAGGACCCCATCCTCCTCGTCTCCAGCGTGGAGCGCACCATGGCGCCCAAGCTGGAGTACCTGGCCGGGCTGGGCATGTCGCGGGACGACGCCGTGGCCATGGCGCTCCGGTGCCCGGCCCTCTTCACCTTCAACGTGGAGAGGAACTACAGGCCCAAGTTCGAGTACCTGGTGGGGGAGATGGGCGGCGGCGTGGAGGACGTCAAGGCCTTCCCGCAGTACTTCACCTTCAGCCTCGAGAAGCGGATCGCGCCGCGGCACCGTGCCGCCGCCGACGCCGGCGTCGACCTGCCGCTGCCGGACATGCTCAAGGCCACCGACGAGGAGTTCAGCGAGATGCTCGAGAGGAGAAGGAGCAGATGAAGCGTGCAGTATGGCCGCCGGCCGGCCGGCTGAGCGCGGCGTGCGCCATGCTCATGCACGCAGGCGGCCGGCGGGTGCTTCGTACACTTGCCACCGAGCTATGGCGACCACGGTCTGTACTGTACATAATGATCAATGGTCGATGCCACGGCTCCCGACTCACATCGTGAAGTGATGGTGCTTCTTTCTTTTGTAGAGGATGTATAATAAGTATACCAATGAAGTAGTCGAGAGCCAAAGTGAATTTCTCGGACGTGCCATGTGTATAGTGTTCATAACACATGTTGGGGCTGTAAATAAAGTCATGGAGGAAAGTTCAATCGGGATGAACTCTATTATAATATCAAGAAGTGTAAAGCAGAGTGAACGTGAAACTTTGCGACCATCCGATCTATTTTTGAATCGGATGGCTCAAGAGCACTTCTCTAGTGTAAGTTTGCAACTGAAACAAGAAATGTAATCCTTTCCACGGCAACGGTTGCTCTGTTGCAAGTCAACCGGTTCTAGTAGAGGAATCAATGGGTGGAAGCAGTGGAAGGCAGGAAGGGGGCCGAGCTCGGTGGCCTCCCCGTCTGTGACTGCACGCCTCGACGTCATCGTCTTCTTGCAACCGCGTGCCTCAACGACCCCTATTCCGATGGCCGCACTCCTCCTCCGACGGCTACGGGTTGTGGGCTCCCGTACCCGATGGTAGGAGCTCGACGACCTCCCCGTACAACGGTCGCGTGTCACGGCGCCATCGTCGCCCGACAGTTGGGCTCGCCTCCCCTGTACATGGCACACTTGCCTCCCCGTTGATGGTCATCTCTCCTTCCCGCCCGGTAGCCGCCGCCCCCCTCCCCTAGGTGTGAAAACAAACTAGCTCTGGGAACCAACTTAGGTATGAAAGAAAACCAACTTTGGGAATTAATGAGGTAGGTTATGAAATTGCCAGGTAATGTTTGGGTAGCTGGTCCTGATCAAACATTGTTTTGCCAGAATCTGAACATAGTTTCTTCAGCAGAAAACTTATTTCTTCATGAACTCCTAACTTTGTTTCTTCGATATAAAACATTGTTTCTACACAAACTGAAAAGTTGTTGGCCTTCTTTGATATTGTATCTGAGTTCAACCAACAAGAAGAAGATGAAAAAACAACCACACTTTAAAGAGAATAGGATAAATTTGAGTTAGCATTCAATTGATCACGTATTTGCTTGGTGTGTATAGCGGTTGAGTCGTTGATGGTCGAAGGGGCGTCCATGGCTATCATTCCCTCATCAAGGAGGAGCAGCAGCAGCTTGTAGTGGTCGCTCGTGAGTCTCGTGCCTACACATATTTTATGGATCTCTTGTGGTTGTCGTCGGAGGAGGAGGACGACTAGGGGCGTGGACTCTAATCGTCGACCACCACTAGTGTAGGTAGTGGCAATACTAGATAGCAATGCTACTAAATGGGCATTTAAAATCATTAATTATCTATAAAGCGGCCGATTTTTGCGGAGATTATAATTCTCATAAAGTTCTTTACCTGATACATCTAATTTAAGCTTAAATTGCCCATACAAAATGGACGATGGTGAAAAATAAAATAAAAAAATAAAGGGTTTGAAAGCCAAGATAATGACTAAGTTTGTGTCGCCGGCTCTAATATCCATATTAAGTGGTGGATGACGATCGTTGACACAACGAGTCTGATGATTCGGAGTTTGGACGTCACCGGCTCTATATCCAATTGAAGTGGTGAATGATGATTGATGATACGACGAATCTGCTAGAGTTGCTCTAAGCTTGCATTACAAGTAAGTAAATGTGGGGATCCTAACTCAAGCGAAATTAGTACTTCCTTTGTTTCTAAATATAAATCTTTTTAAAGATTTCACTATTGACTATATACGGAGCAAATGAGTGAATCTACACTTTAAAATATGTCTACTCCCTCTATCTATCTATATAGGTCCTAATGCATTTTTTGAGGTTAACTTTGACCACACGTTAGAACAATAATATATGACATGTAAGTTACACAAAGCATACCGTCAAAATTGTACGTGAAAGGAGCTTCCAATGATTTAATTTTTCACATTATACAACTGATATACTCTTAATCTTATGAATAGTCAAAGTCAATTTTGAAAAACACATTAGGCCCTATATATATATGGATGGAGGGAGTATATACATCCATATGTATTTGTAATGAAATAGTCAAAGTCAATTTTGAAAAACACATTAGGCTCTATATGTATATGGATGGAGGGAGTATATACACCCATATATATTAGTTGGTAATGGAATCTCTAAAACTACTTATATTTATGAACAACCAATACGCTCGATTAACGCTTTAAATTATAAAACAATCAAGTTCAAAAAAATAATAATTATAAAACAATCTTGCAAGCCGTGACGGTAAATATATTACCATAAACATTTGACCAAGACACATAAGCAATTAAATAGACGAGGATTCGACAATGATCCCGCTTGGTGGCCTTGTCTATGCAGCCAGGGGCAGGCCACTCGGTCACACTCTAGCCAGTAGGCACCACTCCGGTCTACACTACTCCTGGGTCGGGATCGGGCCTAGATTTTGAGGTCGATGGCCTGGTCGGCCCGGGTCCGTTATTTTTGTAGTTTTCTGAAGGGGGCTGGCCCGAGGCCCGGCGGGCTTTTGCGTGTTTGGGGCGGGCTTGGGCCCAAAAAACTAGGCCCGATGGTCGGGCCAGGCTCGGGCCCAGGTTTTTTGGGTCGGGCTTGGCTAGGCCCGGCCCAAGGTTTGGCCAGGTATATTCCGGTCCTTCTCAGCTCAGCTCGTCCTCTCTTTACTGCTGCTTCTTCTTCTTCCTCCTCTCTTCCCCTCGAAGCCTCGGGCATGGAAGACAGCTTGAGCCATGGAGCCATATCTCCATCCATCCCCAAGAGAGCCTCCCCCTCAAGATGGAGCTCTGCGCCCGCTGGCTGTCTCAGTGGATTAGCCCCCAAGCCCAAGATCCATGGGAGGAAGGATGGAATCCGTCCTTGTAAGAGAAGAGAGAGGTCTTTGTGTTCAAGGTCGGGCGCAAGGACCGCGGCGGCCCCTGCGCCCGACCTCCTCCCGCGTACGTTAGCGCCGCCGGCCTCGTCGACCGCCCCTGCGCCCGCGTCCCGCCGCCGGACTGGGTGCCCTGGTACATGGCCCCCGCGTCCTGGTACATGACGCATGAGCGCGCTCACCTCACGACGCCCACGGCCACGCCCCCTGCGCCCGCCCTCCTCCTGCCGCCCACGGCGCCCTCAACCGCGACCTCGGAGCCCTGCAACCACAACGGCATGGTGAGTTTCACATCCGCTCGCCTGAACATCTACTGTCGGTACCAACGATTTGATCTGTTCCGTGCGAACACTGATTCGATTTGTTCTGTGCAGCTGTTGGGTCCCCGTGTGCATGCTAGTGATCTCTCTCTGGCCACAGCACCCGCCACCAGCGTCACTACAGCAGTTTCCTTACCACCTACAGCTAACCCCGTGAGTAACTGACATGTGTTGCCCTGCTTTCACAAAACAATTTCGTTGCAATGAAATGCTCAACGCTATCAAATGTTCAACTACATTGAACCACCAAATCCATCACATCACTGACTAGGATTTTTCTTATTTCTTGGTGTAAGACTTAAAACTTGACTGAGAAATCTCAGCCAAGTTGGTTAGCTGATCTTGCACTGGTTTCGGAGTCTTGAGGTTTTGGCATTTCCATCCATGAGCATTGTTGGGCTCCTGCGTTTTGGGTTAAAAGGAGAATCAGCTACTTCAATCTCATCATCTTTGTTGTCCCCAAGGTCAAAATTTATGTGTCAGTTGCTTTAGTGCTTGGTTGTGGCAACACTCCTGTTGCCGGACAACAATGACCACTTCCATCGCTCATGATGTGTTTGAGCATCACCTTAAGATCCTCTTCGATTTGAATTTCTTTCTTTCGGAATCTGCCACGGCCTGGAATATCCAATTACACAAAGAGCAAGGACATGTTAATACTCCCTCGCAAAAAAAAAGACATGTTAATACTGTAGAAGAAATAGTGGCTGCAGCCTGCAGCAATGGAAGTACTTTTTTTTGGCCTTCTTCCACCACTCAGCATCCTGGTTGCGCAGATCTACCCACCTGCCCATCTGCTGTCTAAACCAATGACTTGATATGTTTTTTATCTGTTTTGTGATAAGAACCAAATTGTGTTTGTACGTGCAGTTCGGTCCCCGGTTATCTGCTCATGGTCTCCTGCCGGCCACAGAGCTCACGATCACCGACCCTCCACCAGCACTCCGTCCGCTGCCTACGGCATCTTCTATCTATAACCCCGTGAGTGATACTATATCTTTGTATTGCATTCAAAGAAACTTCTGGCTGGGATAGCTTGTGTGACGCTTTTATATTTTCAGATGGTTATGGAAAGGAGAAATCTGGCACTGCTGGATTCATTGGCTTTGGAGCTGATTGATGGTGAAACGGAAGCTGACGAGCACTCGATGGATGAGGACGACGAGTGGGATCTTAAGGCAGCTTGGTGCAGTGGTGCTTAAGGTTTTTTGGCTCTTAACTCTGTATCTAGATACGTAATCTTGGTTGCTACATAGTACTCCCTCCATTCCAAAATAGATGACACAACTTAGTAATATACGTAATCTTTTTGTATACACAACTCTGTATCTAGATACGTAATCTTGGATGCATAAACTACATAGTACTATCAAAGCCATTTTGATGCATAAATAAATATACCAATTAGTAATGATTGAATTCCTTCTATGGTTCCACATGAGAAACCAGTACGAATATAACCTACATGTCCAATCGAACTATGAGCTAGAGGTCTTTTGACTTTCGTTTGGGCCATGGCGGCCAGTGCTCCTAAGATCATAGAAGCAATGCTGCAGAAAAAGAAGATTTGTTGTAATGTACCCCCATAGGAAGCAACAATAGAAACACGTGACATATTTGCAGAAATAGAGATTTTAGGCGCAATAGAAAGGAATGCTGTCACCGGGGTGGGTGAACCCTCATAGATATCAGGTGCCCACATATATAGAGTCAAAAGAGAGATTGAGTCCGAGGGAGAGGGGGGTTTTCTTGGGGCTCGAGAGATTGAATAGATAGGGCCCCACAAGTTGTTAATTCGCCGCTGGGGAATTCACACAAAAGGGAAGGACTTATTCTCAACGAAAAAAGTGCTCTCTGAACCGAACGTGAAAGTTGTTTTCCATCAGACGGCTGTTCACGTAACTCCACTCTCGGCTTGGATTATATATCCATTTGGTCCGCTCTCGGCCATTCCACACGCTGCCTAGCAGAGACGTGGTTATCTGAAGTGGATTCTCTCTTTTGTAGTAGATGCCGAACCTGCTGCTCAGTGGGCGGGCGCAGCAGCTACATGGACCCCTTTCTTTATGTTGTTGCCAGCGCTTTCCCGGGCCGAGCCGGAATTCTTTATTAGAACGTCGGCAGGCAAAGCCCGAAGGAAGGCTGCTATCCCCTCGACCTTCTTCCTTTTCGATGAAAAACAAATCGACATCTCAATCTCCGAAAGCGTTTTCCTTACCCAGCTAATATCCCCCCCTTCGTCGAGCCTTTCCTTTAGTGGTAAGGGATATGCACCTTATCTGAACGTCGGCAGGCATTCCGGAATTCTCCTTTTTTGGCCCCGGGTGAACATAGGCTCAAACATGATTGGAGGGGTCCTAGCTACGCCATGCGTTCAATAAAAAAAAAGCAAGCCTCTGGGAAGCTGCAGGGATTACAAAAAGAGGGTGCTTTCCTGTGTTGCACTGAAAAAAGGACAAAGGAGAAGACGCTCTTCGACTTTCTTTCTTCCTCCCGCGCCCGCCTAAGCCCGGCCCGCGTTAGAGGGGAAGATTAGCAAAGCGGAAAAAGACAGAGGGAGGGGGAGCTGCATCTTATTCTCTTCGCGAGAACTTCAGGATCGGAGAAGCATTCGGAAGGGGCGAGGCCTTCATTTCGTTGGCAGAAGCAGAAACGATCCAATCCATTCGGGGCTTCGGGGAACCCAAAAACGAACTCTGTTTACTTTTTTCATAGATAGATGATATATATAGGAATAATATATACATCCCTTTACTTGAGATGTCTATGTATCTATTTTGGAATCATCTCCCGATTCTCTTTTTTTTCTAATTCGCACTGCTCTTTCTCTCTAAATTGCATCAAAGAAAATAGAGAGAGAGAGAGAGCAGATGGATCCTATCCCCTATAACGAACACTCATTCCTATCTATTGATAGAAAAGAAAGATCTTCGTCACGGACTTTTTCTTTGTTCATTTTTTTTTAGATTGGAGGAATTCCTCATATCCAAGGCAGCTCCCCACAAACACCCCACCCATATGACTATGCCCCCTTTTGAATCGACAGTATAGATTGGGCTTCATAGCTACTTTCATTCTAAAGACGAATATTAGTCAATAGGCAGGCTTCTTTCAGTAGCAAACATATTCATTTTCACCGGGCTCCGCGCACCTTTGGTACTTCTGGAGGGCAAGCTGTTTTATAGTGACTTCTTTCTTAGGGTAGGGCGACGAATACTTCCAATTCCGGAAAGGTCATTGGGTCGCCTTTGGAAGCTAAAGCGAAAGTTGTAGAAAGCCGGGAGAAAAAGCGAAAGCTTGCTCGAAACGGCCTATACCCTAACCCTCGGAAGCGAAGACGCAAAGCGTCACTTTTTTCAAAAGGAAGGAGTTTTTTCTGACTGAATCCATCCATAAAGCCGCCAAGGAAACGAAGTTCGTTCCCTTTCATCAAGTGGGTAAGGTAGGCAAACCACTTAAGCTTTGCCTTAGACTGACGGAACAAAGCTAAGAAGTAGGCTGAATGGAAAAAGGAAAGGGACAAGGGCGGTCGTCGCTTGGCGCGAAGGCTGCTGGTTCGGTACGGTACTAAAGGTCCTCGGACTTCCAGGCGGTTTTTCTTTTGGGCTGCTGTGAACCCTTGGATCTCGCCAATACAGCCTCCTATGGTTTTCGTTACCGAGATATCTTTTCTTTTTTCCCAGGGATTTTTTGGGTAATCAGCTCCCATGCTGCAAACAGTCAAATCTGAACCTTGTCGCTCTTCTTTTCTCGTGGGCAGGAAGCACACCAGCAGCGTGCGTTGCGTGATTCCACTGTGTTTTTTGCACTTGACTGGGTGGACAGTTGACCGGAAGATAACTTCGATTCGCCCGGCCAGCAGGCGGGCGGCGTGCTTATCTTGTGTGACAACACTACAGAGCGAGTAGCTCTTCTAGTCGGGCAGCTGTGTGACAACACTCCTGAGAAAGCGGCGCTTTTGTGTAACATGCTATGGTCTCAACACCCTTACGAGGTAGTGATGAGTTTCACGCGCTCTAAGCCCGGCCCGCGCGCAGTTAGGAGGATTGGCCGCTATCTGAGCGGTACCACCCACCCTACCCTACTACCTATAGGGGGCCGTCCGTCCTACAGCCGCCCGAAAAGGAACTGCAGTAATCTTGAATAGGAATCCTACAGCGATAAAAAGAATCCCCATAAAAATACCACTAGATCGAGCACCAGTGATTTCGTATCCGGTCAAAATCTTGGCTAATTGATCGAAGTGGGTAGCTCCAGTAGACCCATAGATCATGGAATAAATAGGATGGGTAGGCCCAACCACCACACTACACGTATAGACGCGAACCCCCCTCCTTACCGTACGTGCGACTCTCACCGCATACGGCTCGCACAAAGACTCCAAAATCCATCCCGAGCTTTTTATTCCACCTCTCCCTCCTCTCCAATCCTCGATCAAACTAGCCTTCCCCAGCAAGAAAACGTATCCGCTTTAGCAACAAAGCGCTCATCCCTTGCTTGTTCTTGAGTGCGCAAGGCGCTCAAGACGGTGATTCTTGCTTAAAAAAGGGCTAAAGCACTCCAGCTTCGAAGCTGGAGTTTGCAACTTCAAAACTACAGGTTTTAGCCCTCCTGCTGGGTGGGCGCTTCCTTCGTCTATCGTATGTCTCGCTTGGCTTCGTCCCGAACCAAGGAGGCATGATGGCGGGCGCGTGCGTGTGCCGACTGCAGAGACTACAAGCCGACGCCGGAAGCGACTCGCTTCTATTCTCGATTGGATATAGATGGGGAATCTCTATAGATCGTCTTTTTTCGACAACCTCTCTAAAACGCATACGAGAAAATTGCACTTCATGGCACGGCAAAAAAAAAGAGCTTCGCTCGGTTGGCCCTCCTAGGCTTCCGCCTACTTTCTCTTCTCTTAAGTCTACAACAAGTGGGAGAGGCAGGATTCGAACCTACGTAGAAAACCTTCAACAGATTTACAGTCTGTCGCTTTTGACCGCTCGGCCACTCTCCCCTTCCCGGGGATACGCCCTCCTCAAACAAAGGGTTCCTGAATAAGAAGGATGGCGGCCTTCGTTCTTAAGTTAAGAAGAGCAGATGGAACTATTAGATTTGCTAGCGTTCCGGGAGAATAAATAAGGTCATTTAGTAAGTTCATAACAATCCATTTATGTAAAGCAAGGGGCAAAGCTTCTACGACAGCTTCCCCCTCATTGCCATCGTCGGCCTTCCCCAGCTCCCCTCCTTCGTCGCTTCTGGCTAAGCATCTTTCGGCGGAGGAAAGGAGGCGACTAGTCGCTTCTGGCGAAGCAGCGAGTTCATGAGCAAGTGAATGAACGAGCAGCGAGTGAAGT
>NC_041388.1:616442408-616477037 GCF_002162155.2 Triticum dicoccoides | reverse complement strand
GACGGACGAAGCCGAGCCGATACGATAGGCGGGCGAAGTGAGCGAGACCAAGACGGGCCAGACGTGGAGTGGCGAAGGGGGCCTACTATACGTATACGTGATTAGTAAGCGGTTCAAGACATCGAACGAAAAATCAAGTGAACTAATGAACAGTGTGATTGATCAGACAAGTACCAAGGAGCAAGAAAACGTATGCGCTTTAGCAAGGGATGAGCGCGAAATCCGTTGCTTGTTCTTTCGGTAGCCTTCTTTCATTTCCGAATTTGCTTGCGAGCAGTCCTTGCATTAGTATGAGTTCGTTGACCGCGTAAGGGCGATCCATCTTGATGACGAATTCCACGATAACGAGAAATAGAAATTAATCGTTCGATGTCTGCTCGTTCTCCCCTCTTCAATTCCCAATGAACAACATGATCTTGAGCTATCATTTGTTCAATTTGGTCGATCTGATACTTAGTTAACTCATTCATCTTGATGTTCCCACTAAAGTTATTACAAAGTTGGGTCATCTATTTTGGAACGGAGGGAGTACATACATAGCCAAGTGCATAGTTGTTTGTGTCTTTGGTTACCAGTTTCTCTATCAGGGTTTCCTGATATTACGTGACCGTTCAAAGCTTACAGTTATTTTTCTTAGATTGCCCTTTTAAAAGAAGTCATAACAATGAACAATTAGCTTGTTGACTTCGCAGAAATAACTAGCCTGACTTTTGAGGTGCATGACATCATGAACGAGGTGTGGAAAGTACGGGATGTGTTTTTTTATGACTGCAGAAATGCATATCATGAATGTCAGGATCTAGCACATGTGAGCCAGTCAAATGACCATTTTCAAACACTTGGAGAGGAATATTGAAAATATCAGGATGAGCTTTCTCTGCTTCATCAAGCCAGTTGCTAGCTTGATCCATGTGCCTAGATAAAAAAATAATGGATCTGATCATGCTTCCATGCATGATCAGGAGCTCTAGCTAGCTTGTTTCGTGTGCTTAGATTGCACTGATTGTTGATGAGTGTTTTGCTGGCCGTACTAGCTTGGTAGCCCGTGGTACATGCCACTGCCTACTTTTAAGCCTCCTTTGGTTTACAGGAATTTTGTAAGAATTCTATAGGATAGGATTCCTATAGGAAATTTCCTTTTGAGCCCTTTGATTTGCAGGAATGGATTCCCATTCCTATGTAGGATTGGTTCCTATCCTTCACATTTCAAAGGTAAATATTTTTAGCTCAGACCTATTGGAAAAAATCCTACCCTATGAACCTGAAATGTCTTCTCCTATAGGACTTGAGATGCATGCCATCTCATTTCCTATGACTTCAATCAAAGAGGCTTTTAAAAGACTGTAGGATTGTGCAGAGGAGATGCCTGTGGCCGAAAGCCTGCGTGTTATGTACATGCAACAGTTTGCAATAGTATCACTGGCAGATACAAATCCAGTAGGTCATATTTTTGTGTCCAATGTTTGCATTCTTCAGTCTACTGTTCTTATGCATTTTTCAGTCTACTGTTCTTCTCGTGCATAATGATATTCTATCTAATGTTTGTAGGTTCAGGTGGCAAACTAAGATTTTAAATTCTCTGCAACTACTTTTAAAACTTGCAAACACTTGGGACAAAACAACAAGGAGCCAACCACTTGTATATGTGTTTTATCTGAGCAACTAACTTCCTTTTCTGCCTTTTTTTTTTGCAGAGGCCAGGTGCAAGGCCATAAACAATCCAAAGCAAGCGCATGATGAAGCAAGTTCAGCAAACAATCGGGTTTTTCAGGGAGGGCAAAGATCTAAGAAACTGAAAGTAAGTTGCATGCACGTGGTACAGGGAAGTTTGCAACTATATCGTGTATGAATAACAGAGAGTCGGGGGCCCTTTTCTACCTGATTTTGTGTTTTGTTACCTGATCGTCAACGCACAAGAGAGGTTCCAGAGTTCGTGTGCAACAAAGAATTTGCAGGTCATTTTGGCTTTGATTAGCTTTTCGCCTGGGATGTTATCTTTCAGGACAGGAACTCCTCCCCCCTAAGGCCATCATGGCGTGTTTGCCTAATCGTAACACATGGAGATGTTATTTTGCGTGTTTTTTTGCTGTGAATCAGGTATATGTGTGGGGGGCCGTAGGGTGTTTGATGGGGTAAAGTGGGGTTCACGGAGGGGGTGAGGCGTTTTTTGTTGGGGACCAGGGTGTGAGTTTTTTGGGGACATGATAATTGTGGGGGAGGGTAAAACTTAAGCTTTTTTTGCTTGTGGGAAGACCAGCATGTGATTTCTTACCACACGAAATGGTCCGAGCATCAAACGTTTGCAGGTTCAGGTGGCAAACTGATAACACGCGGAGCTCAATCAAAAATAGTCTTGGTACTGTGCAGTTGATTTTGGGTTAAAGAACGAATAGCATTGCCTATGCTCTTCCAGAATTGACTCAATGGCTGTGACGGAGAGAGGATATTCTCCCAGCACCGCGGGGAAGAGGCTGCCGCCAGTGAACGGCGGTGCTGGCCCATGCAATTATGCGAGTTCGTGCGCAGATTGACCTGCTGCTCCTTCAATGCTTGATTTTGTAGCATCTCCTCTCTCCTTCCCTCCCCACTTTGTTCCTCAGTTATTCAGTAGTACTAAAGGATCTGGTTCAATCGTCGTATAATCCATGGATGTTTGATGCTGTGAAACCTTGTCACCCGTAGTGCTTTATCAATTTTTGTGAAGAAATCTGAGAATATGTACGCGATAAAGCGTGTGAACTTGTATGGCTCCTTTTCCTTCTTAAAACTGATGGTTACAGTGCCTTCTGCTGGAAAAAAATTCTCGCAAAAAAAAAATACTGATGGTTACAGTGCGTTCTGTTGGAATTTTTTTTCACGTCTTCTCTTTGACAAAACAACATGATACGTGGAGCAAAATAAGAAGACAAGAAGAAGCTAATCCTTCATCTTTCAGAGACATGATTCAGATAAAATAAATGGTTTCTTAAGGCCTTGGCTTACTGGAGTTCTTTAACAATTTCAGTTTGACAAAGCAAACAATTATCTCCGCGTGTGAAGATAGTTGGTCACCAAATCTTTCTTGTATCCTGAGGCTAAGGCTGGTCACAATGGGCAAGAACATAAGCTAGTAACTTACACACTTCCCTAGATTATGTTATTACCTCCATAGTGGGTAGGAACATCTATGCAGTGTCATGCAATGATGTATTTATTAGGTTATAGACTCATTGTTTCTTGGAGTGTGTGATGTTCCGGTAACTTAGCTAGTTACCACAAGCACCTCTCTCTTCATTAAATACGTGCCACATAAGCAAAGTTATATTGGAGTGTGTGATGTTACTCCTAAGTTCCTCCCCACTGTGACCAGCCTCAGGTAATGATGATGTGCCCCACAGCCCCAGGTAAACGAACGTGAAGTTTAATTTTTCCTTTTGTTGTTATTTGGCTCCGTGCAGCTTGCTGGAATTAATACTTCCATTATTGATTTGGCTCAAACTTTGTTGAGCAAATAGACAGTATAATCTTCTCACCTTTAACAGACGAAATAACCTGAAGCTTTGTTTCGGAAATTGTGTAACTGAAACTTGGAACAGCAACACATAAGCGCGTAGTGAGGGATTGGAAGAGCCGAACAGGGCAGAGGGCTTATCCAAGGGTCGTGCATCACAGTTTTTTTGAATTGTTTGGATTGCTTACCACATGTGTCATGTGGTTCGTGCATCGCAGTTTGCCTCGCCTCTGCGTAGGGCTACGATGGCACCTTTTTTTGTTAGAATACAAACGCGGGAGCTGCTGCTGAGAGATTTCAGGAACATGATGCGATGCGATTTGAGGGGGTTTCTGCAAATTTTGTTTAAGCGGATCTGCTTGCCAACCCACCTGCCATCTAATGCCTCCGTAAGCGATCTGATGTTCCAAGAACAAAGTTTTTATCAACCAACTAAAATAAATAGAACAAACTTTTCAGATTTTCACCAAAAGTTAGTTTTCACTGGATGCTTATAATCAAGTCCACCAAATAAATTATCAGATATAGCTTTAACCAAAAAAAATGATATTAAAAACATGACATGGTACATTATCAAAAACTGCAACCAACTACTACAACAACAAAAGCTAAACACACCGAAAACAACAACTACGTCTACTGTGATGCTTAGTAAGGCTTAATTCTCACTTTAGAGTTTGGCTTATGGCTTATGACTGAATATTGTTGAATATGAGCCACAACCAAAACACATAAATAGATAATTTTTTGACTTACAAATCAAACTTGAAAAGTCAAAGTTAAACCTAACGAAACAACTCCTAAGTTATCTTTTTAACACCGCATGCTTGCTTGACGACTCCCGGGCGAAATCTTCTTCGGCCTCTTCCTCGTGGAGTGATCCAAGGAGAAGTTGTCGCTGCTGCACCGTCATTCTCCTCATGAAAAGATGCCGCTGATGTTTCATCCTTCTCCTTGTAAGGAGTCGTCACTGCTGCTGCTTGTGCATCGTCATTCTTCTCATGAAAAGATGCCGCTGATGTTTCATCCTTCTCCAAGTTCTCCTTGTAAGGAGTTGTCACTGCTGCATCATCATTCCGCTCATGAAAAGATGTCGTCAATGTTTCATCCTTGTCCTGATAAGGAGTCGTCACTGCCGCGTCTTCCTCCTGCTCATCATCGGTGACCTCCGCTTCAAACGTGGCATAGCCCAGGGCCTCGTACTGCCGCCTCATCTTCTCCTGCCCGGCGAGAAAGCCTACCTTGATCTTCTCCATCTCGGCGACGACCCAAGGATAGCGTTTGGCCGCACTCTGCCAAGCGGGCGCCGGCGCCGCTTGGTACGAAAGAATCTCATCCAGCTCGTCCTGGGGCACACGGAAATCTTGGTCTTCTTGTTCCCCACATTCATACTGCCCCCCTCTCCTCCTACTCGTCTGAGGTTGATGTAATTTGTTAGCGCCTCTATTTTCATATCCACATCGGTGATCTTCATCGGGCTGTGGTTTGGCAAATGGCGTCCGTTGGAATCGACGTGATTTGGTACAAGAAGAAGCTCAGGCACCTCTGTTTCCATGTTGACATCGGTGACCTTCATCGAGCTGTTCATCATGCTGTGCATCGGCAAATGGCGTCGTCCAGCGGAATCGACGTGATCCGGTAGAAGCTCAGGCGATCTCCACACCCATATTTATGTGTGTATATGCTCCAGCGGAAGACAGCACCCACGCTCCGAGTCGGCCTGTGGATCTATCTGCACAGGAATCGGCCAGAGACTCAAATCGGTAGGTAGGTAGACGTAGATCTGCACCGAATTCGGATTCCAGAATGAAATCGGGCTTGAGGACTAGCCGGCCGAACCTCGTCCTCTCTCTCAGACGTACCTACAGAGGAATCGAAGAGATAGAAGGCACGTACAGTACGTACCAGCGCAGTCGCCGCCGGCGCCGATCTGCGTCTCCACCCTTCTCCTCGATCGCCAAGGCTTGTCCCCAGAAGGGCGGCGTTTTTTTTTGGAGAATATATGGGCGGCGTCTGTATACCACGAGACATACAGAAATCGGGCTGTGGGATCCCAAAGGCCTAGCGAACACAGTAGCTCAGACCCACGCAGCCCGCCTAGTAGCTACCAGGCCAGCCCTAAAAAAAAAGTAGCTACCAGGCCGAAGTGCGTGGCTAGGGTTGCTCACAAAAAAAAAAAGTGCTTTGGATAAAGTGCGAGGCTCAATGGAATAAATATAATTTTGAAACTGAGGTATATGTATGCAAAATATGGAAGAAATGGCAGAGGAAAAATTATTGGGATTGAGTTTAAAGAATGTACTAGTTGAAGTGTACCAATACCCAGAATTATTGGGAGTTTTATAAGTTTAGAGAATGCGTTGGAGATTCTCTTTAGCATAAAGTCCGTGGAATTCCATGGCGTAACCGAGGGTGAGATGTAAACAACTCTAAATTACCAAAATTAGTACAAGCCTTCTGCTTTGCAAGAAATCTCTATCCGGAAAAAGAACCGCATCGGCCAAGAGGAGAAGAAAAGAAGAGGTTTAGAAAGCAAGGCTCGCAAGGACCACTGCATGAGCTACTGGCATCTACACCACATTTGATCGTCTAAAAACCAAACTTGTCAGTCTAGCGACCAAATGATCAGATATTACAGCTGCATCATGAATCATGACCACGGCGACCCTTCCTCCGCGTGTGCAATGAGAGATCCTCCTCACTGCTTCTTGATCGACTCCTCCACGCATGCGAGCTCAAATCCCTAATGTCACTAGAGTCCGAGGGGCCATCATCGCTGTCGCTATTCTTCCTGATTTCACTGTGATGCTTCTTCCTCTTCCTACTCCTCTTGTGCTGGAATTTTGTCTATTTTGGGCCTAGCCCAATAGCAGTTTCAAAAATTTCTAATAAATCTTAGAGGCCCACACAGCCCATTGATGCAAGGCAAGAGGTGGAACAAAAGTTTAGTCCCACATTACTAGTTTAGAGGAAGTTGGACCTCTTTATAAGGGAGGTTCTTTCCCCACATGTATGAGCATGAGAACAAGAGGGACATCCATGCGCGCTCCTCCTCGGCCACCCGCCTCGCCGCGGGTTGCGGGAATGAGCCGAGCATAAAGTCCCGATCACTGCGATGCTGCTACGTTCTTCATATATGAAGATGTTGTTTATTAGTCATGCTTTATCTAATAATAAAATCATTTGGTAAATTGCTCATATTTCCAACAATCCAAAAACCTTATTATAGGCAATTTATCCCAAGTGGTTTTGCTACTTCCATGAGACCTCCTATGTTTGAGGGTATCCGCTATAAGAGGTGGCGCGTGAGAGCAGTCTTATGGTTTCAAACCATGAGTTGCTATGACGCCACTCTCGGCAAACCTGAAGGGGAGCTTGATGCTCAATAGGCACAAGCTTTTCAGAAAATGGATACTCTGTTTAAGGCTGCTCTCTTGAGTGTTCTTGGTGAGAACATAGTTGATACTTATGCGTTAATTGATAATGAAAAAGATATGTGGGATGCACTCGAGGCCAAGTTCGGGGTCTCGGATGCTGGCAGTGAGCTGTACATCATGGAGCAATTCTATGATTACAGGATGACTGAAGAGCGCTCCGTGGTTGAGCAAGCTCATGAGATACAGTCATTTGCTAGAGAACTTGAGCACTTCGGTTGTATGCTACCGGACAAGTTTGTTGCCGGAGGTATCATCACTAAGCTTCCTCCTTCATGGAGGAGCTTTGCTACCTTGCTGAAGCATAAGAGGCAGGAGTTTTTCGTCCCGGATCTCATTGGCACTCTTGATGTGGAAGAAAAGGCGAGAGCAAAGGACACATGTGCTCGAGGTTTTGAGGGAGGATCTAATGCCAATGTGGTACAGAAGCAGAACTTCCAGCCCCACAAGTTCAAGAACAAGGGCAAGTTTGATGGTAAAGCAAAGTTTGATGGGAAAAACAAGGTTGTCCAGCACAAGAACTTCAAGAAGAAGAATGACAAGAAGAAAGGTGTCTGTCATGTGTGCGGGGATCCTGATCATTGGGCTCCTAGTTGCCCTAATCGCTATGACAAGCGTCATCCTGGGAAAGGCGGCAAGACCGCTAATGTTGTCATTGGAGACACTGACATGAAGGGTGATGGGTATGGTATATTTCCCACTATTCTTTCAGTATGTCATTCTCCTGATTGGTTGATTGACACGGGTGCTAATGTGCATGTATGCGGTGATATTTCCATGTTTTCATCTTATCAGACCGCATGGACTTCAACAGTGCTGATGGGCAACTGTTCAAGTGCTTCTATTCATGGTGTTGGCACGGTCGATCTGAAGTTTACTTTGAGGAAGATCGTGCGGCTGAAGAACGTGCATTATGTCCCCTCCGTCAATAAAAATCTTGTTAGCGGATCCTTTCTGTGTAGAGATGGCTACAAGCTTGTCTTTGAGTCGAATAAATTTATAATATCCAAGTATGGAACCTTTGTTGGTAAAGGCTATGAGTCAGGAGGCTTGTTTCGTTTATCCTTATCAGACGTTTGCAATAAAGTTGTTAATCATGTTTGCAACAATAATTAATCAAATGTGTGGCATTCACGTCTTTGTCATGTTAACTTTGGTTGCATGTCGCGACTAGCGAAGTTGAACTCAATCCCTAGTTTCACCACCGTCAAGGGATCTAAGTGTCAAGTGTGTGTGCAAGGTAAGCAACCTCGTAAGTCTCACACGACTGCGGAAACGAGAAATCTTGCACCACTAGAACTCATACATTCAGATCTATGTGAAATGAATGGTGTTTTAACAAAAGGTGGAAAGAAATATTTCATGACGTTAATTGACGACTCCACTAGATACTGCCGTGTATATCTTCTGAAATCTAAGGATGAGGCTTTGAACTTTTTCAAGATCTATAAAGCTGAAGTGGAAAACCAACTTGATCGAAAAATCAAGAGGCTTAGGTCCGACCGTGGTGGAGAGTATTTTTCCAATGAATTTGATGTTTTTTGTGCGGAACATGGTATAATCCATGAGAGGACGCCTCCCTACTCACCTCAGTCAAATGAGGTGGCCGAAAGAAAGAACCGTACTCTAACTGATTTGATTAACGCCATGTTAGACACATCGGGTCTCTCCAAGGTATGGTGGGGGGAGGCGATATTGACAGCATGTCATGTCCTAAACCGAGTCCCCACAAAGAACAAAGAGATAACTCCATTCGAGGAATAGGAGAAGAAAAGGTTAAAACTCTCTTATCTACGAACATGGGGTTGTTTGGCGAAAGTCAATGTTCCAATTCCAAAGAAGCGGAAGCTTGGACCAAAGACTGTGGATTGTGTTTTCCTGGGATATGCTTTTCATAGCATTGGCTATAGATTCTTGGTTATAAAATATAAGGTACCTAACATGCATGTCGGTACGATCATGGAGTCGAATGATGCGACTTTCTTTGAAGATATCTTTCCCATGAAGGATATGGCTACCTTATCTAATCAGGAGATGCCTAGTTCATCGAATCAGGAACCAGTTACAATTACCAAACCTGCCATTTCGATAGAACACTTTGAAAGTCATGTGGAGGAGAACAATGATGTTCCTACTAGGAGCAAGAGACAAAGGACTGCAAAGTCCTTTGGTGATGATTTTTTTGTGTATCTCATAGATGACACTCCCAGTTCTATTTCAGAGGCATGTGCATCTGAAGATGCTGACTACTGGAAGGAAGCAGTTCGTAGCGAGATGGATTCCATCTTAGCGAATGAAACTTGGGAGATAACTGATCGTCCTTATAGGTGCAAACCTATAGGATGTAAATGGGTATTCAAGAAGAAGCTTAGGCCTGATGGTACTATTGAAAAGTACAAGGCTCAGCTCGCGGCTAAGGGTTATACCCAAAAGGAAGGTGAAGACTTCTTTGATACTTACTCACATGTGGCTCGACTGACCACTATTCGAGTTCTACTTTCACTAGCGGCCTCGCATGGTCTTCTCGTTCATCAAATGGATGTTAAGACTGCTTTCCTAAATGAAGAGTTGGACGAGGAAATTTATATGGAACAACCAGATGGGTTTGTACTAGATGGTCAGGAAGGAAAAGTGTGCAAGTTGCTGAAGTCTTTGTATGGACTCAAGCAAGCACCCAAACAGTGGCATGAGAAATTTGAAAGAACCTTAACAGCTGCAGGCTTTGTTGTAAACGAAGCTGACAAATGTGTGTACTATCGCCATGGTGGGGGCGAGGGAGTTATCCTTTGCTTGTATGTTGATGACATACTGATTTTCGGAACAAATCTGAATGTTATTAAGGAGGTCAAAAATTTCCTATCTCATTGTTTTGAGATGAAGGATTTAGGAGTGGCTGATATCATTCTGAACATCAAGTTGTTGAGAGACGATGATGGTGGGATTACATTGCTTCAATCTCACTATGTGGAAAAGATCTTGAGTCGCTTTGGCTATAGTGACTGCAAGCCCTCTCCAACACCATATGATGCGAGTGTGTTACTTCGAAAGAATCGAAGAATTACTAGAGATCAATTGAAATATTCTCAGATTATTGGCTCGCTTATGTACTTAGTCAGTACTACAAGACCTGACATCTCTTTTGCTGTTAGCAAACTGAGTCGGTTTGTTTCAAAATCAGGAGATGTGCATTGGAAAGCTCTAGAGAGAGTTTTGCGTTATTTGAAAGGCACTACAAATTATGGAATTCACTACACCGGGCACCCAAAGGTGCTTGAAAGGTATAGTGACTCAAACTGGATCTCAGATGCTGATGAGATAAAGGCCACGAGCGGATATGTATTCACTCATGGAGGTGGCGCTGTTTCTTGGAAGTCTTGCAAGCAGACCATCTTAACGAGGTCAACAATGGAAGCAGAACTCACAGCACTAGATACAGCTACGGTCGAAGCAGATTGGCTTCGTCGGCTCTTGAAGGACTTGCTGGTTGTTGAGAAACATGTACCGGGTGTCCTTATGAACTGCGACAATCAAACTGTGATCACGAAAGTGAGCAGCTCAAAGGATAACATGAAGTCATCAAGACACATTCAGAGAAGGTTAAAGTCTGTCAGGAAAATGAGAAACTCCGAAGTTATTGCATTGGATTATATCCAAACGTCTAAGAATCCGGCAGATCCTTTTACTAAGGGTCTATCACATAATGTGATAGATAATGCATCGAGGGAGATGGGTATGAGACCCACAATATGAGTTGTTCACAGTGGTAACTGTGACGCCCTCGATGCGGCTATATCTCCTACGTGTCGAAGCACGACTTAGAGGCATAACCGCATTGAAAGCAATGTCGCAAGTGAGGTAATCTTCGCACAACCCATGTAATACATAAGGGAAAGAGATACATAGTTGGCTTACAATCGCCACTTCACACAATTACATGAATAAAGCATTACATCAACCAGATACAATCAGGGTCCGACTACGGAACCAAAATAAAAGAAGAACCCGAAATGCGACAAGGTCCCCGATCGACCCCAACTGGGCTCCACTACTGATCAACTAGAACGAAACAACACAAAGGACAAGATCTTCATCGAGCTCCTCCTAGAGCTTGGTTGCGTCATCTGCACGGACTCATCGGCACCTGCAAGCTAGTTTTGGAAGTATCTGTGAGCCACAGGGACTCAGCAATCTCGCACCCTCGTGATCAAGACTATTTAAGCTTATGGGTAAGGTAAAGGTATGAGGTGGAGCTGCAGCAAGCGACTAGCATATATGGTGGCTAACATACGCAAATGAGAGCGAGAAGAGAAGGCAAAGCACGGTCGATAAAAGTATGATCAAGAAGTGATCCTAGAATAACCTACGTCAAGCATACCTCCAACACCGTGTTCACTTCCCGGACTCCGCCGAGAAGAGACCATCACGGTAACACACGCGATGGATGCATTTTAATTAAGGTCAACTTCAGGTTTTCTACAACCGGACATTAACAAATTCCCATCTACCCATAACCACGGGCACGGCTTTCGAAAGATCATATCCCTGCAGGGGTGTCCCAACTTAGCCCATCACAAGCTCTCACGGTCAACGAAGGATATTCCTTCTAGCGGGAAGACCCGATCAGGCTCGGAATCCCAGTTACAAGACGTTTCGACAGGTAAAACAAGACCAGCAAGACCGCCCGATGCGCCGACATCCTGATAGGAGCTGCACATATCTCGTTCTCAGGGCAACACCGGATGAGCGCTCCGTACAACTAAAAGCAGCCCTCAAGTTTCCCCGAGGTGGCGCTGCAAAGGACTCTAGTTCGGACCAACACTTAGACAAGCACTGGCCTGGGGGGTTAAAATAAAGATGACCCTCGGGATGCGCGACTCCCAAGGGAAAAAGGCTAGGTGGCGAATGGTAAAACCAAGGTTGGGCCTTGATGGAGCAGTTTTATTCAAGACAAACTGTCAAGGGGTTCCCATTATAACCCAACCGTGTAAGGAACGCAAAATCCGGGAACATAACACCGATATGACGGAAACTAGGGCGGAAAGAGTGGAACAAAACACCAGGCATAAGGCCGAGCCTTCCACCCTTTACCAAGTATATAGATGCATTAATTAAATAAGAGATATTGTGATATCCCAACAAGTAAACATATTCCAACAAGGAACAACATCTCCATGTTCCAACAAGGAACAAACTTGAATCTTCACCTGCAACTAACAACGCTATAAGAGGGGCTGAGCAAAGCGGTAACATGGCCAAACAACGGTTTGCTAGGACAAGGTGGGTTAGAGGCTTGGTTCAACAATATGGGTGGCATGATAAGCAAGTGGTAGGTATCGCAGCATAGGCATAGCAAAAGAGCGAGCAACTAAGCAAGCAAAGATAGAAGTGATTTCGAGGGTATGGTCATCTTGCCTGAAATCCCGCAAGGAAGAAGAACGGGTCCATAAAGAAGATAAACGGACATAGACGAACGAATCCTCACAACACGACGTTACCGGATACAACTCGAAGAAGCATCACCGGAAAGAAGCAAACAACATCGTAAACAAACATCACATAAACATGGAATGATGCACAACGAAGTATGATGCATGTCCGGTTTAAATATGCATGGCATGGCAAAGTGCACAAACAACACTACAAGTTAAGTGGAGCTCAATATGCAACGGGTTGCATATTGACGGAACACCACATCAATTATTTAGTTCTCTCTCATTTATGTACCCCAACAATATTAAATGTTCTTAACATGGCAAGGGTAAAGCAAAGTAAACTACCTATCTAGTCAAGTTTAAATGAGGCCGGAAGCAACGAACAACAAATTCCGGTAAATCCCCATATGCATATTTTAGATTTGGTGCTGTTCTGCCCTAAACACAATTTTAGAGTTGTTAAACATACAAAGTGATGCCACCATGTTAAACTAGGCATTTTTCTACCCCATTTACATATAAAGATTATTTAATTCGGAGCTACGGTTATTTAGTTATGAATTAAATCATTTTAACATGGCAATAGGCAAATATAAGCAAACATCATTTTAAACATTTTAAACATAGATGAAAGTTGCAAATTATTAAACTAGATGAAAATCTAAGCAAGTTTCATATATAAAACATTTTGATATGATGCACGGTTCATGAGTAATTATATGCATGAAGTGCAAGGGTTTTTCTGCAATTCTGCAATCTCTGGGATAAAAGAAAAAAACACAACAGGAAAAAAACACGAATGGGCCAAAACTGGTTGGCCCATCAGTGCACAGGAGGGGCTGGGGGTTCTCACAGCGGGTCTTGGGCCGGACGGTGGTGAGGTAGGCCGGATCTGGGCTTGGAGGCTGCTGGGCCGCAACTCGAGAGGAGGCCGGCCCAGGCGAGTAGCGAGGCCGCTCGGTCAAAACGGAGGGAGTCAACGAGGCTCCGCTAGCTCGTCTTCAGCGCAGAGGAACCAGGGGCGCGGCGGCTGGGAGTCGAACTCCGGCGAGCGGGGCATAGGGGCGGCGAGGTGAGGGACTTGGCGACGGCGGCGGACTACAGGTGCGGCGGCCTGGAGCGGCAGCGAACCAGTCGTCGCAGCGGGCGTTGGAGCGGCTCGGCTCGATGCATAGGAGGCGCGGGGTGAGCAGGATGGAGAGGATGCAGTAGCGGGACTCGAGGAGCTCGGCGAGAATCGAGCACGGAGGAGGCCAGGAGGCGTGGGGACGGCGGATCCATGCAGCGAGGCGGTAACCCGGCGAGATCCAAGGCGAGGCAGGGGTCGGTGGCCATGGTGTTTTCCTGATGCGATGAAACTTGGCAGGCGGCCTATCTACACTATAATAAGACCGCACGCCAACTTTCATCCCATTCCGAGAACATTTTTCGGCCACTTATACAATACTATTACGGACATGCCGCGGACGCGTGCAAGTGTGGTTGGACTCAGAACGGACAACGGAAGGAACGGGGAGACCCAGACGGATGCAAGTTTTGAAAACATGATGATGCAATGCACATGATGACATGGCAAGATGCAACACGCAAGCAAATGACATGGCAACAATAGCGAATAACAGGAAGACACCTGGCACATCGGTCTCGGGGCGTTACAGTAACCTATTCTTTGTGATCGGAGATCCCGTGAATTAGATGTGGAAGATAAGCTGTTGGTCAACTGAGAGGAGAGTATCCTTACTATCAACAATACCACTCCATGAAGATGCAATACTCTCCTAATCTGCATGGCAGGTTGATGTATATCTTAATGTGTTATAAGTGGCTCATTGAAGCAGAGATGTCGTCTTGCAGAACATCTTTTGAAGAACACACCTATATGAGTCTGATTGTTAAACGTCGCAATCTATGAGAGTAGGGGTCTCTCTAGTAAACTCACGAAAGGTCTCGGAGTATGATGCATAAGCTCCATCCGCGGGGAAGACCCATGGTAGCCACGTATCAGTCAAGGCTTTATGTGAAGCTAGATTCATAGAAAACTTGCAGTTCAAGGCCCAGTCCACTGTTCAAGTTGCTTACTAGTGTAGCATAGAGTTCTAGGTGGAAGTTCAACTTAACAGTCTCCACTGCAGTACCGGTATATAAAACAGTGTTTTGAAACCAAAGGCAAATTTTGTGTACCTCTGGGATCTGGTGGGGGATTGCTGGAATTTTGTCTGTTTTGGGCCTAGCCCAATAGCAGTTTCAGAAATTCCTAATAAATCCTAGAGGCCCACGCAGCCATTCGTGCAAGGCAAGAGGTGGAACAAAAGTTTAGTCCCACATTGCTAGTTTAGAGGGAGTTGGACCGTTTTATAAGGGAGGTTCTTTCCCCACATGTATGAGCATGAGAACAAGAGGGACATCCACGCGCGCTCCTCCTCCGTCGCCCGCCTCGCCACGCCACGCCTCGTCACGACGCGACGTGACGCGCCGCGCCGCGGGTTGCGGGAATGAGCCGAGCCGTCGTCTAAATTTTTCCACGCACGACGGGTATACGAAAGGTCACGTGGGAGTTGAAACATTTTCTGTAGTGGACACTGAATTCGAAAGGCGTGCCTCTTCGGCCGCTGCCTGTTCGCTTCGTCTCCCTTCGTTGCTTCACCTCCCACCACAGCCTCTTCGCGTCCTTATCCTCTGCCTATATAAGAGAGGTCGCTCCTCTCTAGAGAGACACAACAGAAGCTCCTCTTCCTCTCGCCACAAAGTTCCGATCACTGCGCTGCTGCTACGTTCTTCCCCATCCCGTCTTGCGGTGTGCACCGCAGGTCAGGACAGTAGGCCTCCGGAACCGCACCTTTTGAGTCCTGTACGGAAGAAGTGTGATAAGGTTTTTGGGGAGCGCTCCGCGCGACTATTGGCTTCTTCATCACGGACTCCGACGACTTCTTCCCCGACCTCCTCGATGACATGGCAGGCGAGGACACCGACCCCAAGTCCAGCGCTTCTGCTGCTGCTGTTGTCCCATACGTGTTCTTCTCCTTTCTGTTAGAGGTCCTGCTGCAGTTTCTTCTTCTATTATTTTCGCTACATATGTTAGACTCTATTTCATATATGCAACTTGTTATACTGGTTGCTCTAGATATGTTCAGTTATAGTTCATATATGAAGATGCTGTTTACCTTCTCTTTGTCAAATCGCATGGCTTGTTTTGTCACTGTTATATTAGTCATGCTTTATCTAATATTTCTGCTAATAAAATCATTTGGTAAATTGCTCATATTTCCAACATCTTGTCATCCTTTGCTCTTGACCTAGCAGACCTGCTGCTGGACCTTTGATAACGATCATCCTCATCTGGAGTAGCATTATCATTCCTTCCACCTTTACCAACTCCACTGCTTGACCTCGGGAATTGAGCTTCTGCATCTGAATCAACATCACTATTTGTTGCTAGCCATCTATCATCAGGGTCATCACAATGATCACTGTGCTTTCCAGATTTGCCTCTTCTACTACCTTTCTCACCATAAGAGGCATCTTCAACATAATGTCTCGAGCTACTTTTGGCAATGTGCGCTTTCCCTGATGATTTGTCCGCAGCGGAGTAGCCCCTTTCAAGATAGGGAACATCCGAGGATTGCCTCCGGCTCCTTTTGTGATTATTGTACCTATTGGTGGACTTGCTGCCTGAAGGACTTCTTCTCGTGCCAGCATCAGCAAATTCTGAAGGCCAATCAGAACATCCAGACTCCAGACTTTCATGCTGTTCAGATCTGTGCTTCCTGGACTTGATTTTACCATTGTATCCACGTGCTACATCGCCATGGCCATCTCTATGTTTCTCTTCATGCTTATGTGCTTGGGACACTCTTTCATTTTCCATGGGCGAACAGTATCTGCCAATATCATCTTCAATCTCTTGACCTCGTTGCTCATTTGTTGCAGATGGTTCTCTTCTATGTCGAGTATGCCCATATTTCATGATATGGTTGCTCTGCTCTTGCTTCGAATGTGAAAAAACTCTTGATGAGTGTCGTTTATGTGCATCTCCATCCCCATGTCTACTTGAAATATACCTACAGAATCCTCTCATTTTAGACTTCAGTATAATAAAAACTGTATAGATTAAATGACTAAAATAATTGAACATGTACCTGTCATCAGAACTTCTCAGTCTCTTCCTATCTGAACTGTGTAACCGTTCAAAATATGGGGTATCACTCGCCTTGTCAAAAACAGCATCATATGAGGGACCAAACAGAGCAACCATCTTCCGAGTCCAGTATATAGGTGGAGGATTGTCCCAATCAGCCCACTCATAATCTCCACCAGGGTTACGAAAGCAATGAATGAAATTACAAGCAACTCCATGTGAACATGTCTGTTAAACAAGAGAGATGAAACAGAACACATAGATGGTACTAATCATTTAGTCATTTTCAAACTAAAATAGTGCTCACAAATATGAATGGTGTTAATATGCTTCATACATGTCAAATAAAACAAAGAATTCAGGTGACAGAGTGTAAACTTAAGATACCTTGAATCTTGACCTCATGTACTCACCACAGATCGCTGACTTCCATTTCGTCAAAGCAACAAACTCACATGTTATCTGAAGAGCAGGAAAAAAATTCAAGGTAAGCTTATGCAAGAGTAACATATGGATACATATTTCTTATTTAAGAACCAGGAACAGCATCTAAGGTGAAGCATTCTATGAGATGTAAGAAAGCATTCACAAGAATACTCTAGCAATTTTGCTCACATAACTCACAGTACTTGAGGAATAAAATTAAGTAATCACGTGCTTCCCAGCAAAATATCGACCATTCATGCTGTTGTAGGCAAGAAGAACTGAATCCAAGGCTTTATAATGCACATAGACATTTCCTCGAAGATGGAATGGTCCATTTCTACATACCTGAAATAATATCTAGAATTATTTCTATGGAAAAAATGTTATGCAGAAGCCAGATTTCAGCATAACAGATAACATGAGAAGACTAGAAAAATAATGAGAATCTTGAATTAGTTAATTGTTCAGCTGCAGATTAAATGCTTAGGCCAGGTCGCATAACCTGAGAAAACTTGTGCTGCATCCCAGGGCCAACTCTGACCAGGATTTAGAAATTCACCATGTCATCTAGTTTAAATTTAGAATTCAAATTTAAATACAGATTTCTGCTTCTTAGTGTTGCGTGCAATGGAACCACTGATGAATGGTGATAACATTTTTGGTAACCATTTCAGATAAATATGTGTACTAATTCAAGCTAACAAACCACCCAGTTGTTTTTCAATTAACAAAAATCCAGCACAGACCTAGGTCCGAGGTTCCTTTTCCTTTTTGTATTTAGTTTTTACAATATTGGTGCGTAGTCCACGAGACCATTAGGTGGGTGTCATATTGAACTGGAGGAGAGGTTAAAATGCCTACGCAAGTCCGCATTTGAAAAGTCCCTAGGGTATAGCATGTGCAACAAAGTGAAGTCGCTATGAACAACTACAGTTAACAAGCTAGCTACCTACGGAACAACACAATACCTTGAGTAAATTACAGCAAGATTAAAAACACTTCCCCCAAGTCTTTGTTGGGGAACGTAGTAATTTAAAAAATTTCCTACGCACACGCAAGATCATGGTGATGCATAGCAACGAGGGGAGAGTGTGATCTACGTACCCTTGTAGACCGACAGCGGAAGCGTTAGCACAACGCGGTTGATGTAGTCGTACGTCTTCACGGCCCGACCGATCAAGCACCGAAACTACGGCACCTCTGAGTTTTAGCACACGTTCAGCTCGATGACGATCCCCGGACTCCGATCCAGCAAAGCGCCGGGGAAGAGTTCCGTCAGCACGACGGCGTTATGACGTATATAAAGGATCAAGGGGAGGAGGCCGGCCGGCCCCTATAGGCGCGCCAGGAGGAGTCCTCCTCCTAGTAGGAGTAGGACTCCTACTAGGAGGGGGAAAGAAGTGGGGAGGGAGAAGGAAAGGGGGGCGCCGCCCCCCCTCTCCTAGTCCAATTCGGACCAAGGGGGGAGGAGGCACGCGGCCCACCCTGGCGCCCTTCTCTCTCTCCACTAAGGCCCATATGGCCCATTACTACTCCTGGTAGGGTTCCGGTAACCCTCCGGCTCTCCGGTTTTCTCCGAAATCACCCGGAACACTTCCGATGTCCGAATATAGCCGTCCAATATATCAATCTTTATGTCTCGACCATTTCGAGACTCCTCGTTATGTCCGTGATCACATCCGGGACTCCGAACTAACTTCGGTACATCAAAACTCATAAACTCATAATATAACTGTCATCGAAACCTTAAGCGTGCGGACCCTACGGGTTCGAGAACAATGTAGACATGACCGAGACATGTCTCTGGTCAATAACCAATAGCGGAACCTGGATGCTCATATTGGCTTCCACATATTCTACGAAGATCTTTATCGGTCAGACCGCATAACAACATACGTTGTTCCCTTTGTCATCAGTATGTTACTTGCCCGAGATTCGATCGTCGGTATCTCAATACCTAGTTCAATCTCGTTACCGGCAAGTCTCTTTACTCGTTTCATAATACATCATCTCGCAGCCAACTCATTAGTTGCAATGCTTGCAAGGCTTATGTGATGTGCATTACCGAGAGGGCCCAGAGATACCTCTCCGACAATCGGAGTGACAAATCCTAATCTCGAAATACGCCAACCCAACATTTACCTTTGGAGACACCTGTAGAGCTCCTTTATAATCACCCAGTTACGTTGTGACGTTTGGTAGCACACAAAGTGTTCCTCCGGCAAACGGGAGTTGCATAATCTCATAGTCATAGGAACATGTATAAGTCATGAAGAAAGCAATAGCAACATACTAAACGATCGGGTGCTAAGCTAATGGAATGGGTCATGTCAATCACATCATTCTTCTAATAATGTGATCCCGTTGATCAGATGACAACACATGTCTATGGTTAGGAAACATAACCATCTTTGATTAACGAGCTAGTCAAGTAGAGGCATACTAGTGACGTTTAGTTTGTCTATGTATTCACACAAGTATTATGTTTCCGGATAATACAATTCTAGCATGAATAATAAACATTTATCATGATATAAGGAAATAAAATAATAACATTGTTATTGCCTCTAGGGCATATTTCCTTCAGTCTCCCACTTGCACTAGAGTCAATAATCTAGATTACACTGTAATGATTCTAACACCCATGGAGCTTTGGTGTTGATCATGTTTTGCTCGTGGAAGAGGCTTAGTCAACGGGTCTGCTACATTCAGATCCGTATGTATCTTGCAAATCTCTATGTCTCCCACCTGGACTAGATCCCGGATGGAATTGAAGCGTCTCTTGATGTGCTTGGTTCTCTTGTGAAATCTGGATTCCTTTGCCAAGGCAATTGCACCAGTATTGTCACAAAAGATTTTCATTGGACCCGATGCACTAGGTATGACACCTAGATCGGATATGAACTCCTTCATCCAGACTCCTTCGTTTGCTGCTTCCGAAGCAGCTATGTACTCTGCTTCACATGTAGATCCCGCCACAATGCTTTGTTTAGAACTGCACCAACTGACAGCTCCACCGTTTAATGTAAACACGTATCCGGTTTGCGATTTAGAATCGTCCGGATCAGTGTCAAAGCTTGCATCAACGTAACCATTTACGATGATCTCTTTGTCACCTCCATATATGAGAAACATATCCTTAGTCCTTTTCAGGTATTTCAGGATGTTCTTGACCGCTGTCCAGTGATCCACTCCTGGATTACTTTGGTACCTCCCTGCTAGACTTATAGCAAGACACACATCAGGTCTGGTATACAGCATTGCATACATGATAGAGCCTATGGCTGAAGCATAGGGAACATCTTTCATTTTATCTCTATCTTCTGCATTGGTCGGGGATTGAGTCTTACTCAATTTCACACCTTGTAACACAGGCAAGAATCCTTTCTTTGCTTGATCCATTTTGAACTTCTTCAAAACTTTGTCAAGGTATGTGCTTTGTGAAAGTCCAATTAAGCGTCTTGATCTATCTCTATAGATCTTAATGCCCAATATGTAAGCAGCTTCACCAAGGTCTTTCATTGAAAAACTCTTATTCAAGTATCCCTATGCTATCCAGAAATTCTATATCATTTCCGATTAGCAATATGCCATCTACATATAATATCAGAAATGCTACAGAGCTCCCACTCACTTTCTTGTAAATACAGGCTTCTCCAAAAGTCTGTACAAAACCAAATGCTTTGATCACACTATCAAAGCGTTTATTCCAACTCCGAGAGGCTTGCACCAGTCCATAAATGGATCGCTGGAGCTTGCACACTTTGTTAGCTCCCTTTGGATCGACAAAACCTTCCGGTTGCATCATATACAACTCTTCTTGCAGAAATCCATTCAGGAATGCAGTTTTGACATCCATCTGCCAAATTTCATAATCATAAAATGCGGCAATTGCTAACATGATTCGGACAGACTTAAGCATCGCTACGGGTGAGAAGGTCTCATCGTAGTCAATCCCTTGAACTTGTCGAAAACCTTTTGCGACAAGTCAAGCTTTGTAGATAGTAACATTACCGTCAGCGTCAGTCTTCTTCTTAAAGATCCATTTATTCTCAATTGCTTGCCGATCATTGGGCAAGTCAATCAAAGTCCATACTTTGTTCTCATACATGGATCCCATCTCAGATTTCATGGCTTCAAGCCATTTTGCGGAATCTGGGCTCATCATCGCTTCTCCATAGTTCGTAGGTTCATCATGATCTAGTAGCATGACTTACAGAACAGGATTACCGTACCATTCTGGTGCGGATCTTACTCTGGTTGATCTACGAGGTTCAGTAGTATCTTGTTCTGAAGCTTCATGGTCATCATCATTAGCTTCCTCACTTATTGGTGTAGGTGCCACAGAAACTGGTTTCTGTGATGTACTACTTTCCAATAAGGGAGCAGGTACAGTTACCTCATCAAGTTCTACTTTCCTCCCACTCACTTCTTTCGAGAGAAACCCCTTCTCTAGAAAGTTTCCAAATTTAGCAACAAAGGTTTTTCCTTCGGATCTGTGATAGAAGGTGTATCCAATAGTTTCCTTTGGATATACTATGAAGACACATTTCTCCGATTTGGGTTCGAGCTTATCAGGTTGAAGCTTTTTCACATAAGCATCGCAACCCCAAACTTTTAGAAACGACAACTTTGGTTTCTTGCCAAACCACAGTTCATAAGGCGTCGTCTCAACGGATTTTGATGGTGCCCTATTTAACGTGAATGCGGTCGTCTCTAGAGGATAACCCCAAAAATGATAGCGGTAAATCAGTAAGAGACATCATAGATCGCACCATATCTAGTAAAGTACGATTACGACGTTCGGACACACCATTACGTTGTGGTGTTCCGGGTGGCGTGAGTTGCGAAACTATTCCGCATTGTTTCAAATGTACACCAAACTCGTAACTCAAATATTCTCCTCCATGATCAGATCGTAGGAATTTTATTTTCTTGTTACGATGATTTTCAACTTCACTCTGAAATTCTTTGAACTTTTCAAATGTTTCAGACTTATGTTTCATTAAGTAGATATACCCATATCTGCTTAAGTCATCTGTGAAGGTGAGAAAATAACGATATCCGCCACGAGCCTCAACATTCATCGGACCACATACATCTATATGTATGATTTCCAACAAATCTGTTGCTCTCTCCATAGTACCGGAGAATGGTGTTTTTGTCATCTTACCCATAAGGCATGGTTCGCAAGTACCAAGTGATTCATAATCAAGTGGTTCCAAAAGCCCATCAGTATGGAGTTTCTTCATGCGCTTTACACCGATATGACCCAAACGGCAATGCCACAAATAAGTTGCACTATCATTATCAACTTTGCATCTTTTGGCTTCAACATTATGAATATGTGTGTCACTACTATCGAGATTCAATAAGAATAGACCACTCTTTAAGGGTGCATGACCATAAAAGATATTACTCATATAAATAGAACAACCATTATTCTCTGATTTAAATGAATAACTATTTCGCATCAAACAAGATCCAGATATAATGTTCATGCTTAATGCTGGCACCAAATAACAATTATTTAGGTCTAATACTAATCCCGAAGGTAGATGTAGAGGTAGCGTGCCGACCGCGATCACATAGACTTGGAACCATTTCCCACGTGCATCGTCACCTCGTCCTTAGCCAATCTTCGCTTAATCTGTAGTCCCTGTTTCGAGTTGCAAATATTAGCAACAGAACCAGTATCAAATACCCAGGTGCTACTGCGAGCATTAGTAAGGTACACATCAATAACATGTATATCACATATACCTTTGTTCACCTTGCCATCCTTCTTATCCGCCAAATACTTGGGACAGTTACGCTTCCAGTGACCAGTCTGCTTGCAGTAGAAGCACTCAGTTTCAGGCTTAGGTCCAGGTTTGGGTTTCTTCTCTTGAGTAGAAACTTGCTTGCTGTTCTTTTTGAAGTTCCCCTTCTTCTTTCCTTTGCCCTTTTTCTTGAAACTAGTGGTCTTGTTGACCATCAACACTTGATGCTCCTTCTTGATTTCTACCTCCGCAGCTTTCAGCATTGCGAAGAGCTCGGGAATAGTCTTATTCATCCCTTGCATATTATAGTTCATCACGAAGCTCTTGTAGCTTGGTGGCAGTGATTGGAGAATTCTGTCAATGACGCAATCATCTGGAAGATTAACTCCCAATTGAATCAAGTGATTATTATACCCAGACATTTTGAGTATATGCTCAATGACAGAACTGTTCTCCTCCATCTTGCAGCTATAGAACTTATTGGAGACTTCATATCTCTCAATCCGGGCATTTGCTTGAAATATTAACTTCAACTCCTGGAACATCTCATATGCTCCATGACGTTCAAAACGTCGTTGAAGTCCCGATTCTAAGCCGTAAAGCATGGCACACTGAACTATCGAGTAGTCATCAGCTTTCCTCTGTCAGACGTTCATAACATCTGGTGTTGCTCCAGCAGCAGGCCTGGCACCCAGCGGTGCTTCCAGGACGTAATTCTCCTATGCAGCAATGAGGATAATCCTCAAGTTACGGACCCAGTCCGTGTAATTGCTACCATCATCTTTCAACTTTGCTTTCTCAAGGAACGCATTAAAATTCAACGGAACAATAGCACGGGCCATCTATCTACAATCAAACATAAATAAGCAAGATACTATCAGGTACTAAGTTCATGATAAATTTAGGTTCAATTAATCATATTATTAAAGAACTCCCACTTAGATAGACATCCCTCTAATCCTCTAAGTGATTACGTGATCCAAATCAACTAAACCATGTCCGATCATCACGTGAGATGGAGTAGTTTCATTGGTGAACATCACTATGTTGATCATATCTACTATATGATTCACGCTCGACCTTTCGGTCTCCGTGTTCCGAGGCCATATATGTATATGCTTGGCTCGTCAAGTATAACCTGAGTATTCCGCGTGTGCAACTGTTTTGCACCCGTTGTATTTGAACGTAGAGCCTATCACACCCGATCATCACGTGGTGTCTCAGCACGAAGAACTTTCGCAACGGTGCATACTTAGGGAGAACACTTCTTGATAATTAGTGAGAGATCATCTTATAATGCTACCGTCAATCAAAGCAAGATAAGATGCATAAAAGATAAACATCACATGCAATCAATATAAGTGATATGATATGGTCATCATCTTCTTGTACTTGTGATCTCCATCTCCGAAGTACCGTCATGATCACCATCGTCACCGGCGCGACACCTTGATCATCATCGTAGCATCGTTCTCGTCTCGCCAATCTTATGCTTCCACGACTATCGCTATTGTTTAGTGATAAAGTAAAGCATTACAGCGCAGTTGCATTGCATACAATAAAGCGACAACCATATGGCTCCTGCCAGTTGCCGATAACTTGGTTACAAAACATGATCATCTCATACAATAAATTTAGCATCATGTCTTGACCATATCATATCACAACATGCCCTGCAAAAACAAGTTAGACGTCCTCTACTTTGTTGTTGCAAGTTTTACGTGGCTGCTACGGGCTTAAGCAAGAACCAATCTTACCTACGCATCAAAACCACAATGATAGTTTGTCAAGTTGGTGTTGTTTTAACCTTTGCAAGGACCGGGCGTAGCCACACTCGGTTCAACTAAAGTTGGAGAAACTGACACCCGCTAGCCACCTTTGTGCAAAGCACGTCGGGAGAACCGGTCTCGCGTAAGCGTACGAGTAATGTCGGTCCGGGCCGCTTCGTCCAACAATACCGCCGAACCAAAGTATGACATGCTGGTAAGCAGTATGACTTCTATCGCCCACAACTCACTTGTGTTCTACTCGTGCATATAACATCAACACATAAAACCTAGGCTCGGATGCCACTGTTGGGGAACGTAGTAATTTCAAAATTTTCCTATGCACACGCAAGATCATGGTGACGCATAGCAACGAGGGGAGAGTGTGATCTACGTACCCTTGTAGACCGACAGCGGAAGCGTCACCACAACGCGGTTGATGTAGTCGTACGTCTTCATGGCCCGACCGATCAAGCACCGAAACTATGGCACCTCCGAGTTTTAGCACACGTTCAGCTCGATGACGATCCCCGGACTCCGATCCAGCAAAGCGTCGGGGAAGAGTTCCGTCAGCACGACGGCGTGGTGACGATCTTGATGTTCTATCATCGCAGGGCTTCGCCTAAGCACCGCTACAATATTATCGAGGATTATGGTGGAAGGGAGCACCGCACACGGCTAAGAAAATGATCACGTGGATCAACTTGTGTGTCTAGGGGTGCCCCCTGCCCCCGTATATAAAGAAGCAAGGGGAGGAGGCCGGCCGGCCCCTATAGGCGCGCCAGGAGGAGTCCTCCTCCTAGTAGGAGTAGGACTCCTACTAGGAGGGGGAAAGAAGTGGGGAGGGAGAAGGAAAGGGGGGCGCCCCCCCCCCTCTCCTAGTCCAATTCGGACCAAGGGGGGAGGAGGCACGCGGCCCACCCTGGCGCCCTTCTCTCTCTCCACTAAGGCCCATATGGCCCATTACTACTCCCGGTAGGGTTCCGGTAACCCTCCGGCTCTCCGGTTTTCTCCGAAATCACCCGGAACACTTCCGGTGTCCGAATATAGCCGTCCAATATATCAATCTTTATGTCTCGACCATTTTGAGACTCCTCGTTATGTCCGTGATCACATCCGGGACTCCGAACTAACTTCGGTACATCAAAACTCATAAACTCATAATATCACTATCATCGAAACCTTAAGCGTGCGGACCCTACGGGTTCAAGTACAATGTAGACATGACCGAGACATGTCTCCGGTCAATAACCAATAGCGGAACCTGGATGCTCATATTGGCTCCCACATATTCTACGAAGATCTTTATCGGTCAGACCGCATAACAACATACGTTGTTCCCTTTGTCATTGGTATGTTACTTGCCCGAGATTCGATCATCGGTATCTCAATACCTAGTTCAATCTCGTTACCGGCAAGTCTCTTTACTTGTTTCGTAATACATCATCTCGCAACCAACTCATTAGTTGCAATGCTTGCAAGGCTTATGTGATGTGCATTACCGAGAGGGCCCAGAGATACCTCTCCGACAATCGGAGTGACAAATCCTAATCTCGAAATACGCCAACCCAACATTTACCTTTGGAGACACCTGTAGAGCTCCTTTATAATCACCCAGTTACGTTGTGACGTTTGGTAGCACACAAAGTGTTCCTCCGGCAAACGGGAGTTGCATAATCTCATAGTCATAGGAACATGTATAAGTCATGAAGAAAGCAATAGCAACATACTAAACGATCGGGTGTTAAGCTAATGGAATGGGTCATGTCAATCACATCATTCTTCTAATAATGTGATCCCATTGATCAGATGACAACACATGTCTATGGTTAGGAAACATAATCATCTTTGATTAACGAGCTAGTCAAGTAGAGGCATACTAGTGACGTTTAGTTTGTCTACGTATTCACACAAGTATTATGTTTCCGGATAATACAATTCTAGCATGAATAATAAACATTTATCATGATATAAGGAAATAAAATAATAACATTATTATTGCCTCTAGGGCATATTTCCTTCAGTCTTCCCAATGGTTCTACTTGGCACAAACACTAATTAAACACAAAAAACACAACCAAAACAGAGGCTAGATAAACTATTTATTACTAAACAGGAGCAAAAAGCAAGTAATAAAAATAAATTTGGGTTGCCTCCCAACAAGCGATATTGTTTAACGCCCCTAGCTAGGCATAATATTTCAATGATGCTCACATGAAAGACAGGAATTGAAGCACAAAGAGAGAATCATAGAACACGTGACAAACACATCTAAGTCTAACATACTTCCTATGCATAGGCATCTTATAGGCAAACAAATTATCAAGGAAAGCAAAAACTAGCATATGCAAGAAAGCGGAAATAAACAATAGCAATCTCAACCTAATGAGAGGTAATCTAGTAACATGAAAATTTCTACAACCATATTTTCCTCTCTCATAATAATTACATGTAGGATCATAAGCAAATTCAACAATATAGATATCACAAAACATAATCTTAACAAGATCCACATGTATGCAAAGTTGACACTCTTCCAAAATAGTGGGATTAGCATTAACTAAAGTCATGACCTCTGCAAACCCACTTTTATCAAAAACTTCATAAGATTGAACATTCTCCAAATATGTGGGATCTAAAGTTGACACTCTTCCAAACCCACTTTCAATAATATTGCAAACACTATTATCAATCTCATATTCATCATGGGGCTTAAATAAATTTTCAAGATCAAAAGAAGAATCACCCCAATCGTGATCATTGCAAAAAATAGTAGTCATAGCAAAACTAGCATCCCCAAGCTTAGGGTTTTGCATATCGTTAACACAATTGACATTAAGAGAATTTATAATAACAACATTACAATCATGCTTTTCATCGAAGGAACTATTAAATATGGGTGCAATAGCAACGATCTCATGTTTAGCATAAGGAGCTATAGCAAATTCATCTTCATAAATATTGGCATCATGGCCACAAGAATAGCAAGCATCATGTTCATCAAGGGATATTTCAATCAAATCATCGGAATCATAATTATCTATAGATTCATGCATACCATTATTTTCTTCCGAAGTAACGGTCATTCTTTCAATAAATTCTTTGGCATAGACATTATGAGCATAGTTTTCATAGCAATATTTAAGTATGTCAAAATTTTCAGATTCGTAGAGAGTAATATCATATTTTTCAATCAAAGAAGCAACTTCATAAGCACCCTTAAAAGCAACAAATTCTTCAATTCGTTCGATATCGTAGTAACTATAAAAACCCTTTGCATAAGAAGATAAGATTTCAATATCATTAAACTCACATAGGCAGGGGAGGTGTTTTTTAGGGTTCTTAGAGCAACAAGTAAAATCACAAATTTCACAAAGATTCCAAGCATAACACAGCAATCTGTTTATTTGATTCCATAAGAGTCTCCCTTTTTCAGACAAATGGTGACGCAAAAAATGAGCATGCTCATCTAATGATTTCCCATCAACTAGGCTAGTTGGGGTATCAGCACGAGCGCATAAGGATCGAAAATGATCTAAGTAGAACACTTTAAGTGGATCCATATCAATAGATTTTTAGCAAGCAAAGATGCAAGCAAATAGAAGGCACATGGAACCACAAACAAGGATACATACGGGGAGAAGGCAAACAAAAGAAGAGGTAAATAGGGAAAGAGAAGGAGGACAGAGAGAGAGGGCGAATAAAACGGCAAGGGTGAAGTGGGGGAGAGGAAAAGGAGAGGCAAATGGCAAATAATGTAATGCGGGAGGTAAGGGTTTGTGATGGGTACTTGGTATGTTGACTTTTGCGTAGACCTCCCCGGCAACTGCGCCAGAAATGGCTCATTGTCGGGAGTCAAATCTTGACTTGCGCGAACCTCCCCGGCAATGGCGCCAGAAATCCTTCTTGCTTCCTCTTGAGCACTGCGTTGGTTTTCCCTTGAAAAGGAAAGGGTGATGCAGCAAAGTAGCGTAAGTATTTCCCTCGGTTTTTGAGAACCAATGTATGAATCCAGTAGGAGGCTACACGCGAGTCCCTCGCACCTGCACAAAACAAATAAATCCTCGCAACCAACGCGATAAGGGGTTGTCAATCCCTACACGGTCACTTACGAGAGTGAGATCTGATAGATGTGATAAGATAATATTTTGGTATTTTATGATAAAGATGCAAAGTAAAATAAAAGGCAATGAAAATAACTAAGTATTGAAAGATTAATATGATGAAGATAGACATGGGGGCCATAGGTTTCACTAGTGGCTTCTCTCAAGAGCATAAGTATTTTACGGTGGGTGAACAAATTACTGTTGAGCAATTGACAGAATTTAGCATAGTTATGAGAATATCTAGGTATGATCATGTATATAGGCATCACGTCCAAGACAAGTAGACCGACTCCTGCCTGCATCTACTACTATTACTCCACACATCGACCGCTATCCAGCATGCATCTAGAGTATTAAGTTCATAAGAACAGAGTAACGCCTTAAGCAAGATGACATGATGTAGAGGGATAAATTCATGCAATATGATAAAAACCCATCTTGCTATCCTCGATGGCAACAATACAATACGTGCCTTGCTGCCCCTACTGTCACTGGGAAAGGACACCACAAGATTGAACCCAAAGCTAAGCACTTCTCCCATTGCAAGAAAGATCAATCTACTAGGCCAAACCAAACTGATAATTCAAAGAGACTTGCAAAGATAACCAATCATACATTAAAAAATTCAGAGAAGATTCAAATATTGTTCATAGATAAACTTGATCATAAACCCACAATTCATCGGTCTCAACAAACACACCGCAAAAGAAGATTACATCGAATAGATCTCCACAAGAGAGGGGAAGAACTTTGTATTGAGATCCAAAAGGAGAGAAGAAGCCATCTAGCTAATAACTATGGACCCGAAGGTCTGAGGTAAACTACTCACACTTCATCGGAAGGGCTATGGTGTTGATGTAGAAGCCCTCCGTGATCGATGCCCCTCCAGCGGAGCTACGGAACAAGCCCCAAGATGGGATCTCATGGATATAGAAAGTTATGGCGGTGGAATTAGGGTTTTGGCTCCATATCTGATCGTTTGGGGGTACGTAGGTATATATAGGAGGAAGAAGTACGTCGGTGGAGCAACAGGGGGCCCACGAGGGTCGAGGGCGCGCCTGGGGGGTAGGCGCGCCCCCTACCTCGTGGCCTCCCTATTGGTTGCTTGACGTAGGGTCCAAGTCTCCTGGATCTTGTTCGTTCCAAAAATCACGTTCCCGAAGGTTTCATTCCGTTTGGACTCCGTTTGATATTCCTTTTCTTCGAAACCCTAAAATAGGCAAAAAAAAACAGCAATTCTGGGCTGGGCCTCCGGTTAATAGGTTAGTTCCAAAAATAATATAAAAGTGGATAATAAAGCCCAATAATGTCCAAAACAGTAGATAATATAGCATGGAGCAATCAAAAATTATAGATACGTTGGAGACGTATCAGGCCACTGCTAGCATGTCACCCCTGACTTGAAATTCTATGCACTTATGATTGAAACTATTAGCAAGCATCCGCAACTACTAACGTTCATTAAGGTAAAATCCAACCATAGCATTAAGATATATTGGTCCCCCTTCAATCCCGTATGCATCAATTTCTATGCTAGGTTGTAGCTTCTATCACTCTTGCCCTCCAATACATAATCCTATCAACATACAACTAACCCTATGGTGTGATCCACGCGCGTGCTCATATGACGGGTGCCAAAGGATAGAAACATAACCACAAGCAAATTAAACCAATCATAGCAATTCACCAATTACCGATAGGACAACGAAAATCTACTCAGACATCATAGGATGGCAACACATCATTGGATAATAATATGAAGCATAAAGCACCATGTTCAAGTAGAGGGTACAGCGGGTTGCGGGAGAGTGGACCGCTGTAGATAGATGGGGGAAGGTGATGAAGATGTTGGTGAAGATGATGGAGGTGTTGGTGTAGATCACCGTCACACGATGATGGCCCCGGCGGCATTCCGGCGCCACCGGGAGAGAGGGCGAGAGAGAGCCCCCTTCTTCTTCTTCCTTGACCTTCTCCCTACATGGAAGAAGGGTTTCCCCTCTGGTCCTTGGCTTCCATGGCATGGGAGGGGCGAGAGCCCCTTCAAGATTGGATCTGTCTCTCCGTCTCTCTCTGTTTTCTGCGTTTTAGATTCTGGCCTTTCACCGTTTCTTATATTTCCGGAGATCCGTAACTTCGATTGGGCTGAAATTTTAACACGATTTCTATCTGGATATTGGCTTTCTTGCGGCGAAAGAAGGGTACCAACCGCCTTACGGGGTGGCCACGAGGGTCAGGGGCGCGCCCCCTGCCTCGTGGCCCCCTCGGGCATCGTCTCGCGTTGATTCTTCTTCCCAAAAATCACATATATTCCAAAAAAATCTTCGTAAGTTTTTATCCCATTTGGACTCCATTTGATATGGATTTTCTGCGAAACAAAAAACATGCAACAAACAGGAACTGGCACTGGGCACTGAATCAATATGTCAGTCCCAAAAATAGTATAAAAAGTTGCCAAAAGTATATGAAAGTTGTATAATATTGGCATGGAACAATAAAAAACTATAGATACGACGGAGACGTATCAGCTCCTACATATTCTACGAAGATCTTTATCAGTCAAACCGCATAACAACATACGCCATTCCCTTTGTCATCGGTATGTTACTTGCCCGAGATTCGATCGTCGGTATCATCATACCTAGTTCAATCTCGTTACCAGCAAGTCTCTTTACTCGCTCCGTAATGCATCATCCCGTAACTAACTCATTAGTCACATTGCTTGCAAGGCTCATAGTGATGTGCATTACCGAGAGGGCCTAGAGATACCTCTCCGATACACGGAGTGACAAATCCTAATCTCGATCTATGCCAACTCAACAAACACCATCGGAGACACCTGTAGAGCATCTTTATAATCACCCAGTTACGTTGTGATGTTTGATAGCACACTAAGTGTTCCTTCGGTATTCGGGAGTTGCATAATCTCATAGTCATAGGAACATGTATAAGTCATGAAGAAAGCAATAGCAATAAACTAAACGATCATAGTGCTAAGCTAACGGATGGGTCTTGTCCATCACATCATTCTCTAATGATGTCATCAGTTCATCAAATGACAACACATGTCCATGGCTAGGAAACTTAACCATCTTTGATTAACGAGCTAGTCAAGTAGAGGCAAACTAGGGACATTCTGTTTGTCTATGTATTCGCACATGTACTAAGTTTCCGGTTAATAAAATTCTAGCATGAATAATAAACATTTATCATGATATAAGGAAATATAAATAACAACTTTATAATTGCCTCTAGGGCATATTTCCTTCAGTTCAAAGGAGAAAGAGCAGGCTTTCAGCCATCATTAGATCTTTGATATATCATTATCAGATGAAATGATTTAATAAGGTAATTTTTGCAATTAATGTTGTTTTCAAGACTAATTGCAATCAATACAAGTAATGATGTTTCCAAGGTTAATTGCAGTTAATACAATGAATGTTGTTTTCAAATCGTGGTGATGTGTTGGATACACCATTGGAGTGTCGTTGGACGTTGGATATATGCGGCTGAATAGCTGAGACTGTTCGGATTCACTAAATTTGTGCTTCTATAAGTAATATAATAGTAGTAGATAGATATATTTCGTTTTTAGTTGGATCTCTTATCCATATGTAATTATGCCTTGAATCTATATAGAGGTACATGCCAAGCCTTGAATTCGTGAGATTCGATTGCTGCTCATATGAACCCTATGGACTGAACTTAATAAAGATAGCACAACTGCCAAAACTGTGCCTACAAATACATGGAGGTGATACCTTCCCCAAACTGATTTCATATTTTAAGATTGACCACCACCGCTCATTGAGACTTTTTTATGTAAGTCTTCTTTGTCGTCAGTGTTCGTCGTCGCGTTTCTATCGTATGTACTATAGTAGTCTTCAAGGGCGTCTTTGGTTCCTGCATCAATTTTGGTCTGATTGCATCGATGGCTCGATTGAGCCCGTCTAAGCTAATGCAGATTCTAAACAATGTTCTGCATTTTGTTTGGTTGCCCACAAAAACCTAAGTTGCATTATAGCAGAAACACTAGCATGATGTTTGATTGCAATCATATGCTCCCCAGATACAATGTGATCATGTTTGGTTATGGGCAAGACATGCGGTGTGGTAACCTCTTCTTGGAGTGGTGAGGTTATCATCACACACACAGTCATAGGCACAACAAACAACACATCAACAGTGAGGAACATAGATTAAAGCACTTTAAAAAAGATAGATTAAACCATAGTCATAACACACGCATACCACATTAATGAACATAATTTAGGACCGACATAATAATGACAAATACGGTTATAGGCAGAGTAATACATGACCGACAGAGTAAACATTACACATCCTCAATCATTGCAAGGGATCGGTCGTGCTCGCCGCACTTCACCACCACCTCAATGCTAGAAAGTGTTGTTCGTCCTGAGAACGGCTTCGCTTGGGATCATGGTCATGTGCTGGCGGAAGGCATCAGGAGATCGGAAGTAGATCCAACATTCATTGGCCTCCCTGATGCCTTTTGGAGGCTCTGCCTTCTGCCATGACCTTGCCCTTGTAGCAGTTGTCCGGAGCATGATTGTCTATGAGCAACTTGTCGGCAGAGTGCTGCAATGAAGAATATTAGGATGAACACACCACTGACCTACAATGTAAATTGAACTACAATGTTTGGGATCACAATGTGCATGTCAAGGATGATGGCCGTCGGTGCATGATGTCATGTATCACTCCGTTCCTAAATATAAGTCTTCTGAGAGATTTGAATACGAACTACATACGAATGTATATAGACATATTTTAGAATGTAGATTCAATCAATTTGCTCCCTATGTAGTCTGCATTGAAATGTATAAAAAGACTTATATTTAGGAACGGAGGTAGTAGAATGGAAGAGCTGGTACAAGGACCAGAAGTATAATGTGTAGAACCAACTCTCACAGCAACAATCACCCTAATACATGGATTGCACATTAGTTAAGATCAGTGTACACATCACTGCACAGTCTAGGCCTAAGTTATACTACATGACAAAATACAGTACCATAAACTGCGTCCAACTAATCCAACAACTAAAACTAAAACACACCAAAAGAAAATGATAACTACTAGGCCTAAGTTATTTTCTTAACGCCGCTTGGTTGCTTGACGACTCCCGGGCGAAATCTTCTTCGGCCTCTTCCCCGTGGAATAATCCAAGGAGAAGATGTAGCTGCTACGTCATCCTTCTCCCCATGAAAAGATGTCGCAGTTGCATCATCCTTCTCCACCTGAAAAGATGTCGCCGCCGCATCATCCTTCTCCCCGTGAAAAGAAGCCACCGCTGGAATCGCCACCAATGTGTCTTCCTCCTCCTCATCATCATCGATGACCTCTGCTTCATACGTGGCGTAGCCCATGATCCGGTACTGTAATCTCATCTTCTCCCGCTCGGCCAAAAAGCTGTCCTTCATCTTCTCCAACTCGCCGACGAGAGAAGGACGGCGTTTAGCCAGAGACGGCCAAGCGGGCGGCAGCTGGAACGAAAGTATGTCATCCAGCTCCTCCCGCGGCACGCGGAAAATCTTCTTCTTGGTCTTCTTGTTCCCCACATTCGCACTCCCCCCCTCTCCTCTTCGTGTGAGACGGATGTGATTTGCTAGCGCCTCTATTTCCATATCGACATCGGTGGCCTCCATCGAGCTCTGCACTGGCAAGGGATTGATGTGATTTGCTAGCGCCTCTGTTTCCATGTTGGCACCGGTGACCTTCGTCGAGCTGTTCATCAGGCTGTGCATTGGCAAATGGCGTCCGGCGGAATCGACGTGGTTCGGTAGAAGCTCAGGCGATCTCCAGGCCCATATTTATGTGTGTGTATGCTCCGGCGGAAGACAGCACCCACGCTCCGAGTCGGCCTGTGGATCTATCTGCGCAGGAATCGGCCAGAGACTCAAATCGGTAGGTAGGTAGATCTGCACCGAATTCGGATTCCAGAATGAATCGGAGAACCGCGTCCTCTCAAACGTATCTACAGAGGAATCGAAGAGATAGAAGCACGCACGTACCAGCGCAGTCGCCGCCGGCGCCGATCTGCTTTCTCCCCCTTTG
>NC_041388.1:616401301-616441974 GCF_002162155.2 Triticum dicoccoides | reverse complement strand
TCGCCAAGGCTGGCCCCGATGGGTGGCATTTGTTATACAGTTTTTTTTTTTTTTTTGAGGTGACTTGTTATACAGGTTTTTTTGTAGGCAGGTAGGTTTTTTTTTGAGGCAGGTAGGTATGCCACGCCACCGGCCATACAGAAATTGGGCTGCAGAAGCCCGCCTAGTAGCTAGCGGGCCAGAGTGCGAGGCTCGTGTTTGGAATAAAGTGCAATGGAAGTATATTTCTCAAAACAAAAGTGCAATGGAAGTTTTTCAAATTCTTGTGAAAAGGGAACTTGTGGAGAAGGAAGCTACTGACTGATAAGTTCCATTTATGTTGGTCTGGTGACAGGGCGCTCTTGAAAGCGAGCGAGCGAAGCCTTCCTGGAGCTTCCCCCTTCCCTCACCCGAGAATTGCATTTCCGGAGGATCGATGGAACAAATTCTTTCAGTTGGAGGGAAGGGAAATTTTTTCTTGAAGATGTGCCTTTTCATTCAGTAGCAAGTGTGATGAGCAAAAAGTCGGTGGAATTCCAGGGCTGGACCAAGGGTGACATGTAAACAACTCTAAATTAGCACTGCTTTGCAAGAAATCTCTATCCGGGAAAAGAACCTCATCAGCAAAGAGGACAAGACAAGAAAAGGAGAAGAAAGCAAGGCTGGCAAGGACTACTGCATGAGCTAGTGGCATCTACGGAGTAATATCACATTTCCTTTTATCGTCCGAAATCCAAAGTCGCTAGTCTAGTGACCAAATGATCAGATATTTCAGCTGCATCACGAATCATGACCACGGCGGCCCTTCCTCCGTTTGTGCAATGAGAGACCCTCCTCGCTGCTTCTTGACCGACTCCTCCACGCAGGCAAGCTCAAATCCCTAATGTCACTAGAGTCCGAGGGGCCATCATCGCTGTCGCTAGTCTTTCTGATTTCACTGTGATGCTTCTTCCTCCTGCTGCTGCTCTTGTCATCCTTCGCTCTTGACCTACCAGACCTACTGCTGGACCTTTGATAACGATCATCCTCATCTGGAGGAGCATCATCATTCCTTCCACCTTTACCAACTCCACTGCTTGACCTCGGGAATCGAGTTTCTGCATCTGAATCAACATCACTATTTGTTGCTAGCCATCTATCATCAGGGTCATCACAACGATCACTGTGCTTTCCAGATTTGCCTCTTCTACTACCTTTCTCACCATAAGAGTCATCTTCAACGTAATGTCTCGAGCTACTTTTGGCAATGTGCACTTTCCCTGATGATTTGCCCGCAGCGGTGTAGCCCCTTTCAAGATTGGGGTCATCCGAGGATTGCCTCCGGCTCCTTTTGTGATTATTGTGCCTGTTGGTGGACTTGCTGCCTGAAGGACTTCTGCTCGTGCCAGCATCAGCAAATTCTGAAGGCCAATCAGAACATCCAGACTCCAGACTTTCGTGCCGTTCAGATCTGTGCTTCCTGGACTTGATTTTACCATTGTATCCACGTGCTCCATCGCCATGGCCATCTCTATGTTTCTCTTCATGCTTATGTGCTTGGGACACTCTTTCATTTTCCATGGGCGAACAGTATCTGCCAGTATCATCTTCAATCTCTTGGCCTCGTTGCTCATTTGCTGCAGATGGTTCTCTTCTATCTCGAGTATGCCCATATTTCATGATATGGTTGCTCTGCTCTTGCTTCGAATGTGAAAAAACTCTTGATGAATGCCGTTTATGTGTATCTCCATCCCCATGTCTACTTGAAATATACCTACAGAATCCTCTCATTTTAGACTTCAGTATAATAAAAACTGTATACAGATTAAGTGACTAAAATAATTGAACATGTACCTGTCATCAGAACTTCTCTGTCTCTTCCTATCTGAACTGTGTAACCGTTCAAAATCTGGGGTATCACTCGCCTTGTCAAAAACAGCATCATCTGAGGGACCAAACAGAGCAGCCATCTTCCGAGTCCAGTATTTAGGTGGAGGATTGTCCCAATCAGCCCACTCATAATCTCCACCAGGGTTACGAAAGCAATGAATGAAATTACAAGCAACTCCATGTGAACATGTCTGTCAAACAAGAGAGATGAAACAGAGCACATACATGGTATTAATCATTTTGCCATTTTCAAACTAAAATACTGCTCACGAATATGAATGATGTTAATATGCTTCGTACATGTCAAATAAAACAAAGAATTCAGGTGACAGAGTGTAAACTTAAGATACCTTGAATCTTGACCTCATGTACTCACCACAGATCGCTGACTTCCATTTCGTCAAAGCAACAAACTCACATGTTATCTGAAGAGCAGGAAAAAAAATTCAAGGCAAGCTTATGCAAGAGTAACATATTTCTTATTTAAAAACCAGGAACAGCATCTAAGGTGAAGTATTCTCTGAGATGTAAGAAAGCATTCACAAGAATACTCTAGCAATTCTGCTCACATAACTCACAGTACTTGAGGAACATAACTCACAGTACTTGAGGAATAAAATTAAGTAATCACCTGCTTCCCAGCAAAATATCGACCATTCATGCTGTTGTAGGCAAGAAGAGCTGAATCCAAGGCTTTATAATGCACATAGGCATTTCCTCGGAGATGGAATGATCCATTTCTACATACCTGAAATAATATCTAGAATTATTTCTATGGAAAAAATGTTATGCAGAAGCCAAATTTCAGCATAACAGATAACATGAGAAGACTAGAAAAATAACGAGAATCTTGAATTAGTTAATTGTTCAGCTGTAGATTAAATGCTTAGGCCAAGTCGCATAACCTGAGAAAACTCGTGCTGCATCCAAGGGCCAACTCTGACCAGGATTTAGAAATTCACCATGTCATCTAGTTTAAATTCAGAATTCAAATTTAAATACAGATTTCTGCTTCTTAGTGTTGCGCGCAATGGAACCACTGGTGAATGGTGATAACATTTTTGGTAACCATTTCAGATAAATATGTGTACTAATTCAAGCTAACAAACCACCCAGTTGTTTTTCAATTAACAGAAATCCAGCACAGACCTAGGTCCGAGGTTCCTTTTCCTTTCTGTATTTAGTTTTTACAATATTGGTGCGTAGTCCACGAGACCATTAGGTGGGTGGCATATTGAACTGGAGGTGAGGTCAAAATGCCTATGCAAGTCCGCATTTGAAAAGCCCCTAGGTATAGCATGTGCAACAAAGTGAAGTCGCTATGAACAACTACAGTTAACAAGCTAGCTACCTACAGAACAACACAATACCTTGAGTAAATTATTAGAGAGCCAGCCTAATAATACTATATTGTATGAATCAGCCATAATCAATCATATTCATATCTATATCTCTACTTGTAACTTGTAAGAGTAGAAGAGGCAATGCTTGTTGTGCTGAGCTGGGGTGCGAACAGAGTACATATGAATATTAGAGTGAAGGTGAAGGCGTTTGAGATATGGGACCAACATGAATTAAGGTGAAACTGTTTGTCCTGATTGACTCACAGTGGTGTTGGTTACTTTCAGTCCAAACCATGCATACATCATATTAATAGCTGGCAGAATTAGTCTCCTAATCACCAACACTAATAATCTCTTAATTGCATGCTTACGGCTCATGATTTAAACATGCATGCTTATGGCTCACGATTTAACATATGTAATCTCCAGGATTTTTTCATTTGAGTGGTTTACTGGGGAAGAAATAAATTTAATGATGCGTACACTTAGGTCTTATAAATATGGATTTCCACAATGTTAGTACACTTCACAAGTTCACATTGAATGTATATTATGGGAACCATGCATTGCACGTGCATGATTGATAGTTGTAGCAAACACATAACGGTAATACAAACATTCTTGAATTAGGCCACTAACCCCATTAAGTAAGAACAAATTATCATCCTTGGAGACTAATAACCAACTAACCTAACCCTACAAAGTTAGTGATAAAGTACTATTCTTGCAACAGACAAAGAGATGCTGCCAGAGGGAAAATCAACTACTCTCGGTAGGGTAGGAAGAAAAAAGAACCTTGAAGTTGACAAGTTCACCAAATTTCAGAAATTCTGTGTGCACGTCCTCATAAAATTCTTCATAGCTCTGTTCAATCTCTTCGTCTGTAAACTGGAGGATGTTACAAAAAACCTTATTAGCTATGGATCAAATCAACCATTCAACTGCAACTTCCACGACCTATGAAGTAAACACGGGAGAAAACACAAAGGGAGAAACAGATAATTAAAACTAGAAAACACAAAAGTAATACTGAGGGCCTACTTAAGCAATAGTTTACCATCAAAAAGTATTTTCTATACTAAAGGGGTTAAAAACAAATTCACCTGTCACCTAATGATCATCAACACGTCCAATAAAAGAACATCTCACAAGTACTATGGGACTGTCAAGGAGCTGCTTCATCAATAATTCTCAAGGCATGTTGTAAACTTTAAATATTGGTGTATTTCCTTTTGAAAAGTTAAAAACATAGCAAATCTCAGCAACACAAGCAACATGAAAATTTAGGATACGGTAGCAGATGAAAGTTCAGGGCGTCTCCAATCAAATGAAACCAACTGGCTGGTTGGTCACTGCTTGCCTCGAGACGGAATTCTTGGAGAATGCATCAATGAACATGTATTATGTCGCAGGTCTGAGAGTAGCCAGAAGATCAAGCAAAACTTCTAAAGAGCAACAGGCACATTTTAACACTTCGAAGAGAACTTACAAAAGAATTAAAGTAACCAGTTATTTCTACCTATGGTTGTTCATTGTACAACACAAAGTTTAAGCTTAATCCATTTGGCTCACTAAAAAATCACTGTAACCAAGGAGGACCTAATTAAGTGATGGACCATGTATTAATGCAGCATGCATGGTTTTTCAAGAACTAAATTTAGAACTAAATTCCACATTGAGAACTAAATTTAGACAGAAATTAATGTGACTGTACTTAATATTTGCCTATTCCTAAAGCAATGGGCCTTCCAAAACTGACAATTCAGATTTTTTGAGATGTAACAAACCTAAAGGGAGGGAGTATAATCTTAAAACAGTGAGTAGGTCAGGAATAAGTATTATAATGAGTATAACTGTCCATGAAAGTGAGGGTGAACAACACTAAAAAGCTGTGCCAAAACACAGAATAGTTCAGGATACCAATTCGTTTGCAAGGGATTGTCCTCTAACAAACCTCAAGCCCTTCATCTTGTTCCAAAACAAGGCCCGGACCATTATACATGTTTTTCATGAGCAATGTGCATGATTTGTCAGGGTAGAAATGAACTCTGCTGCAGCGCACTCCAAAGCGGCAAGCTGCTGTCTTGAGGTAAAATGGGCAATGGGCCTTATCCTACCGAGAAAATAACAGAGTCATTACATTGGTGCAAATATAGGCAAATGTGTTGATTAGATATTGGGATTTGTCTTCCTATATTTTGCAATAGAAGTACATCCTTCCCTGTCTAGCTGAAAAGAGAACCATGGAGTATACCTGTTCAGTTCCGAAATTTGGAGTCTCTTGAGCAACTTTCTCAAGTAGTTCTCGAGCAGACAAGGAAGGTTCTCTCCTCTGAGAAGCAACAGGTACAGACTGAGGTGGCAGCGGATTTGATGTAGGTCTCTCTTCCTGCAAGACATTGTACATGCCCTTTTCAGATGGTAAGTCAAAAACGGATCCTTGAGCAACAGTAAAGAGACAACAAAACTTTATCACAAACATAAGCTTGACCTCTTGACTTAGTGGTTTATCCTCTGTCCTCTTTGGTATTTTGATCTTTTTCTTCTTCAGAATGATCTCATTTCCTTGCCATATGATCTCCGCTGGTCCATCTTCAACATACTCCCATTCCCCATCATCTTCTGTCTCGTCTCTGTGCTCATCGTTATACTGAAATAGCCCAAGAAGCAACAATAATCAGGACCCATTAGAACGTAATGTATTCTCAAACATTCCACCAGCTAGTAAAACATTTTCGATGAAAACCACACAACACATGCATTGAGTTATCAAAACAACACGCATATATGATGTATCAAGAGGATGGGAATAAATATATCCGATGGACAGCCAGAATCTGTGAAATCACGTGCCATGGACCAAGCATGAGTGTCCTTAAACAGTGAGCTACCAAGGAGCGGAGAACTGAAATGGGGTAAGGTGAACAGCATCATGTGGAAGCATATAAGTATAACTCTAGTCCGGGGAATCCAAATGGGCTCAAACAGATGGCAAGGACAATGGTCTTCTTTTTCATCAATGCTTGGATTTTTAAACCTAAACTTTGCTTCCTCTTCTTCTTCCTGATTAGTATCCTCTTTGGCTTCTTATTATCAATCCTATTCCAATAATTTCCGAGAACACTGGTAGAATTTTCGTTATGCTATTGTTAAGTGACAATTCACATCGAAGGCAGCAAACACCAACCTACCAGTGCTCTTCATGTCAGTTAGACAACATACAACTTAAGCCGTCCCATGTTCCGCAGATTATGCTATTATTACGAAATCAGGTGTGTGTGCAGGTTCATGGACAATAGAAACGGAGTGCGTATCCATTCCAGGTTTGAAGTAAGCAAGCAACTGGCTAAATACTCTAGTTCAGTTGAAGGAGCCAAGGCACTGGGGTAAGTGAGAAGCAGGAGACCTTGTCGCGTGTGGAAGCCTCGGCGGCCCTCGCCTCTTCTTCCGCAGCCGCCGCGGCTGCCTCCTCGGCGGCACGCGAGGCGGCCTTCTCAAGCCAGCGGCGCTCGGCGTCCTCAAAGGCGCGGCGCGCGCGGTCGGACGCGGCGGCCTCGGCCTCCTCGAGCTCCCGGAGGCGGCGCCCCTCCTCTGGGTCGGCGGCGAGCGCCTCTGCCGCAGCCCGCGCGGCCGCCGCCGCCTCCCTGCGCGCGCGCCGGCGGCGCTCCTTCTTCCGCTCCTTCCGCCTCTCGCTCCTCGTCGACGCCGCCGGGAGATCACCGGCCGCCGTGGACATGGAAGCTCCTCGATCCACCCCCTCGGCCTCTTGGTTTTTTTTTCTAGGGCTTTCTCTATCGACCAAGGCCCAGTTCCTTTGCAGCGTAGCAGCTTAACTTAGAAATTCCTTAAGCTACAAGCCCAAAAAAAAACATTCTTACGCTTCATGGGCCTAGCAGAGAATGGCCCAAGTTGTTTCATTCCATTCCGTAGCCCGAGCCTGCTACCGTGCCCACTTTCAGGCCCATCACAGGACCAACCGACCCCAACCTCGCCATCATCGCCGTCGCCCTCTTCACACAACAACGCGTATACAACCACCGAAAGCACAAGGCATCACCACACAGAGAGAAAAAAAAAGAGCACAACACATCAGCCCAGACGCCGACGCCACCCAACCCAAGCTCTCCAACTCGAAGCGCCCACCCTCTCCGCCGGCGGCGACCGGCCGATGGGGTCCAACGAGGCGGACAAGCCGCTGCGCCGGATCGGCGCGTCGTTCGAGCAGCTCGCGGCCGTCGCCAAACAGCAGCAACAGCCCGCGATGGCGGCGGGGGACTTCTCGGGCGCCTGCTCCAACGTCTCCGTCCTCTTTGGCTGCCTCGGCATCGCCTTCAAGTTCGCCGAGATGGACTACGTCGCCAAGGCAAGCGGCCGCTCCTCCGCCCCCCTCTCCTCTCCTCCCCGCTACCTGCTCTGCTCTAGCTCGCGTCTCGCGATTCCTCCCCCGGTTGGAGCGCTCGGCTGCTTAGGGCGAGTCGGCTGTTCGGTATGCTACTTCGGTGTGCTTGTATGTGGTAAAATTTCTGGTGATTCCGGGGACATTGGTTTCGTTATGTGTGAAGCTTGGGAGGTTTGGGTGAAATGACCTCAAAATTCTCAACCGGATCGAGTTTGGCGAGTTCTGTTTTGAGTTTATTTTTGATTGGTATACGCTGCATAGCTATGCATCATCCACGTGGGAAGGTAATTGTGTTGATCGCTAGGAGGTTTGGGTGAAATGACCTGTCGAATTCCGAACTGGATCAAGCAGCAATAGTTGGGTGTTTCATCAGGATCGGACTGTCTAATTCTGCTACTGTGTGCTATGCTTGTTGAGGTTGTACGCTTCAGGTGTAGAATATCCTATCCACTTCTGCACTTGAGTTAGTACTACTGCTTTAATTGTATACATCTCTGTTTTAAGGTAATTGTGGTGATCTCCTAGGCTTGTTTAAGGCTAGGAGGTTAGTGCTAGATGGTCTCAATTAATTTTCAACTTGATCAAGCCAGGAATTAGTGTGTGCACATAAGGACCCTTTAGCAAAACTGATTATCTATTTCAGGCTTTCAGCTATTATTTTGATATGCTTGTTCTGATGTATGCTTAAGAGGTGTTGGAGCTTCCAACCTACTTCTGCACTTATTATAGCACTACTGCTTAGCAAACCAAGCGTGCGGCCATTTCGGGTTTCACATGTTATCTTGTTGCAGAAACCTCATATACTCATGCGTGCTTATTACCTAGTTAATTGTAGCATCCCCTTTTCAAGGCTTTTGTTTGGTGGTCTTGTCTGATTACTTCGTCTTATGTGGCTGCAGGTTAATGATTTACTGGAGGCATCCAAGACGATTTCAACATTGCCCTCCATGGTTGAGCTTGACATTCAAAAGGGCACTGTCAGGCAGGCGGGGAGCCATACGAGGAATCTACTGAGGGTTAAGCGTGGGATTGATATGGTGAAAGTTCTGTTTGAGCAGATATTGGTCACAGAGTAAGTTCAAGCTGCAAACGGGATAGTGCTGTCACTTATATTATGTTGTGATTAAAAAAAACTTACAGTATGCTGTCAACCCTTTAGTTTGCTACTCTTAGATGCCTGTTGAGTAAACGTTATCTGAATGCTCACATTCTCTTCTGTTTTCAGAGGCAACTCCCTGAAGGACGCAGCGTCAAAGGCTTATGCTCAGGTGTTTGCTCCTCACCATGGCTGGGCCATAAGGAAGGCCGTTGGTGCTGGAATGTATGCCCTCCCTTCTAAGTCGCAGCTCTTGAAGAAACTGAATGAAGATGGTGAGTGTGTCCTGATCTGCAGAACACTGTTTTATCTCTCCAGTAGTTTACACATGTTATTACTCTGAACTTCCATGCTAAGCAAGCAACTGATCAGATCACATTGCTTTTTTGGTTGCCTTACAGAAGGCGTAGATCTAATTGTTTGTTTGTATAGATGTTTGCTTGTATTAGAGGGGGTCATATGCAAGTTGCTTTTTGGTTGCCTTAGTACAGTTCTATAGTTGCTCAGGTTGCATGAGGAGAAAATGATTGGGACAAAATATGTCAAAAACACAATAGGTTATCTTAGCTTCTTCGTCTTGGTGTCACTTGATTCTGATCTCGGGTCACTGCCTCTTTTAACCTTGCAGAAAATTCGGCAAGGGCTCAAATGCAGAGTTTCGTCAGGTCGTCTGGACCAGTAATTCTCTACGTCGAAGACCTCTTCACCTCCAAGAATTTAGGGCTGGACTGGTGAGCAAAGCCTATACAGAGAGACTTCCAATGTACTAATGCGACTAGATGGTGTGCTGTGACCTCAAACAACTGTAGCTGGTTTTGGTGTTTTGAGTTCGAGAGTTCAGAGTTGTAACCTAAATTCAATAAGCTGTGCTACCGTGGAGGTTCTTGACGGGTGGATATGGGCGGGAGCCGTTGTTACAAACCTGAAATTCCAGCTTATCTCTGAGCTGTTAAACTGGAATGCTACCCTGCAATGTATGATGTAACAACATGAAATTCCAGTTTATCTCTAAGCTGTTAAACTGGAATGCTACCTGCAATGTATGACGCGTGCCGTATGCATCTTTGAGAATAGTCTGATCGGAACAACTGCCAAGGCTTGATTAATGAACCTACAAAATCCCTCGAATTGGATCTGACTAAATCTGGGTATTGTTGACATTCCTTTGTTTCCATTCCAGAGCATCTTAATCTTAAGTTTCCTGTTTATCAAAGAAAAATTCCATTATCAGCTCACTCTTCATCAATCCCTATGGATCGATCTAGCAATCATGGAATTCCCTATGCTTCTACAGTGAGAGTCCCTTCTTGGCACTTGCGCTTTCTTTCAAGCATTGCTTCCAGGACAACCGAGAGTATTCGTGTTTGCTGCTTCATGAAAGTGCACGTCCATGCATTTCCTGCTTTACCTGGGTGGGATAAACCACAATGATCTAACGAAAAACATACATCAAATAATTCTTCCCAGGGTAATTTATCTTTCACTAATTCACAAATGGGCGTTGCTTACTATGGTTATGCAGATCGTTCCGTCAACATCGCGCGTGGAGTAATTTCGTTCATCAAACTTAGCAGTAGACACAACACCTCATGCAAGCTCAAAATCAACATACTCCCATATTTAATAGAGATAGCACCAACAAAATGGAAACTGGAAGATCTGTATCTCTGGCAATCAAGCCATGATGTCCCAGCACCAGAAACGAAACTCTGATTCAACAAAACCGCATACGATAATTTTCATAGGCTAACAAGTTTCAGACATGGAACACAATCATAAAGAAGCTACTAGCATCCTGCAGAATCCGGAAACTGGAAGGCCGTCCCTAGTGCGACTTGACGTATTCCTGCACGATGTGAAGACCCTCGGAATCTTCGCCGTAGTCCTGGTTAGAGGGGAAAGAACAACCAAAAGTTAGATTAGGGCAAGATTCTCTTTGCACTAAAATAGAACATAATTCTTCTTTCACTACAATCAGAATGGAATCCTTACCTTCACGACGACACATGAGCAGCCCACCACCTTTCTTGCCTTGCCCTCAGAGTCAATCTTGCAAAGCTGCATCAAATATAGCATATGGAATTTGTCAGCAAGCAATTCCAGCTTCCATACAAGGTTTGTTGCAAACTAAGAAGAACCATCATACTGCATGCCCAACTTTAAGCTACAAGCTGAGCAACAAACTAGGAAAACAGCTAGTAAATGACCAGACATAAGCTTTGACCATTAATAACATGAGAGACCAAGCATGCCTAGTGGAAATCAAGTAGATGTAACAGACCACATGTTCATTGAGGTATATATTGGATTAATGCAAATTTCACTTTGCAAATGAACATGACGTGTATATGAAGATAAATATGAGGTGAAATTTGGGAGAAATGTAAATATTACTAAGCAGATGAACAAGAATACTAACCCCAGCCCACTCGCCAAGAGTTTTGGCACTAGGCACAGTGACCAAGTGAACGTTGTGCTCAGCACACAGTGCCTTCACCAGCTTCACGTAATCAGGCTGGTCGCAGTCCTCAGCAAGCACACAGATCTGAGCAGCATGCTTCTCAATCGCTTTCGCAGCTTCACGGAGTCCCTTGACAAGGCCATCATGAGCGCTTGACTTCTTCATCACAAGCTGCAGAGCAGTCATCAAGTCCATGGGCTCTCCAAGAACTGGGGTAGGGGCCGCAACCGGAGCGGCAACCTCAACTGGGGCATTCTCCTCCCTGATCAACATAAAGGAAAGACTAAGTCTGACAGAAAAAACAAGCCAGCTCATGCATTTGCATCACACAGTGAATTGACAGTTTCCCGAAAGTAAGGCATCACATAAAGACCAAATGGCCTTCTCAGGATTAGTTTTCAATACAACATCCTCTATGTACAGCCATCTTTCTAAATTACACATTGTTATACTGCTCACGGCAATGCATAGCATAATGACCAAATGACCACTTAATGATAAAACATGCACACATGCTATAGTTACCTATATTACATATTACATTACTCGTACAGTAAGATAACAATCAAATCTACCCCAGGAAAAAGGTAGTTAGTATAGCATCCTCTATCCTCTATCCGGTTGTGTTCCTACAAGGACAATATTGGTTACACTACAGCTATAAAATGCAACCTTGCATGACCGGGTACTTTGCATGACAGATACCACCTCTCAACCCACTTAGAAGTAAATTAGATAAACTAAACTACACGAGGTCGAGCAAAACCAATTAGGCAACTAGACAGGATCTATCAAACATGAACACCTAGAGCAGTGAGGCAGCGACACGAAATTGATCAAGCAGGGCCATGCCGCCCTCAACAACATCACTTGCTATCTCAAAGACAGCTTCTCCGCAACAGCAGCACATTCCTCCGAGGTAAGGCAACAAGTAGCACAAACAAACGTGCGCCGAGTAACCGCAGAGTCTACTGCACGGCCAACAGTTCGCCGGACCATACAAACACACGGCGCTGCAGTCGGATTACACGGCCACAAACCCCTACAGATTTGGATGGGGGGAACTTACGCCATGTCTCGAGCTCCGAAGACCGAACCGAACCTCGCGCGCGTAGATCTGCAACAGGGAGGGGAGATTCGAGGATTAGCGAGGCCGCGGACGGAGGAAGATAAGAGATACGGAGGCTGGGAGGAGAAGAGGGGCTCAGCGCCGCCACCCACCTGTTGGGGGCGGAGGGACTCGGCGCTCCTGGGAGGCAGGCTAGGGTTTCGTCTGGGGTTTGGGGAGGAGGGCGGAGGCCGACGGGTCGCGGCTTTTGTTGTCGCTCGGCGGGGCCTGCCCGGCGGGCCGCGCGAATGTGGTGGTGCGTTGGGCCAGTGGGTGTTGGGCCATTTCTCCGAAAAGCCTTGCTTTAGACCCGTGAGAAGCCTCGTTTCTGCTTATTGTTTTCTTCTCTCTCGAGGAGCTTCGCTTGTCTTCTTCTTTTGCGACCTGAGCCTCGTTTTATCTTTGTCAAAAAAAAAAAACGTGAGCCTCGCTTTATTATTTGTATATAAAAATGAAAAAAAAGGAAAAAGGAAAGAAAAGGCCTCTCGTTGACCATCCGCCAGCAATCAGCCGCGCAGATTCAAGGATTGGTGGATCACATCACGTCAAGCCTACCCACATGGCGAGCATCAGCGCTTTCGAAGAGCAGCCGGCTAATTCTCGTCAAGTCTATTCTGTTGGCGATGCCAATCCATGCGATGTTAGCTTTCGAGCTTCCCGTCAAGACTATCAAGGCCATCAACAAAATCTTATGTGGCTTCTTGTGGTGTGGAAAAGCTGAGGCGAACGGGGGCAATTGTGCGGTGGCATGGCCCGTAGTCTGCGCCCCTAAGTGGGCCGGGGGCTTTGGAGTGCCAGACATCAGGTGGATGAACACGGTCATGCAGGCTAGGTGGCCATGGCTTGCTCGGACCGACAACTCGAGGCCGTGGAGTGAGTTCACGCTATCAATACCAAAAGTAGCCAAACAACTGTGTAACGCGACGATGCACACGACGATCGGGGATGGCAGACGAGCTTTGTTTTGGGAGGATCGATGGTTAGATGGCTACAGGATTGAGGAATTCGCTCCAAACATCCATTCCAGAATCCCCAAGCGCATACACAAACTGCTGCATGTCAAGGAGGTTGTAATGAGCGGAGCATGGGCGCATGATGTTGGCCCCGACATGGACGGGTCGACGCTTGTGGAATTCATGGAGTTATGGGCGAGAGTCGGCGTGGTGCAACTCCATGAGGGAGTGCCAGATGTGATCACCCGAGCGTGGAAGCGTGATGGGGGATATTCTGCCCGTTTAGCATACGCTGCCAAGTTTATGGGCAGGGAGGTGGCTCCGACGGCGATGGCAACATGGAAGAGCCGGGCATCCCTGCAGTGTCGCTTCTTCCTATGGCTTGTTTTCCGCAATCGATGTTGGACCTCCGATCGCTTGGCTAGGTGGGGCTGCCGCACCATGATGCATGCCCACTATGCGACCAAGAGTATGAAACGATAAATCATATCATGTTGCAGTGTGCTTTCTCCAGGGCTTTTTGGTTGCAGAACTGCACGGCGTTGGGCAAACCAGAGTGGACTCCAGGACCAGACGACATGCTCTCGGAATGGTTCCTTAACAAGAGCATAGAAGGCATTCCGGAGAAGGACGCGCGGGCCATCATCATACTTGCTCTTTGGAAACTATGGAAACACCACAATGGGATCGTGTTCGAGGGGGAATCACCGTCGCTTAATAGACTAGTTGGTAGGTGCCTTACGGAGGGTAGAGCTTGGAGGACGGCAGGTGAGGGAGTCCTGGATTAGGGGGTGTCCGGATGGCCGGACTATACCTTCAGTCGGACTCCTGGACTATGAAGATACAAGATTGAAGACTTCGTCCCGTGTCCGGAAGGGACTTTCCTTGGCGTGGAAGGCAAGCTTGGCGATACGGATATGCAGATCTCCTACCATTGTAACCGACTTTGTGTAACCCTAACCCTCTTCGGTGTCTATATAAACCGGAGGGTTTTAGTCCGTAGGACAACATACACAGCAACAATCATACCATAGGCTAGCTTCTAGGGTTTAGCCTCTTCGATCTCGTGGTAGATCTACTCTTGTACTACCCATATCATCAATATTAATCAAGCAGGACGTAGGGTTTTACCTCCATCGAGAGGGCCCGAACCTGGGTAAAACTTCGTGTCCCTTGCCTCCTGTTACCATCCGGTCTAGACGCACAGTTCGGGACCCCCTACCCGAGATCCACCGGTTTTGACACCGACATTGGTGCTTTCATTGAGAGTTCCTCTGTGTCGTCGCCGTCAGGCTTGATGGCTCCTACGATCATCAATGGCGATGCAGTCCAGGGTGAGACCTTCCTCCCCGGACAGATCTTCATCTTCGGCGGCTTCGCACTGCGGGCCAATTCACTTGGCCATCTGGAGTAGATCAAAAGCTATGCCCCTGGCCGTCAGGTCAGATTTGGAAGTTTAAACTACACGGCCGACATCCGCGGGGACTTGATCTTCGACGGATTCGAGCCACTGCTGAGCGCGCCACACTGTCACGACGAGCATGATCTAGCTCTGCCGCCGAATAGTTCCCTGGAGGTCGCACCCGCATCGGCTTCGACCCTTAATTCGGAGCCAACTACGCCGATCGAGGATGGGTGGTTGGACGCTGCCTCGGGGGCTGCAATCCCAATGGCGATCGAGTCGAACACCAGCCCCACACTCTACGAGACTCGTGACTCCAAGGAGCCGGACTCCTCTCCGGGCTCCGAACCCTCCGCGCCCCTGCCGATCGAATCCGATTGGGCGCCGATTATGGAGTTTACTACCGCGGACATCTTTCAGCACTCGCCTTTCGGCGATATTCTGAAGACACTGAAGTCTCTCTCTTTATCAGGAGAGCCCTAGCCGGACTACGGCCAGCAAGGTTGGGATTCGGACGATGAAGAAATTCAAAGCCCACCCACCACCCACTTTGTAGCCACTGTCGACAACTTAACCGACATGCTCGACTTCGACTCCGAAGACATCGACGGTATGGACGCCGATGAAGGAGACGATGAAGAACCAGCGCCTATCAGGCCCTGGAAAGCCACCTCGTCATATGACATATGCATGGTGGACACCCCAAAAGAAGGAGATGGCAATGGAACAGCGGAGGATGACCCCTCCAAGAAGCAGCCTGAGCGCCGGTGTCAGCGGCACCGCTCAAAATCCCACCAAAACAAATACGGTGATTCCAGCACGGGAGATAATAATACTCCGGAAAGTGCCGAAGAAAACCCCCTCCAGCAAGATTTAGCACAGGAGGATGGAGAAACCAGCCCTCATGAGAGAGCGGCAGATAGAGAGGTCGAGGACGATAATTATATGCCTCCCTCCGAAGACGAGGCAAGCCTCGACGACGACGAATTCGTCGTGCCAGAGGATCCCGTCGAGCAAGAACGTTTTCAACGCAGTCTTATGGCCACGGCAAGAAGCCTCAAGAAAAAACAGCAACAGCTTAGAGCTGATCAAAGATTTGCTAGTCGACAGATGGACTGAAGTCCTTGCGGCCGAAGAGCATAAACTCGAACGCCCCTCCAAGAGCTACCCAAAGCGCAGGTTGCTACCCCGATTAGAGGAGGAAGCACGTGATGCGGCCGACCGGCCACCTCGTGGCCGCGACAGAGAGGCCTCTCGGCCCTCCACTCAAGCCGCACCCCGTACCAAGGCACGGGAATATGCGCCGGACTTATGAGATATGTTGGAGGACAAGGCAAGGCAAACAAGATCGATCTACGGATCGCATGGGCGCCCCACGGCTCGAGACAGTAACCGTCACGCCGGCCACAAATTCGGCAGGGCCGAACACAGTAGACAAAGCTCATTGGAGCTACATCGTGATATAGCCCAGTACAGAGGCGCCGCACACCCACTATGCTTCACAGACAAAATAATGGATCATCAAATCCCCAAGGGTTTCAAACCCGTAAATATCGAATCATATGATGGCACAACAGATCCTGCGGTATGGATCGAGAATTATCTCCTTCATATCCACATGGCCCGCGGTGATGATTTCCACACCATCAAATACCTCCCACTCAAGCTTAAAGGACCAGCTCGGCACTGGCTTAACAGCTTGCCAACAGGATCAATCAGTTGTTGGGAGGACCTGGAAGCCGCAATCCTCGACAATTTCCAGGGCACTTATGTGTGATCCCCAGACGGCGATGACCTAAGTCATGTAATTCAGCAGCCAGAGGAATCGGCCAGGCAATTCTGGACACGGTTCCTAACAAAGAAAAATCAAATAGTCGACTGTCCGAACACTGAGGTGTTGGAAATATGCCCTAGAGGCAATAATAAATTGGTTATTATTATATTTCCTTGTTCATGATAATCGTTTATTATCCATGCTAGAATTGTATTGATAGGAAACTCAGATACATGTGTGGATACATAGACAACACCATGTCCCTAGTAAGCCTCTAGTTGACTAGCTCGTTGATCAATAGATGGTTATGGTTTCCTGACCATGGACATTGGATGTTGTTGATAACGGGATCACATCATTAGGAGAATGATGTGATGGACAAGACCCAATCCTAAGCCTAGCACAAAGATCGTGTAGTTCGTATGCTAAAGCTTTTCTAATGTCAAGTATCATTTCCTTAGACCATGAGATTGTGCAACTCCCGGATACCGTAGGAGTGCTTTGGGTGTGCCAAACGTCACAACGTAACTGGGTGGCTATAAAGGTACACTACAGGTATCTCCGAAAGTATCTGTTGGGTTGGCACGAATCGAGACTGGGATTTGTCACTCCGTGTAACGGAGAGGTATCTCTGGGCCCACTCGGTAGGACATCATCATAATGTGCACAATGTGACCAAGGAGTTGATCACGGGATGATGTGTTACGGAACAAGTAAAGAGACTTGCCGGCAACGAGATTGAACAAGGTATCGGGATACCGACGATCGAATCTCGGGCAAGTACAATACCGCTGGACAAAGGGAATTGTATACGGGATTGATTGAATCCTTGACATCGTGGTTAATCTGATGAGATCATCGTGGAACATGTGGTAGCCAACATGGGTATCCAGATCCCGCTGTTGGTTATTGACCGGAGAGTTTTCTCGGCCATGTCTGCATGACTCCCGAACCCGTAGGGTCTACACACTTAAGGTTCGATGACGCTAGGGTTATAGGGAAAGTATGTACGCGGTTACCGAATGTTGTTCGGAGTCCCGAATGAGATCCCGGACGTCACGAGGAGTTCCGGAATGGTCCGGAGGTAAAGATTAATATATAGGAAGTATGGTTTTGGCCACCGGAAGTGTTCCGGGCATCACCGATAGTGTACCGGGACCACCGGAGGGGTCCGGGGGTCCACCAGGTGGGGCCACCAGCCCCGGAGGCTTACATGGGCCAATAGTGGGAAGGGACCAGCCCCTAGGTGGGCTGGGGCGCCTCCCACCAAGGCCCAAGGCGTCCTCAAGGGGAGAGGGGGGCAAACCCTAGGCGCAGATGGGCCCTAAGGCCCACCCTAGGTGCGCCCCCTTCTCTCTCCCCCTTGGCGGCCTCCCAGATGGGATCTGGGGGCTGCCGCCACCCCTAGGGAGGGAACCCTAGGTGGGGCGCAGCCCCTCCCCTTCCCCTATATATACTTGAGCAAAGGGGGCAGCCCAACACGCGATTCAATCTCCCTGTTGGCGTAGCCCTACCCCTCTTCCTCCTCGTCTCTCGTGGTGCTTGGCGAAGCCCTGCTGGAGTACCACGCTCCTCCACCACCACCATGCCGTCGTGCTGCTGCTGGATGGAGTCTTCCCCAACCTCTCCTTCTCCCCTTGCTGGATCAAGGCATAGGAGACGTCACCGGGCTGTACGTGTGTTGAACACGGAGGTGCCGTCCGTTCGGCACTAGGATCATCGGTGATTTGGATCACGACGAGTACGACTCCATCAACCCCGTTCACTTGAACGCTTCCGCTTAGCGATCTACAAGGGTATGTAGATGCACTCTCCTTCCCCTCGTTGCTAGATTACTCCATAGATTGATCTTGGTGATGCGTAGAAAATTTTGAATTTCTGCTACGTTCCCCAACAGTGGCATCATGAGCTAGGTCTATGCGTAGTTTCTATGCACGAGTAGAACACAAAGCAGTTGTGGGCATCGATATTGTCTATTTACTTGCCGTTACTAGTCTTATCTTGATTCGGCAACATCGTGGGATGAAGCGGCCCGGACCGACCTTACACGTACTCTTACGTGAGACTGGTTCCACCGACTGACATGCACTAGTTGCATAAGGTGGCTAGCGGGTGTCTGTCTCTCCCACTTTAGTCGGATCGGATTCGATGAAAAGGGTCCTTACGAAGGGTAAATAGAAATTGGCAATTCACGTTGTTTCGCGTAGGTAAGAAACGTTCTTGCTAGAAACCTATAGCAGCCACGTAAAAACTTGCAACAAAAATTAGAGGACGTCTAACTTGTTTTTGCAGCAAGTGTTTTGTGATGTGATATGGCCAAAAGGATGTGATGAATGATATATGTGATGTATGAGATTGATATGTTCTTGTAATAGGAATCACGACTTGCATGTCGATGAGTATGACAACCGGCAGGAGCCATAAGAGTTGTCTTTATTTATTTATGACCTGCGTGTCAACATAAACGTCATGTAATTACTTTACTTTATTGCTAAAGCGTTAGCCATAGTAGTAGAAGTAATAGATGACGAGACAACTTCAAGAAGACACGATGATGGAGATCATGATGATGGAGATCATGGTGTCATGCCGGTGACAACGATGATCATGGAGCCCCAAAGATGGAGATCAAAAGGAGCAAAGTGATATTGGCCATATCATGTCACTATTTGATTGCATGTGATGTTTATCATGTTTTACATCTTATTTGCTTAGAACGACGGTAGCTTAAATAAGATGATCCCTCACTAAAATTTCAAGAAAGGTGTTCCCCCTAACTGTGCACCGTTGCGAAGGTTCGTTGTTTCGAAGCACCACGTGATGATCGGGTGTGATAGATTCTAACGTTCGAATACAACGGGTGTAAGCCAGATTTACACAACAAAAACACTTAGGTTGACTTAGCATGTACAGACATGGCCTCGGAACACGGAAGACCGAAAGGTCGAGCATGAGTCGTATAGAAGATACGATCAACATGAAGATGTTCACTGATGTTGACTAGTCCGTCTCACGTGATGATCGGACACGGCCTAGTTGACTCGGATCATGTTTCACTTAGATGACTAGAGGGATGTCTATCTGAGTGGGAGTTCATTAGATGAACTCAATTATCATGAACATAGTCTAAATTGTCTTTGCAAATATGTTGTAGATAAATAGCTCACGTTGTAGCTCCCTGTTTCAATACATTCCTAGAAAAAGACCAAGTTGAAAGATATTGTAAGCACTGATGCGGACTAGGTCCGTAGTCCGAGGAGTGTCCTCACTGCTACACAGAAGGCTTACGTCTTTGATGCATCGCTCGATGTGCAAACCCCTACAACGTCGTCTGTGGATGTTGTAAACACCTGAGAGACACATCCTGATGACTACTTGATAGTTTAGTGCACCACACTTTACGGCTTAGAATCGGGATTCCAATGATGTTTTGAACGCCATAGAACATATGAGATGTTCCAAGAGCTGAAATTGGGATTTCAGGCTCATGCCCGTGTTAAGAGGTGTGAGACCTCTGAGAAGTTCTTTTGCCAACAAGATGGAGGATAATAGCTCAGCTAGTGAGCATGTGCTCAGAATGTCTGGGTGCAACAATCACTTAAATCAAGTGGGAGTTAAACTTCCAGATAAGATAGTGATTGATAGAGTTCTCTAGACACTATCACTAAGCTACTAGATCTTCGTGATGAACTATGACATGCAAGGGATGGAGTTGATCCCGGAGCTGTTCGCGGTGCTTAAGACTGCAAAAGGTAGAAATCAAGAAGGAGCATCAAGTGTTGATGGTTTAATAAGACCACTGGTTTCAAGAAGGGCAAGGGCTAGAAGGGAAACTTCATGGATGGCAAACCAGTTGCCGCTCCAGTAAAGGAACCCAAGGTTGAACCCAAACCCGAGACTAAGTGCTTCTATTGTAAAGGGGACGACCACTGGTAGCGGAATTACCCCAAATGCATGGTAGATAAGAAGGCTGGCAACTTCAACAAAGTATATACGTGTTATTAATGTGTACCTCGCTAGTACTCCTGGTAGCACCTGGGTATTGGATATTGGTTCAGTTGCTATTACTGGTGACTTGAAGCAAAAGCTACGGACTGAACGGAGACTGGCTAAGGGCGAGGTGACGATGTGTGTTGGAAGTGTTTCCAAAGTTGATGAGATCACCATCGCACGCTCCATCTGCCTTCGGGATTAGTATTGAACCTAGATAAATGTTATCATGTGTCTACGTTGAGCATGAATATGATTAGATCATGTTCATTGCAATACGGTCATTCATTTAAGTTAGAGAATAATGGTTATTCTGTTTACATGAATGATACCTTTCATGGTCATGCACCATATGTGAATGGTTCATTGAATCTCGGTCGTGGTAATACACATGTTCACGCCAAAAGATGTAGAGTTAATAATGATAGTACCACTTTCTCGTGGCACTGCCGCTTAGGTCATATTGGCGTAAGATGCATGAAGAAACTCCATGTCGATGGATGTTTGGAGTCACTTGATTTTGAATCGCTTGACACATGCGAGCCATGCCTCATGGCAGGATGACTAAGACCCCGTTTTCAGGTACAATGAAACGGGCAAGTGACTTGTTGGAAATTATACATGCAGATGTGTGTGATCCAATGAGAATTGGAGCATGCGGTGGATATCGCTATTTTCTCATCTTCACTGACGATTTGAGTAGAAATAGGTATATTTACTTAATGAAGCACAAGTCTGAAATGTTTGAAAAGTTCAAGTGATTTCAGAGTGAAGTTAAGAATCATCATAACAAGAAGATAAAATTCCTACGATCTGATCAATGAGAATATCTGAGTTATGAGTTTGGCAAACACTTAAGACATTGTGGAATTGTTTAACAGTTGAAGCCACCTGGAACACCACAAGGTAATGGTGTGTACAAACATTGTAATCGAACCTTATGAGATATGGTGCGATCTATGATGTCTCTTATCAATCTACCGTTTTCATTTTGGGGTTATGCGTTAGAGACAGCTGCATTCACTTTAGATAGGACACCATCTAAGTCCGTTGAGACGACATCATATGAACATTGGTTTGGCAAGAAACCAAAGTTGTCGTTTCTTAACGTTTGGGGATGCGATGCTTAAGTCTTCAGCTGGAGAAGCTCGAACCCAAAGCGGACAAACACATCTTCATAGGATACCCAAAGGTGACAGTAGGGTATACCTTCTATCTCAGATCCGAGGGCAAATTGTTTGTCGCTAAGAACGGGTCCTTTCTCGAGAAGGAGTTTCTCTCGAAAAAATTGACTGGGAGGAAGATGGAACTTGATGAGGTTGTCGAACCTTTATTTCAACTAGAGAGTGATGCAACACAGAAAGATGTTTTATGTGGAGCCTACGTCTGTTGAATAGGAAGTTAATGATAGTGATCATGAAGCTTCGGATCAAGTTGCTATCGAACCTCGTAGGTCGACAAGGATATGTACTACTCTTAAGTGGTACGGTAATCCTGTCTTAGATATCATGTTGTTAGACAACAATGAACCTACGAGCTATGGAGAAGTGATGGTGGGCCCGTATTCCGACAAATGGTTAGAAACCATGAAATCCGAGATAGGATCCGTGTATGGACTTTGGTGGACTTGCCCGTTGATCGGCAAGCCATCGAGATAAATGGATCTTTGAGAAGAAGACGGTCGTGGGCGGTAATATTACCGTCTATGAAGCTTGACTTGTGGGAAAGAGTCTTTTCACAAGTTCAAGGAGTTGACTACGATGAGAATTTCTCACCCGTAGCGATGCTTAAGTCCGTCGGAATCATGTTAGCATTAGCTGTATTTTTCGATTATGAAATCTTACAAATGGATGTCAAAACAAGTTTTCTTACCAAGTTTTCGTAAGAAAAGTTGTATGTGATACAATAAAAGTTTTTTGACGATCCTAAGGATGCTAAAAGGTATGCTGGCTCCAGCAATTCTTCTATGGACTAGAGCAAGCATCTCGGAGTCGGAATATATGCTTTGATGGAATAATCAAAGCTTTTAGGTTTATACAATGTTTGTTAGAAACTTGTATTTACAAGAAAGTGAGTGGGAGCACTACAACATTTCTGATAAGTATATGTGGATGACATATTGTTGATCCGAAATAATGTAGAATTTCTGGAAAGCATAAACTGTTTGTTTGAAGAGTGATTTTCAAAGGAAGACCTGGATAAAGCTGCTTACATATTGGGCATCAAGATCTATAGAGATAGATCAAGACGCCTGATGATACTTTCAAAGAACGCACACCTTGACATGTTTTTGAAGGAGTTCAAAATAGATCAGTCAAGGAAGGGGTTCTTACTTGAGTTGTAAGGTGTGAAGTTGAGTAAGACTCAAAGATTGACCACGGCAGAAGAAAGAGGAAGGACGAAGGTCATCCACTATGATCTTGTCATAGGCTCTATACGGTATGCCATGCTGAGTACCACACCTGATGTGTGCATTGCCACATGTCTGGCAAGAGGGTACAAAGGTGATCTAGGAGTAGATCACCAGATAGCGGTCAAAATTATCCTTAGAGGAATAAGGAAATGTTTCTCGGTTATGGAGGTGATAAAGAGTTCGACGTAAAGAGTTACGTCGATGCAAGCTTAAAACCTATCCGGATAGCTCTGAGTAGAGATAGCGAATACATATAATGGAGCAACAATTTGGAATAGCTCCAAGTGGAACGTGGTAGCAGCATCTACGATATAAAGTTTTGCGAAATACATAGGGATCTGAATATGGCAAGACCCGTTGACTACAACCTCTCTCACAAGCATAACATGATCAAACCCAGAACTCTATGAGTGTTTATCACATAGTGATGTGAACTAGATCATTGAGTCTAGTAGACTCTTGGATGTTGGTCACATGGTGATGTGACCTGTGAGTGTTAATCACATGACGATGTGAACTAGATTATTGACTCTAGTGCAAGTGGGAGACTGTTGGAAATATGCCCTAGAGGCAATAATAAATTGGTTATTATTATATTTCCTTGTTCATGATAATCGTTTATTATCCATGCTAGAATTGTATTGATAGGAAACTCAGATACATGTGTGGATACATAGACAACACCATGTCCCTAGTAAGCCTCTAATTGACTAGATCATTGATCAATAGATGGTTATGGTTTCCTGACCATGGACATTGGATGTCGTTGATAACGGGATCACATCATTAGGAGAATGATGTGATGGACAAGACCCAATCCTAAGCCTAGCACAAAGATCGTGTAGTTCGTATGCTAAAGCTTTTCTAATGTCAAGTATCATTTCCTTAGACCATGAGATTGTGCAACTCCCGGATACCGTAGGAGTGCTTTGGGTGTGCCAAACGTCACAACGTAACTGGGTGGCTATAAAGGTACACTATAGGTATCTCCGAAAGTATCTGTTGGGTTGGCACGAATCGAGACTGGGATTTGTCACTCCGTGTAACGGAGAGGTATCTTTGGGCCCACTCGGTAGGACATCATCATAATGTGCACAATGTGACCAAGGAGTTGATCATGGGATGATGTGTTACGGAACGACTAAAGAGACTTGCCGGCAACGAGATTGAACAAGGTATCGGGATACCGACGATCGAATCTCGGGCAAGTACAATACCGCTGGACAAAGGGAATTGTATACGGGATTGATTGAATCCTTGACATCGTGGTTCATCCGATGAGATCATCGTGGAACATGTGGGAGCCAACATGGGTATCCTGACCCTGCTGTTGGTTATTGACCAGAGAGTTTTCTCGGCCATGTTTGCATGACTCCCGAACCCGTAGGGTCTACACACTTAAGATTCGATGACACTGGGGTTATAGGGAAAGTATGTACGCGGTTACTGAATGTTGTTCGGAGTCCCGGATGAGATCCCGGACATCACGAGGAGTTCCGGAATGGTCCAGAGGTAAAGATTAATATATAGGAAGTATGGTTTTGGCCACCGGAAGTGTTCCGGGCATCACCGGTAGTGTGCCGGGACCACCGGAGGGGTCCGGGGGTCCACCAGGTGGGGCCACCAGCCCTGGAGGCTTACATGGGCCAATAGTGGGAAGGGACCAGCCCCTAGGTGGGCTGGGACGCCTCCCACCAAGGCCCAAGGCGTCCTCAAGGGGAGAGGGGGCAAACCCTAGGCGCAGATGGGCCCTAAGGCCCACCCTAGGTGCGCCCCCCTCTCTCTCCCCCTTGGCCGCCTCCCAGATGGGATCTGGGGGCTGCCGCCACCCCTAGGGAGGGAACCCTAGGTGGGGGCGCAGCCCCTCCCCTTCCCCTATATATACTTGAGCAAAGGGGGCAGCCCAACACGCGATTCAATCTCCCTGTTGGCGCAGCCCTACCCCTCTTCCTCCTCGTCTCTCGTGGTGCTTGGCGGAGCCCTGCTGGAGTACCACGCTTCTCCACCACCACCATGCCGTCGTGCTGCTGCTGGATGGAGTCTTCCCAACCTCTCCTTCTCCCCTTGCTGGATCAAGGCATTGGAGACGTCACCGGGCTGTACGTGTGTTGAACACGGAGGTGTCGTCCGTTCGGCACTAGGATCATCGGTGATTTGGATCACGACGAGTACGACTCCATCAACCCCGTTCACTTGAACGTTTCCGCTTAGCGATCTACAAGGGTATGTAGATGCACTCTCCTTCCCCTCGTTGCTAGATTACTCCATAGATTGATCTTGGTGATGCGTAGAAAATTTTGAATTTCTGCTACGTTCCCCAACATGAGGCCCTAGCAGCCTTCAAGCACAATATCCGTGACGAGTGGCTTTCCCGGCACCTTGGACAGGAAAAGCCGAAGTCTATGGCAGCACTCACGACACTCATGACCCGCTTTTGCGTGGGAGAAGACAGCTGGCTTGCTCGTAGCAACAATATGTCCAAGAACCCTGGTAATTCGGATACCAGGGACAGTAGTGGCAGGTCACGTCGCAACAAGAAGAAGCGCCGCATTAACGGTGACAATGATGAGGATACGGGAGTTAATGCCGGATTCAGAGGCTCTAAATCCGGTCAGTGGAAAAAGCCATTCAAAAGGAATCCTAGGGGCCCGTCCAGTTTGGACCGAATACTCGACCGCTTGTGCCAGATACATGGCACCCCCGAGAAGCCGTCCAATCACACCAACAGGGATTGTTGGGTGTTCAAGCAGGCAGGCAAGTTAAATGCCGAAAATGAAGACAAGGGGATGCATAGCAATGACGACGAGGAGCCCCGACCGCTGAACAACAGTGGACAGAAGGGTTTCCCCCCACAAGTGCGGACGGTGAACATGATATACGCAACCCACGTCCCCAAAAGGGAGCGGAAGCGCGTGTTACAGGACGTATACACGGTAGAGCCGGTCGCCCCAAAGTTCAACCCATGGTCCTCCTGCCCGATCACCTTTGATCGAAGGGACCATCCCACTAGCATCCGTCATGGCGGATTCGCCGCATTGGTTCTAGACCCAATTATTGACGGATTTCATCTCACTAGAGTTCTTATGGACGGCGGCGGCAGCCTGGACCTACTTTACCAGGATACAGTGCGGAAAATTGGCATAGATCCCTCGCGGATTAAGCCCACCAAAACAACCTTTAAAGGCGTAATACCAGGTGTAGAGGCCAACTGTACAGGCTCAGTCACACTTGAAGTGGTCTTCGGATCTCCGGATAATTTCCGAAGCGAGGAGTTAATCTTCGACATAGTCCCATTCTGCAGTGCCTATCACGCACTGCTCGGGCGAACCGCATTCGCCAAGTTCAATGCGGTACCGCACTACGCATACCTTAAGCTCAAGATGCCAGGCCCTCGAGGAGTAATTACGGTCAATGGAAACACCAAACACTCCCTTCGAACGGAGGAGCACACGGCGGCCCTTGCAGCGGAAGTACAAAGCAGCCTCTCCAGGCAGTTCTCCAGTCCGAACCGGACACCGTCAAGCGCGCCCGGAGTAACCTACAACAAGACCGCCTGGCATGATCCGAGCAGGCGTAGCAATGCGGCCCCAACCCCAGCCCTCGCAAAAATGTGACACCAGTACTTCACGTACATAACTACGCTCTAGAAATACCATGGGTACAGGGGGAGGGGCACCATCACGGCATGCCCGAAACACGGCTTAAACCGCACCAGGGGCTGCCGATTTTTTAATTTTCTCTTACTTTCAGGACTCCACTCTTCGGAAGGCCTGTTCGGAAGTTCAATTGCCGCACAAACGATGCAAGAACCAGGGAAGCATACAAGCCATGCCGCATTACAGAACTCCCAGGTGGTCTCTATCACGAGCTGTATACCTGTTTCGCAAACTATTCCGCAGCTTGCCCCTGGAACAGACATGTTAGATAGTCCAACTTTTTGCTTATCGCATTATTTGTATCGTTCTACTTTGACCGCAGCCCTCTTTAATAAACAGTGCGTAGCTTTTGTCTATTTTCGCATTACTCTTTTTTTATTTATATATGTTCCTTAACGACATATTGCACCCGTACACTTTGGTACGGCCTAAATACGCCAGGGGCTTTAGTACCCCTCAATATGGTGTGAGAAGTCCGAACACTTTAACAAGTGCGGCACCCCGAACTTATAGCATTATATGCATCGGCTTCGAATCATGTCTTGGGTCAATAGTTGGGTTTGCTCGGCTCCTATGTTTTGGTGCCTTACATTCCGCTATATCGGCTAAGGTAGCACTAGGAGAACCACTGCGATTGTGCCCCAGTTGAGCTGGGTCGAGCACCTCAGTGGAGAAAGCTAAAACTGACTGTCATGATGAAGCGAGAGCTGGTCGCTGTTTGAGAGGTTTTTCGAGTCCCTAACGACTTATGTCGCTTAGAGCGAGGAGCCGGCTCTGTCCGGCCAAGGCGTGGATAGCGCCCCGAACTCGGTCTTCCGAATACCAGGGGCTTCGCCGAAATTTAAAATTATAGAATTATATGGCTAAGTGAGAGTGTTCATGCATTATAGTCCGATTGCCTCGTTCGTTGGGCTGAGCGCCTCCCTCGAAGGACCCAAACATGGGAAAAAGAGTGCTCAGGTTTATCCCCGAACACCCCAGCACTAGCGGCATGGGGGCAGAAGCCGACGACTTGCCATCTCTCAGAATTGATAAACAGCCGCACAGAAGGTAATATTTTAAATTCCAACAGCATTGCTTAGCGCATATGAACAAGTTTTCAGCGCACAGGACAAAACGAGCAAGTTTCACTCAAAAATTACATCCCTAGAACATTCATCCGCCACAAGGCAGGCACCCTTCAGAACATCCTTATAATAATTCTTGGGCTTGCGATGCTCTTTCCCCGGCGGTGGCTCGTCCTTCACAAGCTTCTCAGCATCCAGCTTGCCCCAGTGCACCTTAGCACGGGCAAGGGCCCTACGGGCACCTTCAATGCAGACGGAGCGCTTGATGACTTCGAGCCTTGGACAGGCCGCCACCAGCCGCCGCACCAGCCCGAAATAGCTCCCAGGCAGAGCCTCTCCAGGCCACAGCCGAACTATGAGGCCCTTCATGGCCTGTTCGGCCGCCTTGTGGAGCTCGACCAGTTGCTTCAACTGGTCGCTCAGGGGCACGGGGTGTCCGGCCTCAGCATACTGAGACCAGAACACCTTCTCTATCGAGCTGCCCTCCTCGGCTCGGTAGAATACGGCGGCATTGGACACACTCCGGGGAAGATCTGCGAACGCTCCTAGAGAGCTCCGGATTCGGGTAAGTAACAAGTAACTCACGTTTATGTGTTTGCTTTGCATAAAGAATGCCTTACCCGCCGCTATCTTCTTCACCTCATCCAACTCCTGGAGGGTCTTCTGGGATTCGGCCTTGGCAGACTTGGCATTTTCAATAGCCACCGCAAGCTCGGACGCTCGCGTCTTTGAGTCAAGCTCCAAACTCTCATGTTTTTCCATGAGAGCCTGGAGCTCTTGCCGTACCTTGCCAACCTCGGCCTCATACTTCTCCCGCTCGGTGCGCATTGTGGCCGCCCTCTTCTCGGCCTCGACCAGCGCTTGCTTAAGGGTCGCCACCTCAGACGTGGCCCCTACAATAGCCATGATAATCCTGTCATTTTTTGCAATTACACCTTTTTATATATATTTAAACAAGGTATTTCTTACCTTCATTGTCCTCGAGCCGCTTCTTGGCACGCCCGAGCTCTTGCTCGGACTGCTCGAGGTTCTGCTTTAGCGTGTCCACTTCCGCAGTCAGTGCGGCGGATGCAAGCGGAGAAGCCTGCATATGCATATTGACTCCTTTTTGTTAGACTCCTGCGAATTTTATTTGATCCTCTATTCGGCTTTTCTTCCTGAACGCCAAACAGAGCATCAGGGGCTACTGTCTATGCGGTAATATTATTTACACATTCTTTACTTACCTCAAAGCCTGTTAAAAGGCTAGTACAAGCTTCAGTCAGTCCGCTCTTGGCGGACTGAACCTTCTGGACCACCGCACTCATAATGGTGCGGTGCTCCTCGTCGATGGAGGCGCCTTGGAGCGCCTCCAACAGATTGTCCGGCACCTCCGGTTGGATGGGGGTCACCGGCACGGTGGGCTTGCTCCTCTTGGAAGGAGGTCCCCCGCCGGACTCTGGAACCTTTGAAGGTTCCGGAGCAGTGTCCGGCCTAGAGCCGGACTTGGAGCCCTGGGGGGTTTCATCCCCTTTACTCCTGGAGTCCGGGAGGTCGCCTTGCGGCGCCTCCAGGACCACCTCCTCCCGGCTTGGAACCTGTTGGGACAACACTTCGGTGTCATCCGTAGGGCGGGGGGAGGAAGCCGTCGGAAGCGAGTTCACACCCGACGAGTCTAGTGAGCCGCTCGACGATGCGTCGAGTCGGTCTTTGGGTGGGCTGCATAAACATATTCAACATAAGGGAAAGCTGTGCAATAAACGAATACTATGAATTACTCTGGTATCCGGATACTTACGATTTTGCCAGGGGCTTGGCCCTGGGTGGCCACTCCTCTCCGCCGTTGTTGGCGTCAGTGGAGTAGTCCGGAGGAAGGGTTTTCCCCTTCTTGGACCCTCCGACCTCCCTAGAGAGGGCGGCCTTCCTTTTCTTCTCTCGTCCCGCTGGAGGGGGAGAGGTCTCTTCTTCTTCCTCCTCGTCTTCACGGGAGGAATGTGCCTCGGAACCGTCAGATGATGGATCCGACACCTCCTGGCGCCGGGCACTCTTTCGAGTCCCCGTGGCCTTTTTCGCGACCTTCTTCTCCGGCACCACGTAGGGTGCCGGAACCAGCAGCTTTGCCAAGCGAGCGTCCGCTGGGCCTTCGGGCAAAGGAGGCGGACAGTTGATCTGTCCGGACGTCACCTGCCAATCCTGTCAAAGGTAAGGGAGCTTAGATCCCGCATAGAGTCAAACTATGAAAAACTGATACCCTGTAAAAGGAAAAAACAGCTTACCGCATGAGCGTGACGCTGCATACTGAATCCGCGATCCTCGGTAGCGGATGCTGGGGCCTCGGCGCCCTTGAAAAGAACCTTCCAGGCATCTTCGTACGTCGTGTCGAAGAGCCTGCTCAGAGTTTGGTGCCGCGCTGGGTCGAACTCCCACAGGTTGAAAGCCCGTTGTTGACACGGGAGGATCAGGCGGATGAGCATAACCTGGACAACGTTGACAAGTTTGAGCTTCTTGTCCACCAGGGTTTGGATGCATGTTTGGAGTCTAGTCAGCTCTCCTTTTTACCCCACGACAGGCCCATCTCCTTCCAGGAGGTGAGCCGCGTAGGGGGTCCGGATCGAAACACGGGGGCTGCGACCCATTCGGGGTCGCGCGGCTCGGTGATGTAAAACCACCCCGATTGCCAACCCTTCAGGGTCTCCACAAAGGAGCCCTTGAGCCATAAGACGTTGGCCATCTTGCCCACCATGGCGCCTCCACACTCCGCCTGGTTGCCGCGCACCACCTTCGGCTTGACATTGAAAGTCTTGAGCCATAGGACGAAATGAGGGCGGATGCGGAGGAAATCCTCGCACACGATGATAAACGACGAGATGTTGAGGACAAAGTTCGGGGCCAGATCATTGAAATCTAGGCCATAGTAGAACATAAGCCCCCGGACAAATGGGTGAAGAGGGAAGCCCAGTCCGCGGAGGAAATGAGGGAGGAACACCACCCTCTCATGGGGCCTAGGGGTGGGGATGAGCTGCCCCTTTTCGTGAAGCCGGTACGCAATGTCGTTAGACAAGTATCCGGCCTTCCTCAGTTTTTTGATGTGTCCCTCCGTGACGGAGGAGACCATCCACTTGCCTCCTACTCCGGATATGGCTGGAGAAGGTTGAGGTGGGGAGTGCGGACTTAGGCGCTGGAGCTCGAGTGCGCGAGAATGGATAAGCAAGGGAGGAAGAAGGCATAGGTGAAAAGGTGGATCCTTATCCCCTTGTATGGGTGGACGCAACTACTTGTCCCCACCAGCCTGGTAAAACTCGCTTATCTCCAAGCGCCGTAATCAATGGCGCGGTTGGGTTACCCACGCCCGTATTGATGAGAACCCCGGAATAAGGGGACACGATCTCTGCTTTAACAAGACGTGACAAGGAAACCGCCTCGCATGACGCGCTGAGGTGGGATAATGAAACGACTCGGATAAAGGCTTGGCCGTGGTGTGTCACACTATGGAATACGTCAGCAGATTAGATTTGTGTAAATATTATTCTCTCTATGGCAATATGTGGAAACTTATTTTGCAGAGTTGGACACTATCTTTGTGTTCAAAATCTTCTATGAAGTACTTGGAGGAGGAACCCGCCTTGCAATGCCGAAGACAATCTGCGCGCCAGACTCGTCGTCATTGAAGCCTGGTTCAGGGGCTACTGAGCGAGTCCTGGATTAGGGGGTGTCCGAATGGCCGGACTATACCTTCATCCGGACTCCTGGACTATGAAGATACAAGATTGAAGACTTCGTCCCGTGTCCGGAAGGGACTTTCCTTGGCGTGGAAGGCAAGCTTGGCGATACGGATATGCAGATCTCCTACCATTGTAACCGACTTTGTGTAACCCTAACCCTCTCTGGTGTCTATATAAACCGGAGGGTTTTAGTCCGTAGGACAACATACACAACAACAATCATACCATAGGCTAGCTTCTAGGGTTTAGCCTCTTCGATCTCGTGGTAGATCTACTCTTGTACTACCCATATCATCAATATTAATCAAGCAGGACGTAGGGTTTTACCTCCATCGAGAGGGCCCGAACCTGGGTAAAACTTCTGTCCCTTGCCTCCTGTTACCATCCGGCCTAGACGCACAGTTCAGGACCCCCTACCCGAGATCCACCAGTTTTGACACCGACAGCAGGCCTCATAAGGACGGACATGAAGCGCTTCTTTGGACGGATCCACATGTGGGCGACGAACGAGACATAGGACTAGGATGATGTACGGTGGTGTGGGTGTGTTGTAACACCCTCGGTGGAGAGTTCTTGTACCCTTTTCTCTCTATAATGCAAAATACACATGCTATGCGTATTTGAGACAGAAAAAAGTGAGTGTCGGTTTTATCGCTAGGGGTATTTCGAGTTTTTTGCCACTACATTCATTAGCACGTTACTAGCCAAAAATATTTTTTTTGAAAGTCTCTCAATCTCAATCTTATTAACTAAATAACAGGTCCAGGAATTTCATCTGATACAAGACGAAGAATACAATCAGGGGGCTCAAAAGGCCTAAAGCTTACACAATTTATTACTAACTTCTTCTCTGACCAGTACATTGGCGCATTGTTTGCCGACCTCCTCACCCAGCTCACTCTGTGCTGATCCCTAGTGCTTAGTGATACGTCTCCGTCGTATCTACTTTTCCAAACACTTTTGCCTTTGTTTTGGACTCTAACTTGCATGATTTGAATGAAACTAACCCGGAGTGACGCTATTTTCAGCAGAATTGCCATGGTGTTATTTTTGTGCAGAAATAAAAGTTCTTGTAATGACCTGAAAATCAATGGAGATTATTTTTGGAATATATAAAAAATACTGGAAGAAAGATCCACGTTAGGGGGCCCACACCCTATCCACGAGGGTGGGGGGGCGCCCCCTGCCTCGTGGGCCCCGTGACGCTCCACCGACCTCAACTTCAACTCCAGATATTCGTGTTCGGGGAGAAAAAAAATCAGAGAGAAGGATTCATCACGTTTTACGATACGGAGCCGCTGCCAAGCCCTAAACTCTCTCAGGAGAGTTATTCTGGAGTCCATTCGGGGCTCCGGAGAGGGGAATCCGTCACCATCGTCATCATCAACCTTCCTCCATCACCAATTTCATGATGGTCACCGCAGTGCGTGAGTAATTCCATCGTAGGCTTGCTGGACGGTGATGGGTTGGATGAGATTTATCATGTAATCGAGTTAATTTTGTTAGGGTTTGATCCCTAATATCCACTATGTTCTGAGATTGATGTTGCTATGACTTTCGTATGCTTAATGCTTGTCACTAGGGCCCGAGTGTCATGATTTCAGATCTGAACCTATTATGTTTTTGTGAATATATGAGAGTTATTGATCCTATCTTGCAAGTCTATAGTCACCTATTATGTGTTACGATCCATTAACCCCTAAGTGACAATAATCGGGACACTTACCAGTGATGACCGTAGTTTGAGGAGTTCATGTATTCACTATGTGTTAATGCTTTGGTCCGGTACTCTATTAAAAGGAGGCCTTAATATCCCTTAGTTTCCAATAGGACCCCGCTGCCACGGGAGGGTAGGACAAAAGATGTCATGCAAGTTCTTTTCCATAAGCACGTATGATTATATTCGGAATACATGCCTACATTACATTGATGAACTGGAGCTAGTTCTGTGTCACCCTATGTTATGACTGTTACATGATCGATCACATCCGACATGATTCTCCATCACCGATCCAATGCCTACGAGCTTTATATTGTTCTTCGCTTATTTACTTTTCCGCTGCTACTGTTACAATCACTACAAAACCCAAAAATATTACTTTTGCTACCGTTACCTTTTGCCACCGTTACCACTACTATCATATTACTTTGCTACTAAACACTTTGCTGCAGATATTAAGTTTCCAGGTGTGGTTGAATTGATAACTCAGCTGCTAATACTTGAGAATATTCTTTGGCTCCCCTTGTGTCGAATCAATAAATTTGGGTTGAATACTCTACCCTCGAAAACTGTTGCGATCCCATATACTTGTGGGTTATCAAGACCATTTTCTGGCGCCGTTGCCGGGGAGCATAGCTCTATTCTTTGAGTCACTTGAGATTTGTATTTGCTTATCACTATGAAGAACTTGAAAGATCAAAGAACCAAGATTTCTCCCTCAACTACGAGGGGAGGTAAGAAACTGCCATCTAGCTCTACACTTGATTCACCTTCTGTTTTGAGTAAACTTGCGACACCTACACATGCTATTGATTCCGATAGGTTTCATGTTATTGATGATGCCACTTCTGATTTTGCATGATACTTATGATGAAACTACTTCTATGCTTGATACTACTGTGCCACTTGGTGAATTTCTTGATGAACAACTTGCTAGGGCTAGAGAGAATGAAATTATTGAAACCGATAATATTGATGAAAGTGACGATGAAGATTCTCCCCCTAGATATGAATTGCCTGTTGTACTTGAGGGTTATGTTATGGATGAAGAAATTGCTAGAGACTTTCTTGCCTGCAATGATAGAAGTGATCTTAAGAAACTATTAGCTAAGCTTAAAGAAAAGTCTTTGAATGCTAGAATGAAATATGATCCTGCTTATGCTACTTCACCTATCTTTATTACTGATAAGGATTATGATTTCTCTTTTGATCCTGATATAATTACTTTGGTTGAATCTGATCCTTTCTATGGCTATGAATCTGAACCTGTTGTGGCACACCTTACTAAATTAAATGATATAGCTACCCTGTTCACTAATGATGAGAAAACTCGCTACTATTATATCCTTAAATTATTTCCATTCTCATTAAAGGGTGATGCTAAGATATAGTTTAATTCTCTTGATCCTGGTTGTGTGCGTAGTCCCCAGGATATGATTTACTACTTCTCTGCTAAATATTTCCCCGCTCATAAGAAACAAGTTGCTTTAAGGGAAATATATAATTTTGTGCAAATTGAAGAAAAGAGTCTCCCATAAGCTTGGGGGAGGCTTCTCCAATTACTTAATGCTTTGCCTGGTCATCCTCTCAAGAAAAATGAAATACTTGATATCTTTTATAATGGACTAGCCGATGCTTCCAGAGATTACCTGGATAGTTGTGCTGGTTGTGTTTTCAGGGAAAGAACAGTTGATCAAGCTGAAATTCTATTGAATAATATGTTGACCAATGAAAATAATTGGACACTCCCTGAACCAGCTCCTAAGCCAACTACGAAGAAAAGGGGTATTCTATTTCTCTGTCCTGAAGATATGCAAGAGGCAAAGAAATCTATGAAATAAAAAGGTATAAAAGCTAAAGATGTTAAGAATTTACCTCCCGTTGAAGAAAAACATGGTCTTAATTCATCACCTATTGAAGAAACACACGGTCTCGGTAACCCGACACATGTAGTAAAGGTAAATTCTCTCTATAGATTTGATGAAGGTGATATTCCTTGTAATAAGTCTGCTACCAATGCTTAGATGAGTTTGATAATTTTATTTTTAAACAAGAAAACTTCAATGCTTATGTTGGTAGACAATTGAAGCATAATGCTTATATGATTGAACATTTGAGTGATTATATGACTAGTGTTAAAGGTGAACTTAAACTTATTAGTAAACATGCTTCTATGGTTACCACTCAAGTAGAACAGGTGCTTAAAGCTCAGAATGATTTGCTTAATGAATTAAATAATAAGAAGAATGATAATGCTGTTAGAGTTATGACTAGAGGTGGTAAAATGACTCAGGAGCCTTTGTATCTTGAGGGCCACCCTAAGAGAATTGAGCAAGATTCTCAGAGAACTACTATAGATGCACCTAGTCCTTCTAAAAGGAAGAGAAAGAAAAATGATAGGACTTTGCATGCTTCTAGTGAACCTGTTATTGACACACATGAGAATCCCAATGATATTTCTATCTCCGATGCTGAAACACAATCTGGTAATGAACATGAACCTAGTGATAATGTTAATGATGATGTTCATGTTGATGCTCAACCTAGCAATAATAATGATGTAGAGATTGAACCCGTTGTTGATCTTGATAACCCACAATCAAAGAATCAATGTTATGATAAGAGAGACTTTGTTGCTAGGAAGCACGGTAAAGAAAGAGAACCATGGGTTTAGAAACCCATGCCTTTTCCTCCTAAACCATCCAAGAAAAAGGATGGTGAGGATTTTGAGCGCTTTGCTGAAATGATTAGACCTATCTTTTTGCGTATGCGTTTGACTGACATGCTTAAAATGAATCCTTATGCTAAATATATGAAGGAAATTGTTACTAATAAGAGAAAGATACTGGAAGCTGAAATTTCCACCATGCTTGCTAATTATACTTTTAAGGGTGGAATACCAAAGAAACTTGGAGATCCAGGAGTACCAACTATACCATGCTCCATTAAAAGAAACTATGTTAGAACTGCTTTATGTGATCTTGGAGCCGGTGTTAGTGTTATGCCTCTCTCTTTATATCGTAGACTTGATTTGAATAAGTTGACACCTACTAAAATATCTTTGCAAATGGTTGACAAATCAACTGCTATACCCGTCGGTATTTGTGAGGATGTGCCTATTGTGGTTGCAAACGTTACTATTTTAACGGACTTTGTTATTCTTGATATTCCCGAGGACGATAGTATGTCTATTATTCTTGGAAGACCCTTTTTGAATACTGCAGGGGCTGTTATTGATTGCACGAAAGGCAATGCCACTTTTCATGTTAATGGTAATTAGCATACGGTACACTTTCCAAGGAAACAACCTCAAGTCCACAGTATAAATTCTATTGGAAAATTTTTAACAATCACTATTGGAGGTTTTGAATTTCCTCTTCCTACTGTCAAGAAGAAATATGATATTCGTGTGCATATTTCCGTTGAGGTAACATAGTGTTATTCGAGATTTCTCCGGTTTCATGCAATTTGGAATGAGTTTGTTAACAAGACTTGATCAACCTTGTTAGTGGATTCCTTTTGATGAGCATGAGATGGATGAAGTTAGAAAACACAACTCTTTGTACCCTCCTTTTACTTTTTGTTATTTATATTAAATAAAGCAAAGATAGTAATTTCTGTCTGTTTTCTGAATTATCCATGCAATAAAAAATACCCCGAAAATAAAAGTTCTCCAAATGCCCTGAAAATTAAATATGATTTTTTTCTAGAATATTTGAGAATATTTGGCACTGAGAACACACCAGGGGGAGCAAGCACCTAGCCACGAGGGTCCAGGGCGCGCCCACCCCCTTGGGCGCGCCCCCTACCTCGTGGGCCCATGGTGGCTCCCCTCCACTTATTCCAGCCACCACACACTCCTACTTCCTCCCAAAAAATCACCAACCAGCTCAAGCACGAGTTCTAGCTCATTTTGCTGTCATTTTCGATCTCCTAGCTCAAAGCTCCATTCACAAAACTGCTTTGGGGGATTGTTCTTTGGTATGTGATTCCTCCAATGGTTCAATTAGTTTTTGTTCTAGTGCATTATACATTGCAAATTTTTGCTGCTTAGGTGACCCTGTTCTTGAACTTGCATGTCAAATTTATATGGTCAAAAGTAGTTTTAATGCATGAGATTGCCTCTAGGCACTTTGTAGGAGTAGTTGCTATGAATTTTGTTGAGTTTGGTTCACTTTTATTTTGAGTTGCTAAAATTTTCAGAAATTTTCATAAAAAGATGAAGAGATTTTTGAGGGGCTCATCGAGCCGAAGCTCGAAGGATAAACAAAGTGAAGAGAACAAGAAGCCCAAGTATAATCTCCCTCGCACCACAGAGGTTCGGCCTTCTGATGATTTCTTGGGAGCGGCCGGGATTTATGATGATTTCTATGAGTTGGCTGAGAATGTAGGCCTCACCGCCTTCCTCCACGACCAACGCGAACAATATCTCTTACTCACCAATATCTTTGTGCAAAACTTTCATTTCCATGCTAGGAGCTCACCACCTTCGGTAGAATTTTATTTATATGATGAGCATAAGGAGATGTCACTTTGTGATTTTTGTCGGGTTTGTTTGATCCCTTTTGAAGGCAGCGTAGAGGAACCACATCGTGATGATGTGGAGGGATTTATTGATACGATTGCTATAGGGGAAACGAGGAAAGTTTCCGATGCAAGAATCACTAGCATACATTTTCCTGTTTTACGTTACTTTGCAACATTTTCTAGTAGATGCTTAATTGGTCGCGGAAACTATGGCAACCTTAGTGCCCCTGATAATGTTATTTTGTGCCATGCCTTGTTCCGTGATGACACATTTAGTCTAGATGCTATTGTTGCAAAGCGGTTAAATCTTAACCGTACGAAGGGCCCCATCTTGGGAGGTATCTCCGCCTCGCGCCTCGCTGCACATTTTAACATACCTATTAGGCATTATGAGAAAGAAGAAAAGTTGTTGCCTCCTGTTTTTCTAGACTATAAGAGTATGGTAGCACATGATTTTATCGTTAAGAATAAGGAAAAGATGCTTAAGTAGAAGCTGATATTTGATAAAAATCACCCTAAGACTATTACTTTGCCTGCTCCTTCCTTGTTTGACTTATCTGCGGGCAAGTACCTTGTTCCATCGGAGGCCATTCACGCCTACCGAAACCCCACACCAGCTATAGAGCCAGAGCCGGAACCACAATTTGATCCTCACCGGCAGTCTGTTTATCAGTGGAATCCGGAAGAGATCGCCAACCAGTGGCACTAGGAGGATCCTTCTCAGTATGACCCCAACTATAACTTTGGATATCCGCCAGGCCAGCCATGGCCATAAACCAACTTAGGCCAAAAGCCTAAGCTTGGAGGAGTGCGTACTTCTCACCGACATTACATTCCTGTTCACACACTCATGCTAGTTGTCGGTGCTCGTACTTTTTCATTGTAATATCCATGCTAGTTTATTTCCCTTTTTATGCTTTCTTCTTGTGTGTTTGATAAATCTTAAGAAAACCCCAAAAAAATTAATTGTAGCTTTTAGTTAGTTTACTTTCCATGCCTGTAATAGTAGTAATTAAAAAGAAAACCCAAAAAGATTTCTCGTTCTTCTTTTGCTTGTTGGGAGCTTTCCTGTGTAAATAGTTTTGTTTCTTTTCTTTAGGGGTCGAGAGGATAAGACCATAATGAAAATGTTGAGTGGCTCTCATATGCATTATTGTGGATCTAACAAAGAGCCCATATTACCTTGTCTTCTCTCTTGAATGGAATGCTTGCAGATTCCAGCTTAGTCCAATGCACGTGCACTATTATTATTATCCACACTATTTGGTCGTGCAAGTGAAAGGCAATAATGATGATTATATGATGAACTTATTGAGATGAGAAAAGCTGGTATGAACTCGACCTCTCTTGTTTTTGTAAATATGATTAGTTCATCGTTCTTGATTCAGCCTATTATGAAAGAAACATATTTGCAATGACATTTAGAGATTGTAGTTGCTTATGCCATGCTTAATTAGCTAGGAGTTTATAATGGTTTACCTTGCATGCCAACATGCTATTAAAATGGTTGTGATGTGGTATGATAGGGTGGTATCCTCTTTTGAACGATTCGAGTGGCTTGACTTGGCACATGTTCACGCATGTAGTTGAAACAAAATCAACATAGCCTCTACGATATTTATGTTCATGGTGCATTATATCCTACTCATGCTTGCATTCGGTGTTGATTAATTTTAATGCATGTTCATGACTGTTGTCGCTCTCTAGCTGGTCGCTTCTCAGTCTTTTTCTAGCCTTCACTTGTACTAAGTGGGAATACTGCTTGTGCATCCAACTCCATAAACCCCAAAGTTATTCCATATGAGTCCACCATACCTACCTATATACGGTATCTACCTACCGTTCCAAGTAAATTTGTGTGTGCCAAACTCTAAACCTTCAAATAAACATTCTGTTTTGTATGCTCGAATAGCTCATGTATCAACTAGGGCTGTCTGTATCTTCCATGCTAGGCGGGTTATTCTCAAGAGGAGTGGACTCCGCTCCTCACTCACGAGAAAATGGCTGGTCACCGGGATGCCCAGTCCCATGCTTTATGCAAATCAAATCAAAATAACTGCAAACAAAACTTCCCCGGGACTCTTGTTAGTTGGAGGCACTCCTTGTTTCGAGCAAGCCATGGATTGATGCTTGTTGGTGGAGGGGGAGTATAAACTTTACCATTCTGACTGGGAACTGCCTATAATGTGTGTAGCATGGAAGATGTCAAGATCTCTCGGTTGTTATGTTGACAATGAAAGTATACCGCTCAAAATATTATTCATATCTATTTCAAAACCGAGCTCTGGCACCTCTACAAATCCCTGCTTCCCTCTGCAAAGGGCCTATCCATTTACTTTTATGTTGAGTCATCATCCTCTTATTAAAAAGCATCAGTTGGAGAGCACCGCTGTCATTTGCATCCATTACTGTTAGTTTACATTGAGTATGACTTGACTGGATCTCTTTTACCATGAATTACAATGTCTAGTCAGTCCTTGATCTTTAAAGGTGCTCTGCATTTATGTTTTGCGGTCTCATAAAGGGCTAGCGAGATACCATCCTATTATATCATATTATGATTGTTTTGAGAAAGTGTTGTCATCCGAGATTTATTATTATTGCTCACTAGTTGATTATGCCATTGATATGAGTAAACATGAGACCTAAGTGTTATTGTGAATATGGTTATTTCATAATCTTTGTTGAAAACTTGAATGCTGGCTTTACATATTTACAACAACAAGAGCAAACAGAGTTTGTAAAAGTTTTTCTTTATCACTTTCAGTTTATCAACTGAATTGCTTGAGGACAAGAAAAGGTTTAAGCTTGGGGGAGTTGATACGTCTCCATCGTATCTACTTTTCCAAACACTTTTGCCCTTGTTTTGGACTCTAACTTGCATGATTTGAATGGAACTAACCCGGACTGACGCTGTTTTTAGCAGAATTGCCATGGTGTTATTTTTGTGCGGAAATAAAAGTTCCCGGAATGACCTGAAAATCTACGGAGATTATTTTTGGAATATATAAAAAATACTGGAAGAAAGATCCACGTCAGGGGGCCCACACCCTGTCCACGAGGGTGGGGGGCGCGCCTACCCCCCTGGGCGTGCCCCCTGCCTCATGGGCCCCCTGACGCTCCACCGACCTCAACTCCAACTCCATATATTCGTGTTTGGGGAGAAAAATCAAAGAGAAGGATTCATCACATTTTATGATACGGAGCCGCCGCCA
>NC_041388.1:616360477-616401071 GCF_002162155.2 Triticum dicoccoides | reverse complement strand
CTGGAGTCCGTTCGGGGCTCCGGAGAGGGTAATCCGTCGCCATCGTCATCATCAACCTTCCTCCATCACCAATTTCATGATGCTCACCGCCGTGCGTGAGTAATTCCATTGTAGGCTTGCTTGACGGTGATGGGTTGGATGAGATTTATCATGTAATCGAGTTAGTTTTGTTAGGGTTTGATCCCTAGTATCCACTATGTTCTGAGACTGATGTTGCTATGACTTTGCTATGCTTAATGCTTGTCACTAGGGCCCGAGTGCCATGATTTCAGATCTGAACCTATTATGTTTTCATCAATATATGATAGTTCTTGATCCTATCTTGCAAGTCTATAGTCACCTATTATGTGTTATGATCTGTTAACCCCGAAGTGACAATAATCGGGACACTTACCGGTGATGACCATAGTTTGAGGAGTTCATGTATTCACTATGTGTTAATGCTTTGGTCTGGTACTCTATTAAAAGGAGGCCTTAATATCCCTTAGTTTCCAATAGGACCCCGCTGCCACGGGAGGGTAGGACAAAAGATGTCATGCAAGTTCTTTTCCATAAGCATGTATGACTATATTCGGAATACATGCCTACATTACATTGATGAACTGGAGCTAGTTCTATGTCACCCTATGTTATGACTGTTACATGATCGATCGCATCTGGCATAATTCTCCATCACCGATCCAATGCCTACGAGCTTTTCATATATTGTTCTTCGCTTATTTGCTTTTCCGCTGCTACTGTTACAATCACTACAAAACCCAAAAATATTACTTTTGCTACCGTTACCTTTTGCCACCGTTATCACTACTATCATGTTACTTTGCTACTAAACACTTTGCTACAATATTAAGTTTCCAGGTGTGGTTGAATTGACAACTCAGCTGCTAATACTTGAGAATATTCTTTGGCTCCCCTTATGTCGAATCAATAAATTTGGGTTGAATACTCTACCCTCGAAAACTGTTGCGATCCCCTATACTTGTGGGTTATCACTTAGCATCTCCTTGACCTCCTGAATGACCTGACCAACACTTGACAGATTCTTCTTTGGATCATTCAACATGTCCACTACAGACCTGCAGTCTATTTTAATGTGCAAGCGTTGCACATTCTTCTCCAATGCAAGCTTGACTACTAACACGCATGCGAGGAGCTCTGCCACTTCAGGATTGGAGACATGTTCAAATACTTGACACACACCTCCTCTAAAGGCTCCTTCATGGTCTCTAAACACTACACCCCCAGCCGCTAGGTCCTCGGATTTTGCGGTAGAACCATCTACGTCGGCTTCAATCCAGCCGCAGTCTGGCTTCCTCCATGGATCTTTCAGATTTTGCGTTGTTCGTGGAGCCTCCTTGTGATGCATTGCGTGTCGTTCCTCCAGATGGGCCATAACCAATCTTGCTATCCTTTTTGCATCAGCAATCCTTTTCCCATCTCTCGTGTCGTTTCTAGCAAGCCAGAGTTCATACACTCCTTGCACCATGACAGCTCTTTCTTCCTCTGATGCCGCCGCAAACCAAGACAATATCCAGACATAGAGGGCACTCTGAGAACCAACTGAAACCGGTGGGATCACCACCGGAGCTCTCAATTCTGAGTGCAAAGCTTTCCAAAAGAGGGCTAAATGTGAACACTCCCAAAACCTATGATACATGGTCTCTTCTCTCCCACACGCAGCACAAAAAATGCCCGCCTTAATCCAGCGATGAAGTAGTTCAGACCGACAGCCAATCCATTTCGCATGAACCTCCAGGTATGTATGTTGGCTTTGTTAGGTGCACTGGTATCCCACGGGCTCAGCCATCCTCTATGATTTGCCACCGTGGATGAAGGTCCCGGCTGCCCGCCCTTCATACTGTTCATGGCTATCCGCGGATGATAGGCTGACTTCACATTAAATTGTCCATCCTTTGTAAAGTTCTAGGCAAGGTAATCCTCCTTGCCGACCCCTCCCACCATGATTTGCATGATATCCTGTGCATCATCGAGCATGAACATTTGCTCGATTTTATCTCTGTCCCATCAATCCCCTTGTTCTGATAGTAGATCACCAACATGGGTAAGCCCGGAATGTAAACTTGGCCCAGTGGTGGGAGACGCCCTCTCCTCGGGATCCAGTTATCATGGTGGATCTTCATTTGTCATCCACCCCCCACACCAAGCCCTCTTGCAACAAATCCCTCCCATGCAAAATACTTCTAAAAGTATAGGATCCACTAGCCGGACATGTTGCATTCAGAATGTCACCCTCCTTGTAATATCTTACATTAACGACACATGCACACAATGATGTTGGAACCTGCAATAAGCAGTTAGCATGTACATTAGTGATTAGCATATGTCACTTGTTTATTGCAGAAGAAAAAGGTTAATTGAGAAAAATTACATATGGCTTGTGAAGCATATGGTGGCAAAGATTAATATTACACCTACGGATTTTTTGTTACGAAGATTTTTTTCTTAGTGTAACCTCATAGGTCTGTTTCGTAGGCTATTGGCCCGTACGTTTAGCAATTTCGGGGGGCTAACCGATGTTAGGCTTTTCTAAAAGAAGGTTGTGCTAAAATTTTAACAGGACGCGACTAACCACTATTGTATTAGGTTGAGCAATGTCCCGACCATCGATTTGCGATGGTGCCTCACATTGTTAGGGGGTGTGGTCCTTGTGTATTGTAAAGGGATATTCTGTATATCGGTCATGCCACAATTTAGATTCAAACTAGCAAATGTGCACATGCGTTGCAACGGGAGAAATAATGGTCATATGATGAAATCAATTAGTAGTGCCCAATCATGAAAAACAATTGAGTTGACGATACATGTGATAGGATGAGAAGGAAGGTTGGATGGTTGAGGGGTGAGGGATGGGCCGCCGACCTTAGTCGGGCCTCCAACACCGCCTTCGTGATGGCCACCAAAGTTGTTTGAGCGACCGTCGCCTGAGTGTCCTCGCATTCCTCCCATTGTATCTCATTGTATGTATTTGAAAGGTGCTACTTTTGAGCTACGTTGGGATTTTCCCCAAAGAGGAGAGGAGATGCAACAAAGTAGAGATAAGTATTTCCCTCAGTGAGAACCAAGGTATCAATACAATAGTAGAATCACAAAGGCCTCGTGAACAACATCTGCACACACAAAAGTAAATACTTGCACCCAACGCGGGCAAGAGGGTTGTCAATCCCCTTGAACTCGTTACCTGTAAGGATCAAATCTTTGTATAGGTAGATGAATAAACTGCAAAACAAAATAAAAGATAAAAATTGCAAATATTCTCCTCCACGACGAGATCGTAGAAATTTACTTTCTTGTTACGATGATTTTCTACTTCACTCCAACGTATCTATAATTTTTAATTGCTCCATGCTATATTATCTTCTGTTTTGGAAATTATTGGACTTTATTATCCACTTTTATATTATTTTTGTGACTAACCTATTAACAGGAGGCCCAACCCAAAATTGCAGTTTTTTTTGCCTATTTTAGGGTTTCGAAGAAAAGGAATATCAAACGGAGTCCAAACGGAATGAAACCTTCGGGAACGTGATTTTTGGAACGAACAAGATCCAGGAGACTTGGACCCTACATCAAGCAACCAACAAGGAGGCCACGAGGTAGGGGGGCGCGCCTACCCCCCCGGCGCGCCCTCCACCCTCGTGGGCCCCCTGTTGCTCCACCGACGTACTTCTTCCTCCTATATATACCTATGTACCCCCAAACGATCAGATACGGAGCCAAAACCCTAATTCCACCACCGTAACTTTCTGTATCCACGAGATCCCATCTTGGGGCCTGTTCCGGAGCTCCGGCGGAGGGGGCATCGATCACGGAGGGCTTCTACATCAACACCATAGCCCTTCCGATGAAGTGTGAGTAGTTTACCTCAGACCTACGGGTCCATAGTTATTAGCTAGATGGCTTCTTCTCTCTTTTTGGATCTCAATACAAAGTTCTCCCCCTCTCTTGTGGAGATCTATTCGATGTAATCTTCTTTTGCGGTGTGTTTGTTGAGACCGATGAATTGTGGGTTTATGATAAAGTTTATCTATGAACAATATTTGAATCTTCTCTGAATTCTTTTATGTATGATTGGTTATCTTTGCAAGTCTCTTCGAATTATCAGTTTGGTTTGGCCTACTAGATTGATATTTCTTGCAATGGGAGAAGTGCTTAGCTTTGGGTTCAATCTTGCGGTGTCCTTTCCCAGTGACAGTAGGGGCAGAAAGGAACATATTGTATTGTTGCCATCGAGGATAACAAGATGGGGTTTTCATCATATTGCATGAGTTTATCCCTCTACATCATGTCATCTTGCCTAAAGCATTACTTTGTTCTCTTGAACTTAATACTCTAGATGCATGCTGGATAGCAGTCGATGTGTGGAGTAATAGTAGTAGATGCAGGCAGGAGTCGATCTACTTGTCTCGGACGTGATGCCTATATACATGATCATACCTAGATATTCTCATAACTATGCTCAATTCTGTCAATTGCTCAACAGTAATTTGTTCACCCACCGTAGAATACCTATGCTCTTGAGAGAAGCCACTAGTGAAACCTATGGCCCCCGAGTCTATCTTCATCATATTAATCTTCCAACACTTAGTTATTTTCATTGCCTTTTATTTTACTTTGCATCTTTATCATAAAAATACCAAAAAATTATCTTATCATATCTATCAGATCTCACTCTCGTAAGTGACCGTGTAGGGATTGACAACCCCTTATTCCGTTGGTTGCGAGGATTTATTTGTTTTGTATAGGTGCGAGGGACTCGCGTGTAGCCTCCTACTGGATTGATGCGTTGGTTCTCAAAAACTGAGGGAAATACTTACGCTACTTTGCTGCATCACCCTTTCCTCTTCAAGGGAAAACCAACGCAGTGCTCAAGAGGTATGTATGATTTCCAACAAATCTGTTGCTCGCTCCACAGTTCCGGAGAATGGCGTTTTAGTCATCTTGCCCATGAGGCATGGTTCGCAAGTACCAAGTGATTCATAATCAAGTGATTCCAAAAGTCCAACAGAATGGAGTTTCTTCTTACGCTTTACACCAATATGACCTAAACGGCAGTGCCACAAATAAGTTGCACTATCATTATCAACTCTGCATCTTTTGGTTTCAACATTATGAATATGTGTATCACTACTATCGAGATTCATCAAAAATAGACCACTCTTTAAGGGTGCATGACCATAAAAGATATTACTCATATAAATAGAACAACCATTATTCTCTGATTTAAATGAATAACTGATACGTCTCTGTCGTATCTATAATTTTTGATTGTTCCATGCCAATATTCTACAACTTTCATATACTTTTGGCAACTTTTTATACTATTTTTGGGACTAACATATTGTGTCGGGGAACATAGTAATTTCAAAAAAAAATCCCACGCACACGCAAGATCATGGTGATGCATAGCAACGAGAGGGGAGAGTGTTGTCCATGTACCCTCGTAGACTGAAAGCGGAAGCGTTAGCACAACACGGTTGATGTAGTCGTACGTCTTCACGATCCGTCCGATCCAAGTACCGAACGCACGGCACCTCCGAGTTCAGCGCATGTTCAGCTCGATGACGTCCCGCGAACTCCGATCTAGCAGAGCTTCACGGGAGAGTTCCGTCAGCACGACGGCGTGGTGACAGTGATGATGTTGCTACCGATGCAGGGCTTCGCCTAAGCACCGTTACGTTATGACCGAGGTGGAATATGGTGGAAGGGGGCACCGCACACGGCTGGGAGAGATCAATTGATCAACTTGTGTGTCTAGAGGTGCCCCCTGCCCCTATATATAAAGGAGCAAGGGGGGAGGCCGGCCGGCCCTCTATGGGCGCGCCAGGAGGAGGAGTCCTCCTCCTAGTAGGAGTAGGACTCCCCTTTCCTACTCCTACTAGGAGGAGGAAAGGAAGGAGGAGAAGGAGAAGGAAGGAGAAGGAGGAAAAGGAGGAAAAGGAGGAAAGGGGGGCCGGCCCCTAGTCCAATTCGGTTTGGGATAGGGGGGCCGCGCGCCCTGCCTCCTCTCTTCCACCACTTGGCCCATGAGGCCCATTACTTCTTCCTCGTATTCCCGTAACTCCCCGGTACCCCCGAAAATACCCGAATCACTCGGAACCTTTCTGATGTCCGGATATAGTCGTCCAATATATTGATCTTTACGTCTCGACCATTTCGAGACTCCTCGTCATGTCCACGATCTCATCCGGGACTCCGAACTACCTTTGGTACATCAAATCACATAAACTCATAATATAATCGTCACCGAAACTTTAAGCGTGCGGACCCTACGGGTTCGAGAACTATGTAGACATGACCAAGACATGTCTCCGGTCAATAACCAATAGAGGAACCTGGATGCTCATATTGGCTCCCACATATTCTACGAAGATCTTTATCGGTCAGACCGCATAACAACATACGTTGTTCCCTTTGTCATCGGTATGTTACTTGCCCGAGATTCGATCGTCGGTATCTCAATACCTAGTTCAATCTCGTTACCGGCAAGTCTCTTTACTCGTTCCATAATACATCATCCCGCAACTAACTTATTAGTTGCAATGCTTGCAAGGCTTAAGTGATGTGCATTACCGAGAGGGCCCAGAGATACCTCTCCGACAATCGGAGTGACAAATCCTAATCTCGAAATACGCCAACCCAACAAGTACCTTCGGAGACACCTGTAGAGCACCTTTATAATCACCCAGTTACGTTGTGACGTTTGGTAGCACACAAAGTGTTCCTCCGGTAAATGGGAGTTGCATAATCTCATAGTCATAGGAACATGTATAAGTTATGAAGAAAGCAATAGCAACAAACTAAACAATCAAATGCTAAGCTAATAGAATGGGTCAAGTCAATCACATCATTCTCCTAATGATGTGATCCCGTTAATCAAATGACAACTCATGTCTATGGTTAGGAAACATAACCATCTTTGATCAACGAGCTAGTCAAGTAGAGGCATACTAGTGACACTCTGTTTGTCTATGTATTCACACATGTATTATGTTTCCGGTTAATACAATTCTAGCATGAATAATAAACATTTATCATGATATAAGGACATAAATAATAACTTTATTATTGTCTCTAGGGCATATTTCCTTCATATTGATCCAGTGCCCAGTGCCAGTTCCTGTTTGTTGCATGTTTTTTGTTTCGCAGAATATCCATATCAAACGAAGTCCAAACAGGATAAAAATTGACGGAGATTTTTTTGGAATATATATGATTTTTGGGAAGAAAAATCCACGCGAGACGGTGCCCGAGGTGGCCACGAGGCAGGGGGCGCGCCCCTGACCCTCGTGGGCCACCCGTAAGGCGGTTGGTGCCCTTCTTTCGCCGCAAGAAAGCTAATTTCCGGATAGAGATTGTGTCAAAATTTCAGCCCAATCGGAGTTACGGATCTCCAGGAATATAAGAAATAGTGAAAGGGAAGAATCTGAGAACGCAGAAACAGAGAGAGACAGAGAGATAGATCCAATCTCGGAGGGTCTCTCGCCCCTCCCACTCCATGGAGACCATGGACCAGAGGGGAAACCCTTCTCCCATCTAGGGAGAAGGTCAAGGAAGAATAAGAAGGAGGGGGGATCTCTCCCCCTCGCTTCCGGTGGCGCCGGAACACCGCCGGGGGCCATCATCATCACCGCGATCTACACCAACACCTCCGCCATCTTCACCAACATCTCCATCACCTTCCCCCCTCTATCTACAGCGGTCCACTCTCCCGCAACCCGCAGTACCCTCTACTTGAACATGGTGCTTTATGCTTCGTATTATTATCCAATGATGTGTTGCCATCCTATGATGTCTGAGTAGATTTTCGTTGTCCTATCGGTGGTTGATGAATTGCTATGATTGATTTAATTTGCTTATGGTTATGTTGTTGTCCTTTGGTGCCCATCATATGATTGCGCGCGTGGATCACACCCTAGGGTTAGTTGTATGTTTATAGGACTATGTATTGGAGGGCAAGAGTGACAGAAGCTTCAACCTAGCATAGAAATTGATGCATACGGGATTGAAGGGGGGGCAATATATCTTAATGCTATGGTTGGGTTTTACCTTAATGAACATTAGTAGTTGTGGATGCTTGCTAATAGTTCCAATCATAAGTGCATAGAATTCCAAGTCAGGGATGCCATGCTAGCAGTGGCCTCTCCCACATAATACTTGCTATCGGTCTAGTAAAGTAGTCAATTGCTTAGGGGCAATTTCACAACTCCTACCACCAATTTTCCACACTCGCTATATTTACTTTATTGTTTCTTTATCTAAACAGCCCCTACTTTTTATTTACGTAATCTTTATTATCTTGCAAACCTATCCAACAACACCTACAAAGTACTTCTAGTTTCATACTTGTTCTAGGTAAAGCGAACATCAAGCGTGCGTAGAGTTGTATCGGTGGTCGATAGAACTTGAGGGAATATTTGTTCTACCTTTAGCTCCTCATTGGGTTCGACACTCTTACTTATCAAAAACTGTTGCGATCCCCTATACTTGTGGGTTATCAAGACCTTTTTCTGGCGCCGTTGCCGGGGAGCAATAGCGTGGGGTGAATATTCTTGTGTGTGGTTGTTTGCTTTATCACTAAGTAATTTTTATTTGCTATTCTTAGTTGTTCTTTATCTTTAGTTATGGATATGGAACACGAAATACCAAAAAAATTAGGTGTACTTGCTACTCATGGAGATGGGGAACCTCCTAAAACCCCCGATGCTGGTTATGTGAAAAATATTATGTACTACTTTAATAATCCTGAGAAAACCCCATTCAATTATGTAATGGGAGTAACATTGGATAAACGTGAATACTTTAGGGATTATCGCTTGACACAAAAAGGGAAATATTATGGGATCAAATTCGTATATTGAATTGGTATGCTAGGCAACTATGCTTGAGATATGATTATACTTGTTGCTCGAGGATGAAGGCTCCACACCTTCCCTTTTTATGCAAATTTAATGATAATAAAAACTTAGCTTCTTATGCTAATGGTATATATGATTACTATGATGTGGAACAAATAGAAGAATTTGTTGCTTTTATGGGTGCTTATGAAATTGAATCTATGTTTAAAGAGTTTGAAGATTTTGATGATTCGGTTTACAGACCTGAAAATTTAGCTATCCTTAAATATTGCTATGAGAATTATGAATACAATTACGATATTAATGCACTTATTGAGAAAGTTTCCGCTGTCCAAGAAGAGACTAATATTTTGCAGGAGTCTATGGAAGAAGAAATTGATGAAACTATGAGCTCATTGGATGAGAAAGATGAGGAGAAGAGTGAAGAACAAAAGGAGGAAGAGCGGATTGATCACCCGTGCCCACCTTCTAATGAGAGTAACTCTTCAACTCATACATTGTTTAATTCCCTTCATGCTTACCGAAGGATGAATGCTATGATAATTGCTTGATCCTGTCGATTCTTTTGAAATATCCCTTTTTGATGATGCTTGCTATGCTTGTGGCCAAGATGCCAATATGAATTATGCTTATAGAGATGAACTTGATATAGTTCCTTATGTTAAACATGAAATTGTTGCTATTGCACCCACGCATGATAGTCCTATTACCTTTTTGAATTCTCCCGACTACACTATATCGGAGAAGTTTGCACTTATTAAGGATTATATTGATGGGTTGCCTTTTACCGTTGCACATGATGATTTTGATGAATATAATATGCATGTGCTTTCTGCTCCTACTTGCAATTATTATGAGAGAGGAACTATATGTCCACCTCTCTATGTTTCCAATATGATAAAATTGCAAGAAATTGTTTATACTATGCATTGGCCTTTACTTTGTGTGCATGAATTGTTCTTTTATGACATGCGGATGCATAGGAAGAGAGTTAGACTTCGTCATTACATGATATATGTTACCTTGTGCTCACCACTAAATTACAAATCATTGTTAATTAAAATTGTCTTTGATATACCTTGGGATCCGGGTGGATCCATTACTTGAGCACTATATGCCTAGCTTAATGGCTTTAAAGAAAGCGCTGCCAGGGAGACAACCCGGAAGTTTTAGAGAGTCATTTATTTCTGTTGAGTGCTTTTATATAGTTTAAAAACAACAAAAATAAATAGGGGAACCCAAAACTTTTTCAAAAAGGAAAGCGAAAGTGAGAAAGACAAGCATTATTTAAGTGGGAGCTAGCCTTGAACTTTGTTCATGCTCATGGAAACTTTATGAATCTTGGTTACAGAAACTTTTCAACAAAAATAATTATCCCCTTTTACAATTCCATTGTATTATAAAAATAATGTGCCAAGGTTTGCCTTTAGGATGTTTACATTTGCTTGATGGTTTGTACGGTGCAGGACAGAAACTTTGGCTGTAGTGCGCGATTTTACATTTTTAGCTGGAACGTCAAATGATTCTGATTCTTTTTGCACTCTCTTCCTATAAAAAGTTTTTATTTTTCCTAATTTTGGTAGAATTTTTGAAGTATCATAAGTATGGTGAATGTTCAGATTATTACAGAATGTTCTGTTTTAGACAGATTCTGTTTTTGATGCATAATTTGCTTGTTTTGATGAAACTATCAATTTATATTAGTGGATTAAGCCATGAAAAAGTTATATTACAGTAGAAACAATTCAAAAACAAAATATGAATTGGTTTGCAACAGTACTTAGAGTAGTGATTTGCTTCATTATACTAACGGATCTTACCGAGTTTTCTGTTGAAGTTTTGTGTGGATGCAGTGTTCGATGATCGAGAAGGTCTTGATGTGAGAAGAAGGAAGAGAGGCAAAATCTCAAGATTGGGGATGCCCGAGGCACCCCAAGTAAACATTCAAGGAGACTCAAGCGTCTAAGCTTGGGGATGCCCCGGAAGGCATCCCCTCTTTCTTCAACAAGTATCGGTATGTTTTTGGATTCGTTTCGTTCATGTGATATGTGCAATCTTGGAGCGTCTTTTGCATTCAGTTTTCATCTTTATTTTATGCACCATGCTGGTATGAGATAGTCCTTGGTTGATTTATAGAATTCTCATTGCACTTCACTTATATATTTTGAGTATGGCTTTATAGAATGCTTCATGTGCTTCGCTTATATCATTTGAAGTTTGGATTGCCTGTTTCTCTTTACATAGAAAACCGCCATTTGTAGAATGCTCTTTTGCTTCACTTATATTTGTTAGAGCGTGGGCATATATTTTGTAGAAAGAATTAAACTCTCTTGCTTCACTTATATCTATTTAGAGAGATGACAGGAATTGGTCATTCACATGGTTAGTCATAAAATCCTACATAAAACTTGTAGATCACTGAATATGATATGTTTGATTCCTTGCAATAGTTTTTGCGATATAAAGATGGTAATATTAGAGTCATGCTAGTGGGTAGTTGTGGATTGTAGAAATACTTGTGTTGAGGTTTGTGATTCCCGTAGCATGCACGTATGGTGAACCGTTATGTAACGAAGTTGGAGCATGAGGTATTTATTGATTGTCTTCCTTATGAGTGGCGGTCAGGGACGAGCGATGGTCTTTTCCTACCAATCTATCCCCCTAGGAGCATGCGCATAGTACTTTGTTTCGATGACTAATAGATTTTTGCAATAAGTATGTGAGTTCTTTATGACTAATGTTGAGTCCATGGATTATACGCACTCTCACCCTTCCATCATTGCTAGCCTCTCTAGTACCGCGCAACTTTCACCGGTACCATAAACCCACCATATACCTTCCTCAAAACAGCCACCATACCTACCTATCATGGCATTTCCATAGCCATTCCGAGATATATTGCCATGCAACTTTCATCATCATCATATACATGACTTGAGCATTCATTGTCATATTGCTTTGCATGATCGTAAGATAGCTAGCATGATGTTTTCATGGCTTGTCCATTTTTTGATGTCATTGCTATGCTAGATCGTTGCACATCCCGATACACCGCCGGAGGCATTCATATAGAGTCATACCCTTGTTCTAGATATCGAGTTGTAATATTGAGTTGTAAGTAAAAAAAAGTGTGATGATCATCATTATTAGAACATTGTCCCATGTGAGGTTATCAAAATAAAAGTGGCCAAAGAAGCCCAAAAAAAATAAGAGAGAGAGAGAGAGAGAGGCCAAAGAAGCCTACAAAAAAAGGAAAAAAAAGAAAAAAACAAAAAAACAAAAAAATGAGAGAAAAAGAGAGAAGGGGCAATGTTACTATCCTTTTACCACACTTGTGCTTCAAAGTAGCACCATGTTCTTCATATAGAGAGTCTCTTGAGTTATCACTTTCATATACTAGTGGGAATTTTCATTATAGAACTTGGCTTGTATATTCCAATGATGGGCTTCCTCAAATGCCCTAGGTCTTCATGAGCAAGCAAGTTGGATGCACACCCACTTAGTTTCAGTTTGGGCTTTCATATACTTATAGCTCTAGTGCATCCGTTGCATGGCAATCCCTACTCACTCACATTGATATCTATTAATGGGCATCTCCATAGCCCGTTGACACGCCTAGTTGATGTGAGACTATCTTCTCCTTTTTGTCTTCTCCACCATCATATTCTATTCCACCTATAGTGCTATGTCAATGGCTCACGCTCATGTATTGCGTGAAAGTTGAAAAGGTTTGAGAACGTCAAAAGTATGAAATAATTGCTTGGCTTGTCATCGGGGTTGTGCATGATGTGAGTATTTTGTGTGGTGAAGATGGAGCATAGCCAGACTATATGATTTTGTAGGGATAACTTTCTTTGGCCTTGTTATTTTAAAAAGACACGATTGCTTTATTAGTACGCTTGAAGTATTATTGTTTTTATGTCAAATTATAGACTATTGCTTTGAATCACTCGTATCTTAATATTCATGCCATGATTAGATTACATGATCAAGATTATGCTAGGTAGCATTCCACATCAAAACTTATCTTTTTTTATCATTTACTTACTCGAGGACGAGCAGGAATTAAGCTTGGGGATGCTGATACATCTCCGTCGTATCTATAATTTTTTATTGTTCCATGCCAATATTCTACAACTTTCATATACTTTTGGCAACTTTTTATACTATTTTTGGGACTAACATATTGATCCAGTGCCCAGTGCTAGTTCCTGTTTGTTGCATGTTTTTTGTTTCACAGAATATCCATATCAAACAGAGTCCAAATGGGATAAAAATTGACGGAGATTTTTTTATAATATATATGATTTTTGGGAAGAAAAATCCACGCGAGACGGTGCCCGAGGTGGCCACGAGGCAGGGGGGTGCGCCCCTGACCCTCGTGGGCCACCCGTAAGGCGGTTGGTGCCCTTCTTTCGTTGAAATAAAGCTAATTTCCGGATAGAGATCGTGTCAAAATTTCAGCCCAATCGGAGTTACGGATCTCCGGGAATATAAGAAACGGTGAAAGGGAAGAATCTGAGAACGCAGAAACAGAGAGACATATCCAATCTCGGAGGGGCTCTCGCCCCTCCCACGCCATGGAGACCATGGACCAGAGGGGAAACCTTCTCCCATCTAGGGAGAAGGTCAAGGAAGAAGAAGAAGGAGGGGGGCTCTCTCCCCCTCGCTTCCGGTGGCGCCGGAACACCGCCGGGGCCATCATCATCACCGCAATCTACACCAACACCTCCGCCATCTTCACCAACATCTCCATCACCTTCCCCCCTCTATCTACAGTGGTCCACTCTCCCGCAACCCGCTGTACCATCTACTTGAACATGGTGCTTTATGCTTCATATTATTATCCAATAATGTGTTGCCATCCTATGATGTCTGAGTAGATTTTCGTTGTCCTATCGGTGGTTGATGAATTGCTATGATTGATTTAATTTGCTTGTGGTTATGTTGCTGTCCTTTGGTGCCCATCATATGATTGCGCGCGTGGATCACACCCTAGCGTTAGTTGTATGTTCATAGGACTATGTATTGGAGGGCAAGAGTGACAGAAGCTTCAACCTAGCATAGAAATTGATGCATACAGGATTGAAGGTGGACCAATATATCTTAATGCTATGGTTGGGTTTTACCTTCATGAACATTAGTAGTTGCGGATGCTTGCTAATAGTTCCAATCATAAGTGCATAGAATTCCAAGTCAGGGATGACATGCTAGCAGTGGCCTCTCCCACATAATACTTGCTATCGGTCTAGTAAAGTAGTCAATTGCTTAGGGGCAATTTCACAACTCCTACCACCAATTTTCCACACTCGCTATATTTACTTTATTGTTTCTTTATCTAAGCAGCCCCTACTTTTTATTTACGTAATCTTTATTATCTTGCAAACCTATCCAACAACACCTACAAAGTACTTCTAGTTTCATACTTGTTCTAGGTAAAGCGAACGTCAAGCGTGCATAGAGTTGTATCGGTGGTCGATAGAACTTGAGGGAATATTTGTTCTACCTTTAGCTCCTCATTGGGTTCGACACTCTTACTTATCGAAAACTATTGCGATCCCCTATACTTGTGGGTTATCAATAACCATTTCACATCAAATAAGATATAGATATAATGTTCATGCTCAACGCTGGCACCAAATAACAATTATTCAAGTCTAAAACTAATCCCGAAGGTAGATGTAGAGGTAGCGTGCCGACGATGATCACATCGACTTTGGAACCATTTCCCACGCGCATCATCACCTCGTCCTTGGCCAATCTTCGCTTAATCTGTAGTCCCTATTTTGAGTTGCAAATATTAGCAACAAAACCAGCATCAAATACCCAGGTGCTACTGCGAGCTTTAGTAAGGTACACATCAATAACATGTATATCACATATACCTTTGTTCACCTTGCCATCATTCTTATGCGCCAAATACTTGGGGCAGTTGCGTTTCCAGTGACCAGTCCCTTTGCAGTAGAAACACTCAGTCTCAGGCTTAGGTCCAGACTTGGGTTTCTTCTCTTGAGCAGCAACTTGTTTGTTGTTCTTCTTGAAGTTCCCTTTCTTCTTCCCTTTACCCTTTTTCTTGAAACTGGTGGTCTTATTGACCATCAACACTTGATGCTCCTTCTTGATTTCCACCTCTGCAGTTTTTAGCATTGCGAAGAGCTCTGGAATCGTCTTATCCATCCCTTGCATATTATAGTTCATCATGAAGCTCTTGTAGCTTGGTGGTAGTGATTGAAGAACTTTGTCAATGACATTATCAACAGGAAGATTAACTCCTAGTTGAGTCAAGTGGTTATGGTACCCAGACATTCTGAGTATATGTTCACTGACAGAATGTAAGTGCATCTAGTGCCCCTTAGTGATTTTGGTGTATTGAAGACTTATAGGTTAAGGGACTAATGCATTTGTGAGTGTACACAGGTCTATAAGTCTATGTGGAGTTTGATATTTACAGAGAAAGTCGACCCCTAAAAATGAAGTTCTTCGACTGAAGACTTTGGATTTCTGAAGACTTTGAAAGTGAAGAAATTGGTGTGACCTTGAAGACTTGGTATTCATTCGAGGAACATGAAGCATGAAGACTTTTGTTTTCATTGTTTCATTTTATCTTTCTTGAGTCATAGGAAACACCATACTGTTAAAGGGGGTCGAGGAAATACTAAGGAAAAATTTCCATGTGATGCTCAACTCAAAATCCTACACCTACCAATCCCTTCGAGTGAAGCCATTGGAAATCTCATACAGTCCAGTCATATTCTTCAGTGACAGAGACGAAGTTCTTCTGGTCTTTGAGGAATTTGTTCTGACTGAGGAGTTAGGAATTCACCAGTGCGGATTGCCTACATAGTGAGGAACATGATAGCCCTGAGGATTTTGCTACTCAAAATTCCGACCGTTGTTGTGCTATGCGCCAGCTGTCCCAAAATATCTATCCACCTAACTGTCATATCATTGAAGGGCATTTATGTCTTATCATGTCGGGCTGCTCCCTAGGCTATAAATAGCCGCCCCTACAACCAGTAGCTAGTTGGCTGCTCCGAGAGAAACTGACACTTGTCATTTGAGAGCAACCCATCCTCCGAGGACTTTGAGCGAAAATCATCAAGTGAGGAAAAACCCAAACCCAAACACCTACAAACCCCAAGTGATTGAGCATCACTGAAGAGATTGATCCTGCGTGGATCTGATGCTTGTTACCTTTGAAGACTGTGCTTCTTCCAGATGGTTAGGCGTCATGGTCTAGAGCATCCAAGAGGAATTGTGGATCGCCGAGTGACCAAGTTTGTGAAGGTTCGGAAGTCACCTGAAGACTTACCAGGAGTGATTGGACGAGGTCTGTGTGACCTTAGTTCAAGGAGAATACGGTGAGGACTTGGTGTCCTGAGCTACGTGTTCAGGACTGGGTGTCCGGGACTGTGTGTCCTCGAGTTTAAATACTCAGCCGCTCCAACCAGACGTACAACTGAGACAACAGTTGGAACTGGTCTACCAAATCATTGTCTTCACCAAGCTTACTAGTTCTATTCCCCCAACTCTTTCATTTCCTCATAACTATGTTGTGTGTTTGTTCATATCTGTGTTTGAAGACTTTGACTGAAGACTTTCTCAATTTCCTCAGTTCAATTTCTTCAGTCTGTTTGTCTTCATCCTGTGTTATTCTGTGCTTACGCTTCCTGTACTCTGTGCCTGTCTTCATTTCATCATGATGACTATGCTTGTATTCTGTTATGTTTACTTTTGAGTACTTATTCCACTACTAGTAGGTCTTCGCTAAGGAATTTCCTCACCGGCAAATTCCTCAGTGAAGAATTTCATAAAAATCGCCTATTCACCCCCCTCTAGTCGATATAACGCACTTTCAATTGGTATCAGAGCAAGGTACTCCCTTGTTCTGTGTGATTTTGGTTTAACCGCCTGGAGTTTTAGTTATGTCGACTGCATGTATGATCAAGGTCTCTGCTGGGTGTCCTACCTTCGATGGGACGGACTACCCCTACTGGAAGAATAAGATGCGAATGCATCTTGAGGCAATTGATAACGATCTCTGGTATGTTGTGGAAAATGGTGTTCCCTCAGTCACACCTTCTCTGAATGCTGCTGATGTGAAGAGATTCAAGCAACTCGATTCTCAAGCAAAGAATATCATATGTGGCCATCTGAGCAAAGGACAGTATGGAAGAGTGAGTGCTTTGGAAACTGCTAAGCTTATATGGGATAGACTGTCTAAGGTGAATGAAGGAGTCTCAACACAGCATGACTCTCGAGTTGATGTTCTTCGCAATCTCTTCAACCGCTTCAAAAGACTCAACAATCAAAATGTTCAACAAACCTTCGATTACCTCACTGACATCTCAAATGAGCTCAAGCACTTGGTGCCACTGACATCACCGACCATGAGGTGGTGAAGAAATTGCTGAGATCGCTTGATTCCTCATTTGACACTCTGGCATTGATGATACAAGAACGTGCTGATTACAAGTCACTTGATCCCGCTGATATTCTCGAGAGGCTAAATACTCATGAGTTCCAACTTGCTGAAAAAAGAGATCTATATGGTTCGAGCTATGGCAGATCACATGCACTGAAGGCCAAGGCAGTATCTGAGTCCGAAGATGAAGACTCTGGTAGCAGCCTTGGTGATCCTGAAGAACTAAGCCATGATCTAGCTCTACTCGTGAAGAAGTTCCAAAAGTTCTCAAGACGTGGTCACCTTGGAAGACCCTCGAGGAGCAATGATTACTCATCCAGTGACTACAAGAGGAGGCTCTGTCACAAATGCAAGGAACCTGGACATTACATTCAAGATTGTCCTCAGTGGGAAAAGGAATCAAAGAAGAAGAAATACAAGGATTACAGTTCTGATGATGAGAAGAAAAAGAAGAAATCCACAAAATCTTCATCATCAAAATCCTCAAAGTCTTCATATCACAAGAAGAGCAGCTCCAAGAAGGCTAGGGCATTCATTGGCAAGGAAATGGACTCTGAGGCTGAATCTGAAGAAAATGAGGAAGAGGAGACATCTGAGGAGTCCAAATCCGAAGTGGCGAGCCTAGCTCTCGCTACTGCATTCTCAGCAAGTCTATCTTCAACACTGAAGAAAATGACCTCACCAACAAGGCTGATGAAGGCGATGATGACTACGCTCCCACCTATTGCTTCATGGCAAAGGGTGCCAAGGTACTCAAATATACCTCCTCTGAATCAAGCGAGAATGAATCTGATGAGAACCTTAAGGCCAACTATTCTAAACTTGCTAAGATTGCTGTAAAACAACAAAGGGATTTTGAAAAGGTTCAAAACATGCTAGATAAAAGTGATGATATGTTGGGTGAAGAAATGGATCGCACTGAAGCCTTGACTGAAAACCTTCAGAGACTTCAGACTAGGTTTAACAATCTTCAAGGTCATCATAACACTCTCTTATCTGATCATGAGAAGCTTTCTTATGAATTTCTTCAAAGAAATCAAGACCTTGAGAAGCTAAGAGTGAGTTATGAAGATCTTCAGAAGGAGCGCGATTCATTACTTGCTCAACAAATCAGCGCTTCTCAGGAAGAATTTGTTCCTCCTTGTTTGAAATGCATTGAACGTGAATCTGCTAATTCTTCACCTGAATGTTCAAATGCTGCTAATGTTTCAAATTCTTCACATGCCTCTGCTATCACTAATTCCTCATCTGAGGACACTGCTAGTATCACTGATGATGCAGGGCCGAAGGAATTGTACATGACAGGCATGTACAAAAGCCTCAAAGGGCATCAGACTCTTTGTGATGTGCTTAAAAAGCAGATCCTCAACAGGAACCCTAGGAAAGAGGGTATTGCCTTTGAGAGGAAACTCAATGCTGATGGTACATATTGGAAGCCTGAGCAGTACCCCAAAACTACATGGGTTGCTGCAAAGGGACCTCCAGTTGATCCATCTAACTTATCTGGAATTGCATGTGAATCTCCTCCTTCTGATGATGAGTCATTTGACTCCAACTATAAACTGTTCAAAAATCAGAATGGTGAAGTATTTGCTAGATATGTTGGCACTAACTGCAGGAACGGTCCTCCTATGAAGAAAATCTGGGTTCCCAAAAGATGCCTTGAAAATCTTTAGGTGAATGTCATCATGACGCCACCTGTGAAGAATAGGAACCCCAGATCAAATTCTTCATATGGACCAAATTCTTCATATGGATCCAAGTCCTTATATGGACCAAACTCCTCACATGGATCATATTCCTCAAAAGGATCAAAGTGCTCATATGAACATCATCGTGCTAACCCGTCTGTTTCGCAGGGAAGATCTAAGGATTATGGATATGTGCATTATTCTTCAAATCATTATGTCCATAAGTCCTCGAAGAATTTCTCTGCTTACTCTTATGCTTACTCTAACCCCTCTTATGTGAAACGAAATGGACTGGCATCTATGCCACCTTTCTCATATGGAGCTCACAGAATGATGAACTCTTTGCCACCCCTTCAGATGTGGGTGGTGAAGAAAAAGAACTAATCTCTTCTGCAGTGTCAGGTATCCAGACATACGTAATCGTCTGAAGAATTTGCTGGAGACCTGAGCATGCCTGAAAGGACGCATGCTAATCATGAAGAAATGAACTTTCATTTCTCACGTCCTCATACTGCTTTATCTGTTCTTTTGCTTGATGAAATTGATCTGATGAATTGATGTCATATTCTTCACTGATGAAGTATATGAGTTTGTAAGCTGCACTAATTCATCTGTAGGATGATCTACCCAAAGCCACTGAGTGGGTCCTCAATAATGGATGTACAAATCACATGACTGGTGACAAGAATCTATTGATGGATGCTCCATTATCTCCGTCGCTCTGAAGCATATCATCTTTGGCGACAAAGGAAAAAGTCAGGTATTGGGTCTAGGTAAGGTTGCGATCACAAAGGATCGACACATGGACAAAGCCATGCTTGTTGAGTCCTTAGGATACAACCTGATGTCTGTCTCAATACTTTGTGATCTTGATATGGTTGTTATATTTGGCAAGTACCGTTGTGTTGTGGTTATGGAAGCTGACAATTCCAAAGTCTTCGAAGGCTTTAGGAGAGGAGACCTGTATATTGTCGATTTCTCTATAGGACCACAACCAGCCGTGTGCCTACTTGCAAAAGCTTCAGAAGGCTGGCTTTGGCATCGATGACTTGGTCATGCAGGCATGAGGAATCTGCACACGCTTGCGAAGAAGAAGCATGTCATCGGCATCGAGAATGTCAAATTCCTCAAGGATCACCTATGCGGAGCCTGTGAAGCTAGGAAGATGACAAAGGCCAAGCATCTAGCGAACACTATCATGACCACTACTCGTCCATTTGAATTGCTTCACATGGATCTCTTTGGTCCTAACCATTATTCTGCTATTTCAAATGATGCATCTCAATATGGCTTTGTTATTGTTGATGATTACTCTCGATACACATGGGTACACATTGTTACTTACAAACATGAAGTGCTGGAAGTCTTCAAACGATTTTCCTCGAGGGCTTCAACCAACTTTGGTGTGAAGATCAAGAACATCAGAAGTGACAATGGAACTGAGTTCAAGAATTCTGGTCTAGATAACTATCTTGATGAACTTGGTATTACTCATGATTTATCTGCTCCTTACACTCCTCAGCAGAATGGCGTCGTGGAGCGCAAGAACAGGACTCTTGCTGAGATGGCTCGCACTATGCTTGATGAATACAAAACGCCTCGTCGGTTCTGGATTGAGGCAATTGATACTACGTGCCACATCATCAATAGAGTATATCTTCACAAATTCTTCAAGAAGACTGCCTATGAATTCCTCACTGATAAGAAACCCAATGTAAGTTATTTCAAAGTTTTCGGTGCTAAATGTTGGATTAGAGAAAATTTGCACCGAAAGCACATGAAGGTTTTATGCTTGGTTACGGAAAGGACTCTCACACCTACAAAGTCTTCAACAACGTTCTTCACAAGGTTGTTGAAACTGTAGATGTGCGGTTCGATGAAACTAATGGCTCGCAAAGAGAGCACCTACCTACTGTGATAGATGAACCAGCACCCGAGGAAACTATCAAGTTCAAGGCTACTAAGGATGTCATTCCTACTGAAGAATCTGTTGAAGAGAATGCTGATCAAATTCCTCAACGACAACCAACTCATCCTCGCATTGCAAAAGAAGTGCAAGTTGAAAAGATCATCAATGACATCAAAGCGCCAGGTCCTCTCACACACTCAAAAGCTTCACATTTATCTAACTTTTGTGGGCACTATGCCTTTGTCTCTATCACAGAGCCCACTAAGGTAGATGAAGCATTTCTGGAGCCTGAGTGGATTCAGGCCATGCAAGAAGAATTACATCAGTTCGAGCTCAACAATGTCTGGGAACTGGTCAAACGTCCAGATCCTCACAAGCACAATATCATTGGCACAAAGTGGATCTACCGCAACAAGCAAGATGAAAATGGCCTTGTGGTGAGGAATAAGGCACAGCTCGTAGCTCAAGGCTACACACAGGTTGAAGGAATTGACTTCGATGAAACTTTTGCACCTCTTGCTAGACTTGAGGCTATTCACATATTACTTGCTTATGCTAACCATCATGATATCACTTTATATAAAATGGATGTGAAAAGTGCATTCCTCAATGGTAAGCTTGAGGAAGAAGTATATGTTGCTCAACCCCCAGGTTTTGAAGATCCAATGAATCCTGACAAAGTCTTCAGACTCAACAAGGCCCTCTATGGCCTCAAGCAGGCCCCACGGGCGTGGTATGACACCTTGAAGGAATTCTTCATGAAGAAAGGCTTCAAACCCGGTTGACTCGACCCTACTCTTTTCACTAAATCTTATGATGGTGAATTGTTTGTGTGCCAAATATATGTTGATGATATTATCTTTGGCTGTACTAACCAATGTTATAGTGATGAATTTGCCTATATGATGAGTGAAGAATATAAAATGTCTATGATGGGAGAGTTGAAATTCTTCTTAGGTCTTCAAATTCGTCAACAACGCAATGGCATATTAATATCTCAGGAGAAATACCTCAAGGATGTACTAAGGAAATTCGGCATGCAAGATTGCAAAGGCGTCAAAATTCCTATGCCCACAAATGGCCATCTGTGCACTGATGAAAATGGTATCGACTTTGATCATAAGGTATACCGCTCCATGATTGGCTCTTTATTGTACTTATGTGCATCTAGGCCAGACATAATGCTTAGTGTTTGCATGTGTGCCCGATTTCAAGCTACACCGAAGGAATCACACCATAAGGCTGTGAAGCATATTCTTTGATATCTAGCTCACACACCAACACTTGGATTATGGTACCCCAAGGGCTCGGCTTTTGATCCCATTGGATATTCTGACTCTGACTATGCTGGTGATCATGTGGACCGCAAGTCAACATCTGGTACATGTAATTTCCTCGGACGATCTTTGGTCTGTTGGTCCTCGAAGAAACCGAACTGCGTATCACTATCTACTGCTGAAGCTGAGTATATTGCCGCTGGTTCTTGCTGTGCTCAATTGCTATGGATGAAGCAAACTCTCAAGGACTACGGTGTCAACATGAAGAATGTGCCTCTCTTCTGTGAGAATGAGAGTGCCATCAAGATTGCTCACAACCCAGTTCAGCACTCGAAGACTAAGCACATTCAGATTCGTCATCATTTTCTTCGTGATCATGTGATGAAGGACGACATTTCTATTGAGCATGTGAAGACTGAAGAATAGCTAGCCGATATCTTCACAAAGCCCTTGGATGGGAAGAGATTTAGCAAGTTGCGGTGTGAGCTAAATATCCTAGAATCTTCGAATGTTCTTTGAAAAGGACACTCATCCTAACACTTATGCAAAATTGATGACTTAGATGTGCAACACATGAAGAAACGTTTTTCTTCAATCAATGAAGAATAACACTCTAAGTGTGAAGAAATTAACGAAGAATTGATTCTCAGAACCCTACGATAATTGTATGCGGTGTCTGAAATCATCATTCTTATACGGTGGGTCACGCCACCACCAAAAGTTGAAATTCCTTAGTTGTTCATATTCTTCAACTTTGCATTGTCTTCACTATTTCCGTCGTTTTTCTGCATTGGCTATATATATATGAGTTTATGTCCTCTACGACATTCACTTATTGCTAATTCTTCAAGTTGGTTTTTTTCTGCTAAGTGAATGTGATCGGACCCTTTCCCCCTCTATGCTATACTCAACCCAATCTGTTCACAAATTCTTCATGTGCGTTCTATTTGAAACTCGTTCAAAATCTTCATCGTGTCCTTGTCAGCTGAAGAAATTGCGAACGGAACTTTAAAACCTATCTTATCTAAATTTTCGGCTTTGCCGCTCAAACCATTCTGCATCTCACGATACACTTATCCTTTCACCCACGATCGTACATGATCTCCACCTCTCAGTACATGGGTGACACATGTCAAGCGAATGAGAAGGGCCAGGGGCACGTTCGTCAAATTTCTTTGGGCGAACAGTTTTTCACCGTGGCTATAAATACCCTTCTTCCCCTTCCTCACTTCTTTTATTCCGCTCGACCTCTCTCCAGCTCGAGTTTCTCAAACCCTAGCATCACCGCTACTTCATCGTCGCCGGTGAGGAAGAGCTTCACTACCTCGACCTCGTAGCCGCCGTACTCGCGCCGGCCGCGGAAATCTTCACTCCGCCACCGCCATAGCCGTCTTCCTCCGCCAAGTTAGGGCGTGGAAGATCTACACAGACGAACTTCACCTCTCCACCTCACTGTTCGCAGTGTTCTTCATACAGGGTAATTAAAAGTTACTTTTACTGCCCTCGTTGATTCGAATGATTATCTACAAAATCTTCAAAGGTGTTTTTCTTCATATCTTCACACACTAAATCACATCACATATCATCTGTTCTTGTTTCGTTTCTCTAAGCTATGTTTTTCTTCAAGATTCCTCAAATGTGTGGATTTTTGATCTACACATCTCTGGAACCTGAGACAAAGAACGCTTAGGAAAATTCTTCAAGACTCATCTGGTCAAATTCCTCAAACTTGTTCTTTTTACAAAACCTTCTGAGAATGCATATGACCTCTCCAAATTCCTCGCAACTATACTCTGTTCACAGGTACTCATGTCAGCTGCTGAATCACTAGGTTCTCATCAACTTAACTCATTTGCAGCGTTCCTCGAAGAAAAGTTGCATACTTCTTCAGAGAATTCAATTGTTCGAATTCCTCAACTGAAGAAAAAGGCTGATGGTAAGAAGCCACAGAAAGGAGGAAAGCGGGCTGAGGTCAACACAGTGTTTGAGATCCCTGATGATATATATGTTGGGCACTGCACACCTCCTGAGGAAGACAAAAATCAACGCAAGGTGCGCATTCAGAAGATAGAGAGGAGATGGGCAAGAGAGTGGAGGGAGTACAGGTATGTTACTCCCAAATACATGAAGAAATTCGCACTCAATCCTCCCTGCCCAAGACCTCCATTGGCACCTGGCCAAATAGCAGATCCCACCAGCCTCAAGCGCGGTGAGGACTATCCTGATGAATGGGCCAAGCGCCAAGCCAAGTTGGATAAGCAAGCCAGAGAAGCAGTGAGGAAATTCAATGAAGACTCTGCTACTGCTGCTGCCACTGCCACTGAGGCCTCTGCTGTCAAGCCGAAGAAGGCTATGTCAAAGAAGCCTGCGTGTAAGCCAAGTGCTTCATCAACAGTGCCCTCAAGGCCAAGTTCCTCAGCTATGCCCTCACGGCCAGAATCCTCAAAGCCCTCACGGCCAATTCCTCATGCTGATCCTGCTCCTCAAAAGTCCTCAGCTCCTCCGCCAAAGTCTTCGGCCGCTCCGACAAAGTCCTCTGCACATGTGCATCTCGCCACATGTCAAAGGACCACAGGTGTCTCAATTGCCTCAGGAGCTTCAGCTAGTTCCTCAGCTGCACCAAATTCTTCAATGGCACCCTCTCTACTGAAGACAAAGGCCACTGCTGGACGAAGTCCTCGCCCTAGTCCTCAGAAGAAGCAGGTTGCCTTCCAAGTGTCGTCTGAAGAAGACGAAGCTGATGATGATGAACTTGCTGAAATCATCAGAGATAGGCAAGTCAGGGCCGCTAGAGCCAAGGGAACAGATGTGCCACTGCTTTTGGATCCCAAGTTGATCCTCGAATACATTGATGTTTGGCACAAGGACCCCAACACTCCCATGCCTGATTTCAAGCTGACTCCTGGCCAAAGTCACATGCTGACCCACTTCATTCAAGAAGAAAAATGGAAATTTGAGAAGGCCAGGCAGATCAAGAAAGCGCAGTACAAGAAGGAGCGCTATCTGAAGAAAAACTTTGTCTCTATGACAACTGAAGAACTTGTCGCTATTCAAACTGAGATCAAGAAACTCAGTGATGAATTTGACGCATACCGCGTTGATTGGCTTGGAGCCAAGGTTCGTTTTGTGAGACTTGCTGATAACTTCACTTCCAATGTTGCTACCCCAATGCAACAGGAAATTCCTCAGGCTGAAGCATCTACTCAGTCGACTGAAGAACATGCCAACACCGCTGATGAAAATCAGGCTGCTGAAGAAAATGTGAGTTCTAGGGCCGATGACTACATTCCAGCCGCTGAAGAAATTGCCAGGGCATCCACTAGTGGTGCGCCTGAAGAAACTGAAGAAATCAGGGCAACTGCATCAGTTGTGCCTGAAGAAAATCAACCAGATTCCTCTGCTCCTCATGCGCCAACACCAACTCCGATCCTTCAATCTGCATCAGATGTGAAGAAGACCAAGGCTGCAGAGCGTGCAGCAGTGAAGAAAAGGAAAGCATCAGCTACTTCAGATTCTTCAGCTTCGAAGAAGATGAAGCCTTTGACCAGTTCATTTGCTAATCCCATTGATGCTGTTCCAATCTTAACCATGCCATCAAAGGACCTTGTTCCTTTTGGTGACGAATATGAGATCCCTAGTGGATCTGATGAAGAAAATCATTCTGCTGCTTCGTCAGAGCAGATTGATGAAGAAATTGAAGTGGATACAATCCCTTCAACACCTGTTATCTCCTCGCCTATGCCTCAGTTCACAGCTGAAGAGGCTGGCGTTGAAGAAATGGAAGATGAAGATGCGGCTGTTGGCTACTCCACACCAGTGATGAGTGATGAATTCTGGGAAAGTCAGCATCCAAACTCTCCAATGTTCACACCGTTGCAACAAATACCTCAGTCCCCCGCACAAACTGTTCAACTGGGCTCTGAAGAAACTCACCCCACTTCATCTATACGTGAGGAAATTCCAGCCACTAGCGCTGAAGAAACTGCTGCTGCTGAACATCTGAAGACACAGACTGCCACTGAAGAGGAACCAGAAATTCCTCAGCTTGAAGAACCTGAGATTGCAATTCCTGAGGTCGTGATGCAACTCACTGACACTCCTCTGCCCAAGCCAAAGGATCCATTCTCACGCAAGCAAAAGTTCAAGGCTGATGATTTCTTCGGCGAGCACGTATTCTTCGAAGACTACAACCCATATGATTCTGCTCGTATAAGGAAGAGGCGTTTCTGTATTGCTAGTCAAGCAAATTTCTATTCCTCAGTGTTGTTCAACAAAGAGAGAATCTTCTACCATGAGCACATTCCTCACATGGATATGGAATCTCTACCGTGTTTCGTGCCAGTTCTCAGTGTTCTTCATGATGCTGGACTGTTAAACTTTTGCTCTGACATCTGTGATTGGAATGAAGAACTGATTCTTCAATTTTATGCGACGCTGCACATCACAGGAGATTCTGGAGATGTGAATTCATGGGTGCTGGAATGGATATCTGAGAACACTCACTACACAACACCAGCTACTGAATTGCTTCGTGCCTTACCACTCAGTCCTCCCCTTGAAGAAGCTCGTTGCATCTATAGTGAACCTGAGCTTACAAATCACTACATGCAAGTTCTGATGAAACCTTTGAAGCCAGGTCAGGCCCCATGAACCAAATTCCTCGTGAAGGAATTACTTTATGTGCCTAGAACTGTCTATCGTATTCTTATGAGGACAATGAGTCCTATCAAAGGCCACGACTCATCTAATGAGGAAATTGTTGGCATCATGAAGAATCCGGTATTCAATATCGTTCATGGCATTCCTGTCAATTATCACGATTTCTTCATGAGGACTCTGGCAAATGTTGCACTGTCTCCGTTTGAGCTGAAGCCTTATGCACCTTGGATTATGAGATTCCTCAGGACAAGGTCTTCACTCAACTACAAAGCTGATTTTCAAAATCACCTCAGCTACTTGTCCCCAATTGAAGTCCTCAAGCGGACTGAGGGAGTCCTGGATTAGGGGGTGTCCGGATAGCCGGACAATAACCTTTGGCCGGACTCTCGGACTATTAAGATACAAGATTGATGACTTCGTCTCGTGTCCGGATGGGACTTTCCTTGGCGTGGAAGGCAAGCTTGGCAATACAGATATGTAGATCTCCTCCCATTGTAACCGCTCTGTGTAACCCTAGCCCTCTCTGGTGTCTATATAAACCGAAGGGTTTTAGTCCATAGAACGAACAACAATCATACCATAGGCTAGTTTCTAGGGTTTAGCCTCTTTGATCTCGTGGTAGATCTACTCTTGTACTACCCATATCATCAATACTAATCAAGCAGGAGTAGGGTTTTACCTCCATCGAGAGGGCCCGAACCTGGGTAAAAACATTGTGTCCCTTGTCTCCTGTTACCATCCGCCTAGACGCACAGTTCGGGACCCCCTACCCGAGATCCGCCAGTTTTGACACCGACATTGGTGCTTTCATTGAGAGTTCCTCTGCGTCGTCACCTTTAGGCCCGATGGCTCCTCCGATCATCAACAACGATGCGGTCCAGGGTGGGACCTTTCTCCCCGAACAGATCTTCGTGTTCGGCGGCTTTGCACTTCGGGCTAATTCGCTTGGCCATCTGGAGTAGATTGAAAGCTACGCCCCTGGCCATCAGGTCAAATTTGGAAGTTTGAACTACACGGCCGACATATGTGGAGACTTGATCTTCGACGGATTCAAGCCACAGCCGGGCACGCCGCACTGTCACGATGGGTATGACCTAGCTCTGCCGCCGAACAATATCCTAGAGGCCGCGCCCGCATCAGCTCCGACCCTTAGCTCGCGGAGCCAACTGGGCTGATCGAGGACGGGTGGCTAGACACCACCTCGGGGGCTGCAGTCTCAATGGCGATCGAGCCGAACACCAGCCTCATCCTCTGCGAAGCCCATGACTCCAAGGTGCCGAACTCTTTTCCGGACTCCGAACCTTCCGCGCCCCTGCCAATCGAATCCGATTGGGTGTCGATCATGGAATTCACTATCGCGGATATCTTCCAGCACTCGCCCTTCGGCGACATTCTGAATTCACTAAGGTCTCTCTCTTTGTCAGGAGAGCCCTGGCCGGACTATGGCCAACAGGATTGGGATGCGGACGATGAAGAAATTCGACGCCCACCCACCACCCACTTCGTAGCCACTGTCGATGATTTAACTGACATGCTCGACTTTGACTCCGAAGACATCGACGGTATGGACGACGATGTAGGAGACGAACATGAACCAACGCCTATAGGGCACTGGAAAGCCGCCTCGTCATATGACATATATATGGTGGATACACCCAAAGAAGGCAATGGCGACGGAACAACGGGGGATGACCCCTCCAAGAAGCAACCCAAGCGCCGGCATCAGCGGCGCCGCTCTAAGTCCCGCCAAAGCAAAAACAGTGATGCCGGCATGGGAGATAATAACACCCTGGACAGTGCCGAAGACAATTCCCTCCAGCAAGATTCAGCGCAGGAGGATGGAGAAGCCATCCCCCCTGAGAGAGTGGCAGACAAAGAAGAAGAGGATGATAATTACATGCCTCCCTCCGAAGACGAGGCAAGCCTCGGCGACGACGAATTTGTCGTACCTGAGGATCCCGTCGAACAAGAGCACTTTAAGCGCAGGCTTATGGCCATGGCGAGTAGCCTTAAGAAAAAACAGCAATAGCTTAGAGCTGATCAAGACTTGCTAGCCGACAGATGGACGGAAGTCCTTGCAGCCGAGGAATACGAACTCGAACGCCCCTCCAAGAGCTACCCAAAGCACAGGTTGCTACCCCGTTTAGAGGAGGAAGCACGCAAGCCTACATCACCAGCGCATGATGCGGCTGACCGGCCACCTCACGGCCGCGACAGAGACTCCTCCCGGCCCTCCACTCAAGCCGCACCCCAACGTCGCCCAAAAAATTCCAAGGCACGGGGAAATGCGCTAGACCTGCGAGATATGTTGGAAGACAGGGCAAGGCAAACAAGATCGATCTACGGATCGCGCAGGCGCCCCACGACACGAGACGATAACCGTCATGCCGGATACAGTAAATCCGGCCGGGCCGAACATAGCAGACAAATCTCATTTGAGCTACGTCATGATATAGCCCAGTACAGAGGCGCCGCACACCCACTATGCTTCACAGATGAAGTAATGGATCATCAAATCCCAGAGGGTTTCAAACCCGTAAACATTGAATCATACGATGGCACAACAGATCCTGCGGTATGGATCGAGGACTATCTCCTTCATATCCACATGGCCCGTGGCGATGATCTACACGCCATCAAATACCTCCCACTCAAGCTTAAAGGACCAGCTCGGCATTGGCTTAACAGCCTGCCAGCAGAATCAATTGGTTGTTGGGAGGACCTGGAAGCTGCATTCCTCGACAATTTCCAGGGCACTTATGTGCGACCACCAGACGCCGATGACCCGAGCCACATAATTCAGCAGCTAGAAGAATCTGCTAGACAATTCTGGACACGGTTCCTAACCAAGAAAAATCAAATCGTCGACTGTCCGGACGCAGAGGCCCTAGCAGCCTTCAAGCATAACATCCGTGACGAGTGGCTTGCCCGGCACCTTGGACAGGAAAAGCCGAAATCTATGGCAGCCCTCACAACACTCATGACCCGCATTTGCGCGGGAGAAGACAGCTAGCTGGCTCGTAGCAATAACATGACCAAGAGCCCTGGTAATTCGGATACCAAGGACAACAATGGCAGGTCGTGACGCAACAAGTACAAGTGCCGCATTAACAGCAACTATGCTGAAGATACGACAGTTAATGCCAGATTCAGAGGCTCTAAGCCCGGTCAGCGGAAAAAGCCATTTAAGAGGAACACTCCGGGCCCGTCCAGTTTGGACCGTATACTCGATCGCTCATGCTAGATACATGGCACCCCCGAAAACCAGCCAATCACACCAACAGGGATTGTTGGGTGTTCAAGCAGGCCGGCAAGTCAAATGCCGAAAATAGAGACAAGGGGCTGCACAGCGACGAGGACGAAGAGCCCCGGCCGCCGAACAATAGTGGACAGAAGGGCTTCCCCCCACAAGTGCGGACGGTGAACATGTGTAACATCCCAAATTTTCAATTTGGAATGTTATACACTAGATCATCATTGCATATCATATTTATTGCATTTTGGTTGATCCTAGAATTTTTCGCAACTCAAGGACCCTCGGAGAGAGTTGGGGATTTCGTTATTTTCATATTTGAGTTGTCTTAAATTTTGAAAATAGGATCATTTGATTTTACTTATTTTATCTTCAATTATTTCTAATATAAAAATATGAGAGAGGGAATAAAATGACTTTCCCAAAATAAAGAAATATCGAGGATTTAATAAAAAATCAAACAAGATTTTACTTGGTTTTGTTTGCTATTTTATTTGAATTTAGGAAAAATGTGCGTTTTTCAAAATTGCATTTAGGCCCCAAATAAATGTTCATCCTGTGCGGCTTGATTTTAGAAGCCGGGAAAAATTTATTTTGGGATTTTTGGAGTCCGTTTAGTTGTCCTTTTGTTTTTCTTTCTGAGTGTAACTATTTAAAAAAAACGCAACCGACCTATGCCGGTGTCCGACCCGGACACGAGGCCCGTCCGGCTTTATAAACCCGGGAGGCCCAGCCGGAACCCCACCCCCAAACCCTAGCCGCCCCAAGCCCGCGCCGCCGCCGCCCGCTGCCGCCGCCCGCCGCCGTCGCCGGAGCCGCCGCCACCGGACCCGCCGCCCGAGGTTTACCTCGATCCTGCCGCCGTTTTTTTAGAAAAACCGTTCGGTTTTCCAATGGTTTTGTTCTTTTTTTAGTTTCGTTTTTTTAAATAGATCGGTTTTCCGGTTTATTTAAATAGTGAGCGTTCGTCCGTTCGTTCCTTTTAATGAACGTTCGTCGTTTTTCTTTTTCTCGGATTAAATCCGCGATTTTTCTGATCGCGATTTCTGATCCGATTTTCGTTTTAGTTTAACTTTTCGCTCGTTTATAGGAATCAGGCGATTCAAGCGCCTGGAGTTTCGCCTCGAAACCCTCTTTCCGTTTAACCAACTCAAACAAGTTTTTGCCACTGTAAAAATTGCCCTAGATCCAGAATAGTAAACGAAGCCTATTTCTTTTGTCGTTTTGCCTTTCGTTGCTTCGTTCGATTTGATTCTTTTTGCCAACCGGAGTTCTTAAGTTGAACCTTCTGGTTAGATCTCTTATTTGAGTTTTACTTGTGCATTAGTTGAGTACTTATTGTATGCTTGTTTGTTTGCGATAGAGTACCCGAAGTGCGCCGCTTGCTACTTCGTATCGCTAGGTTTCTCGGATCATCAGCAAGGCAAGTAACACTTTGATCATACCTCCTACTACCCAGTTTTATTGCATTAGATCAATCCTTACACATTGCATGATTAGGATCTAATTAAATTGTGGGTTTAGGAAGTAGTTGAGGTAGTACCTATTACCTGTTTACTGTCAAACCTTTGGGAGTCACTTCTACGTTTGCTTATTATGCCATGCTATGCTAGTAGACGTGGATTGGGTGAGTGTATCCATGACAGATGTGAGATTGTTAATTAATGGTTTATTTAAGGTGGCAACTTAAACACACATCTGGGTGGATTGAGGTACCTGGGTATTCCAGGATTGCCTGTTTTTCTTTATGGACTGCCACCCAGGCTCAAAGGGATCATGAGATTTTTCATGCTAGAAACTTCCGTGTGCAGCCACAAGCTATTATGGGCTCTAGCATAGTTGACTAAGTCATGCAAACTCTTACAGTGGTAGACTAGCAGATGTAGGGGATGTAGGTGGTACGGTCTACCCATTGTAAGGTGCTAGCGCTTCTGAAAGACTATGTCTCGGTCATCCGTCTTCTCAAACACCTTGTAGTGCGAGAAACCAAACAGAGGCGATCGACTCTTGTGGGGAAAAGTGCGCAAACCTCTGCAGAGTGTATAAACTAATCATGGTTAGCCGTGTCCCTGGTTATGGACATCTTGAGTATCTAGTACCTGGATTATCATGTGAATCTCAACATGTTACTCTAAATTAATTTTGACGGGTTTGTTTAATGATGATGCTTAATTGGGATTGAGAATGCTGTCAACCATTCTCAGTGTTTAACAACCACCATGATAGTTAAATAAATTTATTCCTTTGCAGTAGGGAAAAATTGGATTTATGCAAAACTGTAATCATAGAGCTTTCCACCAGCCAAATATGCATATAGAATAGCTGTTTCATTCCATTACTCTCTATGTGTTACATTGCCAGCATATTCCATGTGCTGACCCGTTTCGGGCTACAACGTTAATGTTGCAGACTTTTCAGACGATGATTATGGAGTTTTAGGTCGTGGTTCTATACTCAGTGATGCCGTTGGAGTTGATGGACTCACTTATCTTCCAAGCCTTCCGCTGTTATCGTTATTTGATGGCCTTAAGCCATATTAATTGAAATAAGTTCTCTCTTGAGACACTCGATGTAATAAGTGTGTGATTGCTACTCTGCTATAAATCCTTCAAGTACTGTGTGGTGTCAACATTACTGATCCAGGGATGACACCGGAGCACAGAGATTGGACCGTTTGAGGTCTGGTCACTACAAGATGGTATCAGAGCACACACTGACTGTAGTACACGACCACTAAGCTAAAGACCTAGATCACTACTCACTCTCTTCTCTTCTGACTCCTCATCTTTTCTACTCTTTTAGGATGGCGGATGCAAGGAACAAGTTCACTCAACCGGATGAAGACACACCCTTTGGACGTCACTTGAAGGAAGTCACTAGATACCTGAACATAGGAGTACCAAGCTTCACTGGAACCTACAACGCCACCTTACCTGAAGAAGAGTGCTGGATGATTCAAGTTCAAGTTCCAGGAAGGACGTTCATGCCAGTCATTGAGCCCATAGAGTTTTCTTTTGATGCACCAACTTGGAATCTAGGAAAGAGCATGGCAGCTCACATCGCCATGGGACGTATTGGAGAGTCTACCGCAATGACCTCAAGGATACTATCTACCAGATTTGTGGACGCCGAGATGAGCACTGGGAGATGATCAGCACCAGAAAGGATAGATCGATTGCAGCTTTCATCTAGGAGTTAAACCAACACATTAGACGTGAGGAGAACCAGATGTGCGCCAACATGATAGACCTGAAGAAGGCAAAGACAAGAATCAAGGAACTGGAGGAAGAACTCAAGGCTACTCGTGAAGATTATGAAGAAGAAATTGAAGTATTAGTGGATAAGAATGCCGACCTAACAATGAAGATCGGAATAATTATGGGAGGCCCTACATCGGTAGAAGAAGACGAAGAACCCAAGGAGATTCGCCCGGAAGACTACATAATCATCGACGACACCGACTTGGATCTCGACGATAGCGATGATGACTATGTTGATGAAGCTGGAGCAGATATCATGGAGTCTGCAACCGAAGAATATTTCTAGTAGACCACCTCATCAGTAGTAGTAGTCCACCATGTAAATATTATAGTCCGAGCACTTTTGTGATAGTTAGATCGATTGTATGCCCTTGTTTGATTGAATGAATGAAGTGAATTGTTTGCTTTTGCCTCATGTGCATATGGGTAGTCTTTTCTCTTTAGACCCCCTCTATTCTTAAATCTCATCTTTTCTAAACCCTCAGATGCCTCCGAGACGTGACCCCGGATTTACCTTTCCACCGGAGCTCACTCAGTTGATCCAGCAGCAGAACACATTGATGCAGTTGCTAGTCCAGAATCAGAATCAAGGGAACAACAACAACAACCCACCACCACCACCACCACCACCTATTGATCACTTAGCCCATTTTCTTAGGCTGAATCCGCCGGTGTTTTCCAGTAGCACTGAGCCGATAGTAGCAGATGATTGGCTCCATAGACAGCTAGAGAGTTGACCACAGCAGGATGCACTGATGCAGAGAAGGTGAAGTTGTTGGGGAACGTTGCAGAAAACAAAAATTTTCCTACTCGTTTCACCAAGATCATCTAGGAGTTCATCTAGCAAAGAGTGATTAGATGCATCTACATACCTTTGTAGATCGCGCACGGAAGCGTTCAAAAGAACGGTGATGATGTAGTCGTACTCGACGTGATCCAAATCACCGATGACCAGCGCCGAATGGACGGCACCTCCGCGTTCAACACACGTACGGGACGGTAGACGTCTCCTCCTTCTTGATCCAGCAAGGGGGAAGGAGAGGTTGATGAAGATCCAGCAGCACGACGGGGTGGTGGTTGATGCAGGGCGTCACAGCAGCAGGGCTTCGCCGAGACTACGAGGGAGAGACGTAACGGGGAAGATGGAGGCGCCAGGGGCTGGTGTGAAATCCCTCCTCTTCCCCCCACTATATATAGGGGTGCCAGGGGGGGCGCCGGCCCTAGTAGATGAGATCTACTAGGGGGGGGGGGCGGCCAAGGGGAGGTTTCCCTCCCCCCCCAAGGCACCTAGGGGTGCCTTCCACCACATGGACTCTTCCATGGTGGAAACCCTAGGCGCATGGGCCTATAGGGGCTGGTGCCCTTGGCCCATCTAGGCCAAGGCGCATCCCCTACAGCCCATGTGGCCCCCCGGGACAGGTGGCCCCACCCGGTGGACCCCCGGGACCCTTCCGGTGGTCCCGGTACAATACCGATAACCCCGAAACTTGTCCCGATGCCCGAAATAGCACTTCCTATATATAATTCTTTACCTCCGGACCATTCCGGAACTCCTCGTGATGTCCGGGATCTCATCCGGGACTCCAAAAAACATTCGGGTTTCTGCATATACATATCTTCATAACCCTAGCGTCACCGAACCTTAAGTGTGTAGACCCTACGGGTTCGGGAGACAAGCAGACATGACCGAGACGACTCTCCGGTCAATAACCAACAGCGGGATCTGGATACCCATGTTGGCTCCCACATGCTCCACGATGATCTCATCGGATGAACCACGATGTCGAGGATTCAATCAATCCCGTACGCTATTCCCTTTGTCTATCGATATGTTACTTGCCCGAGATTCGATCGTCGGTATCCCAATACCTCGTTCAATCTCGTTACCGGCAAGTCACTTTACTCGTACCGTAATGCATGATCCCGTGACCAGACACTTGGTCACTCTGAGCTCATTATGATGATGCATTACCGAGTGGGCCCAGTGATACCTCTCCGTCATACGGAGTGACAAATCCCAGTCTTGATCCATGTCACCCAACAGACACTTTCGGAGATACCCGTAGTCTACCTTTATAGTCACCCAGTTACGTTGTGACGTTTGGCATACCCAAAGCACTCCTACGGTATCCGGGAGTTACACGATCTCATGGTCTAAGGAAAAGATACTTTGACATTGGAAAACTCTAGCAAACGAACTATACGATCTTGTGCTATGTTTAGGATTGGGTCTTGTCCATCACATCATTCTCCCAATGATGTGATCTCGTTATCAATGACATCCAGTGTCCATAGTTAGGAAACCATGACTATCTGTTGATCAACGAGCTAGTCAACTAGAGGCTCACTAGGGACATGTTGGTGTCTGTTATTCACACATGTATTACGATTTCCGGATAACATAATTATAGCATGAATAAAGACAATTATCATGAACAAGGAAATATAATAATAATGCTTTTATTATTGCCTCTAGGGAATATTTCCAACAGAAGTTTGCCGCACATCAGCTTGAAGGACCCGCAGCATCATGGTGGGAGAATTTCACAGCCACTTTCCCTGTCGATACTATCACATGGGACCAGTTTCAGCAGGCTTTTCGTAGTGCGCTTGTTTCAGCAGGAGCTATGGCCATGAAGAAGCGAGAGTTTCGCAACTTGCGCCAAGGAGGACGGATAGTTGGCCAGTATGTGGAAGACTTTAGTAAATTAGCACGTTATGCCCCAGATGATGTTGCTACGGATGCAGCAAAGCAGGAGAAATTTCTGGAAGGACTGAATGATGAGTTGAGCATGCAGTTGATGGTAGCAACCTTCAACAACTACCAGGAGTTGGTAGATCGTGCTCTCATGATTGAAGGGAAGTAGCAGCAAATTGAGAATCGCAAGAGGAAGTATGCTCAAGGAAAGCACAATTCAGGAGCTCAGCAGAAGCCATGATTTACCCCTAGGCCGGGAGGACATTTTCAGCATACCCATGGAGGAGGTAGCTCGCACAATCACAATGGCCCTAGGAATGGTAATGGGAATGGAGGAAGCAATGGCAGAACCGCACCAACCCATCAACCCCAGCCAAGAAAGACTTGAGCCAAGTCACTTGCTTTAAGTGCCAGAAGACCAGACATTATGCCAATGAATGTCCTGAATCCCAGAATGGGAATGGCAACGAAAGCTCTGGGAAGAAGCTGAACCCTTTCAATAGGGGACAGGTGAACCACGTTAACGTGGAGGAGGTTGAAGAGCAGCCGGATGCAGTAATCGGTAAGTTTTTGGTTAAGTCATTTACTGCACTCGTTGTTTTTGATACTGGTGCATCGCATTCATACATATCAAGGGAATTTGTGGATAAGTATAAACTGCCAACCCAAGCCCTTAGGTCACCCATGTTAGTAACCTCGCCTGGAGCAGAATATATGGCTAGTGTATGGTGTGATCGGTTACCTTTAAGGATTGGTAACTACGTATTCCCATCAGATCTAATAGTGTTGGAATCCCAAGGATTGGATGTGATATTAGGCATGGATTGGTTGTCAAAGTATGAAGGGAATATTGAATGTTCCACTAAATCAATTTTTCTTACCACCCCAGAAGGGAGAAGGATCAAGTATGTATCCCGACATGTGCCAAAGAGGACTCAAGTAAATTGTTTAACCAGAGTTGTGGAGGAGGAAGTACCAGTAGTGAAGGATTTCCCCGAAGTATTTCCAGAAGAGTTGCCAGGCATGCCACTGAATAGAGATATTGAGTTTTTGATTGAGCTTTTGCCAAGCACAGGGCCAATATCAAAGAGACCATATAGGATGCCTGCAAAGGATTTGGTGGAAATTGAGAAGCAAATTAAGGAGTTACTGGATAAAGGTTATGTTCGCCCAAGTTCTTCACCTTGGGGATCGCCAGTACTTCTAGTATAAAAGAAGGATGGATCGTTAAGGATGGTTGTCGATTCTCGAGGATTGAATGAAGTAACCATCAAGAACAAGTACCCACTATCGATGATCAATGATCTGTTTTATCGATTGCAAGGAGTTAAGGTATTTTCCAAGATCGATTTGCGATCAGGATACCACCAGTTGAAGATTCGGGAACAGGATATACCCAAGACAACTTTTACCACCAGGTATGGGTTGTACGAGTATACCGTTATGTCATTTGGTCTGACTAACGCACCTGCATATTTTATGAACATGATGAACAAAGTGTTTATGGAGTTCTTGGATAAGTTCGTCGTAGTGTTCATTAATGATATCCTGGTTTACTCGAAGAATGAAGAGGAGCATAAGGAACATTTGCGTTTGGTTCTTGGAAAGCTCAGAGAACATCAGTTATATGCCAAGTTTAGCAAATGTGAGTTTTGGTTGAAAGAAGTTGGATTTCTCGGACACGTTATATCCGGAGAAGGTATAGCAGTAGATCCCACTAAAGTTGATACCGTGACCAAGTGGGAAGCACCAACCCCCATGGGAGAGATCCGGAGTTTTCTTGGACTCGCAGGATACTACCGAAGGTTTATTGAGAATTTCTCAAAGATTGTGAAGCCTATGATGGAGTTGTTGAAGAAGGATACCAAGTTCATATGGACGGAGGAATGTGAGGCTAGTTTTCAGGAGTTGAAGAAACGTTTGGTTACCTCACCAGTGTTGATTTTACCGGATCAGACCAAGGATTATGAGGTGTATTGCGACGCTTCACGTCGAGGACTTGGAGCAGTGCTGATGCAGGAAGGGAGAGTTGTTTCATATGCCTCACGACAACTTAAGCCTCATGAGTTGAATTATGCTACGCATGATTTGGAGTTAGCAGCCGTAGTGCATGCACTGAAGACTTGGAGACATTTTCTGATTGGAAACCATTGCGAGGTGTATACGGATCTTGAAGTATATTTTTACATAGAAGGAGTTGAATCTCAGACAAAGGAGATGGTTGGAGCTCATCAAAGATTATGATATGAAATTGCATTATCACCCTGGAAAGGCTAACGTAGTAGCTGACGTGTTGAGCCGTAAGAGCCATGTCAACACCCTAATGATGGGAGATTTACCAAGTGAGTTAGCCGAAAATCTTTGAGAGCTATGTTTGGAAATAGTTCCAAGAGGCTATGTAGCAGCATTGGAGATTCAGTCGACATTGATGGATAAGATCAGAGAAGCTCAAAGGACTGACCAGGAGATTGCTTCTATTAAGGAGAAAATGAACAAATGAAAAGCTAAGGGATTTCATGAGGATGAGCACGATACCTTAGGGTTTGAAGATCGTGTTTATGTACCAAATGATCCGGAGATCAGGAAGTTAATTTTACGAGAGGCCCATGATTCACCATACTCGATTCACCTAGGAAATACCAAGATGTATTTGGATTTGAAGGATATTTTCTGGTGGATCGGAATGAAGAAGGATATTGCTGAGTATGTAGCAGTTTGTGATGTATGTCAGAGAGTGAAGGCAGACCATCAGAAGCCAGCCGGATTGCTACAACCATTGCCGATACCCGATTGAAGTGGGATAAGCTAGGCATGGATTTTATTACAGGATTGCCCAAAACACGTTCAGGCTATGACTCGATATGGGTTGTAGTCGATCGCTTGACAAAGGTAGCTCATTTCATTCCAGTAAAGACTACCTATACCAATGCAAAGTTGGCAAAGATATACATGACCAGGATCGTATGTCTGCATGGAGTTCCAAGGAGCATTGTATCAGATAGAGGAACCCAGTTTACCTCAAAGTTCTGGAATCAGTTGCATGAGACTTTGGGAACCAGACTAGAGTTTAGCACAGCTTTCCACCCGTAGACAGATGGACAGACTGAGAGAGTCAACCAGATTTTGGAGGATATGCTAAGAGCTTGTGCGCTAGATTACGGATCTAGTTGGGATGAGAATTTGCCATATGTAGAGTTCTCTTACAACAATAACTATCAATCCAGTTTGAAGATGGCCCCTTTTGAAGCCTTGTACGGAAGGAGGTGCAGGACCCCATTGTTTTGGGATGAAGTTGGAGACCGCCAGTTGTTTGGACCGGATCTGATAAAGGAGTCTGAACAGAAAGTGAAATTGATTCGCGATAGGCTCAAGGTAGCTCAGTCCAGGCAGAAGAGTTATGCAGATTCTAAACGCAAGGAGACAGTTTAGGAAGTAGGAGACCGAGTTTATCTTCGAGCATCTCCACTTCGAGGAGTTAAGCGCTTTGGAGTTGAGAGAAAACTAGCGCCACGTTTTGTAGGCCCATACAAAGTTTTGGAGCGTATGGGAGAAGTAGCCTACAAGTTGGAATTACCCGAAGGACTGTCAGGAGTTCACGACGTGTTTCATGTATCCCAGTTGAAGAAGTGCCACGCAGAGATGGCTGACATACCGCTGAGAGATACGGTACCACTGGAAGCAATTCAGTTGGACAGTGATTTGACCTATGAGGAGAAACCAGTTAAGATTCTAGAATATGCCAGTCGAGTCACCCGTAGCAAGGTTATCAAGTTTTGCAAGGTTTAGTGGAGCCACCACACGGAGGATGAAGCCACCTGGGAACGAGAGGAAGAATTGCTGAAAGACCACCCTCACCTATTTTCTAGCCAACCTGAATCTCGAGGCGAGATTCATCTTAAGGGGGGTAGGTTTGTAACATCCCAAATTTTCAATTTGGAATGTTATACACTAGATCATCATTGCATATCATATTTATTGCATTTTGATTGATCCTAGAAATTTTCGCAATTCAAGGACCCTCGAAGAGAGTTGGGGATTTCGTTATTTTCATATTTGAGTTATCTCAAATTTTGAAAATAGGATCATTTGATTTTACTTATTTTATCTTCAATTATTTCTAATATAAAAATATGAGAGAGGGAATAAAATGACTTCCCAAAATAAAGAAATACTGAGGATTTAATAAAAAAATCAAACAAGATTTTATTTGGTTTTGTTTGCTATTTTATTTGAATTTAGGAAAAATGCGCGTTTTTCAAAATTGCATTTAGGCCCCAAATAAATGTTCATCCTGTACGGCTTGATTTTAGAAGCCGGGGAAAATTTATTTCGCGATTTTTGGAGTCCGTTTAGTAGTCCTTTTGTTTTTTCTTCTGAGCATAACTATTTAAAAAAACGCAACCGACCTACGGGCCGTGTCCGACCCGGACACGAGGCCCGTCCGGCTTTATAAGCCGGGGAGGCCCAGCCAGAACCCCACCCCCAAACCCTAGCCGCCCCAAGCCCGCGTCGCCGCTGCCGCCGCGCTGCGCCGCCCGCCGCCCCG